>NW_026067945.1:6687917-6700335 GCF_014885135.2 Alexandromys fortis | reverse complement strand
TATAATCAGGTGTGAGGTTAGCAGCAAGTTCCAGGGGTATAAGATCAGCTTAGGCCACATAGTGAGAGCGTCTCAAAAAGCAGAAAAGCAAGAGAAGAAGGTGGAGGAGAGGATGAGGGGAGTAACAGGGAAGGAGAGGGAGGAGGAAGGAAAAAGGAGAGAACGGGAGGAGAAACAACTTATAATCTTGAAAATGTTCAAGCTTTCCATATTGTGTGTCCTCCGTGTAGGCAGTTTGAATTAAACACCGAGCATTAGGAGACATTAAGTTCGGCAAGTCAGAGGCTGCAAGTGTTGTCTAGAAGACAGAGCTTTTCTCTAGAGCAAGTCTTTTCATAGTCTGACAGTGATGAAAATGAGCTAACAACCACTCTTCAGGAGAAATACGGGGCTCCTTGTCTCAAGAACTTCCACTGCAAATTCAAATTGAGCTTGCCACATGTCAAGCAAACTTGACTTTAAACCTTTGTAACCCTTATAATGAAAGTTACAGATTCAGCAACACTGAACTTCACGGGCATAATTAAGACTCATTTAGAGCAGAATTACTCTGACATTCAGCAGGAGAAGCAGCAGCTAATTCCTGTTCTTTATTAGCTCATAACCTTGTCTGTACTGGAATCTTGCAGCTGATGGAGGAAGCCGGATGTTCTCTACCTACGGTCTTACTGTGCTCTGTGGTACTGTAACAGAATAACTGAGGTTGGATAAGTTATAAACTCTAGTTTATTTGGTTCATG
Source organism: Alexandromys fortis (assembly GCF_014885135.2). Classification (NCBI taxonomy): domain Eukaryota; kingdom Metazoa; phylum Chordata; class Mammalia; order Rodentia; family Cricetidae; genus Alexandromys; species Alexandromys fortis. Next base: position 6,699,595 of record NW_026067945.1, on the reverse strand, counting down.
GTTCTAAAGGCTAGGATGGTTTAAATCATGTATTATATATTTTGTTTGATTGTTTTATTTTACTATAATAGGTCATATGAGCAAGCTCACTCATGAAACAAGAGGCTTTGTTTTGTCTCCAATCGAAGTAGCAGAATCCCATGAAAGCACAAGGCACCAACTGCAGGAGAAAAAAAAGAAGCAGAACTGTTGGTCCTTTCCATCACTCTCCCTTGTTTTGTAGGGTTAGCAGGGTTTATTTATTGAGGCTTGACCCTGTGACCTCATTTGATCCTAACTGCCTCTGAAAGACCCCATGCCTAAACACCGTAATCTGTAAATTTCTATACTGCTCAGATTTTGTAAAGGGGTTTAGATTTTAGCCTAGTCAAGCTGTATCAAACCCTAGCATAAACATTATCTGACTTATTTTTTTTCATTGAAAGTGATATACTTCAGTCTCAATGCTATCTAATATTGCTAAGAAGGGCACTTACAAATTGTATGTTATCCAGCAGAAGAGGAGTTTACCTCCTAATTTCTGCAATGGTAAGACTCTATAGCAATTGAGAGATGAGTTGTCTAACTAAGCATTAGACAACTAACTAAGCATTAGACAATTAGGTACACATTCATGACTAGGGACAGAGTTAGGTCCCTTTCTCCTATGACACATGTAAAAATTTATGAAAAATTATATTTGGTGGGAAGATTAAAATACAAATGAATTCTTAAAATTAATGACAGCATTAAACAAAATTCAATTGGATTATACTTTTAAAATGTTTTTCTAATACTAATATTAAATATTCATGAAATTGGAAAAAATATTTCCAACTTTTAAGTAGCCAATATATAAACATGTGTCTTTGGGTTTTGCCTGTTTGTTTTATTTTATTTTTTGAGGCAGAATATTTGGTTATAGCAGTGGCTCTTTGGGAACTCAGTATGTAGTCCAGGTTGGTCTTGAACTCACAGAGATCTGCCTGCCTCAGCCTGCCAAGTGCTGGAGATAAAGGTGTGCACCACTATATCAAAAATGTTGTGTGTAAATATAAGTGACATATAGAAATAACCACACACACACACACACGGAGGATCATTAACCTCAATTCTTCATTTTATTAGAAATAATGAACTTCAGAGGCAGTCAAAGAAATATACACCACTATTGGTTTGCTTTTCTTCAGATCTGATCACTACATAAGAATATACATGAGCGCATGTGTGCCTATGTGTAATGTATGTGTGTGATTTGTATGTATTAGTTTCAGTCATATAGTTTGCTTCTTGAGATTGTTCCTCCCTTTTTATTCAGTTCTAAATATTTTGAATTATGAGATTTTCATTAGGTCTTTGTTGAATCTGGCCAAAGAGCCACACTACCCAAAGTTTGAGAGGTAGGTAAGAAAAAACATCTATCATAAGAGTATACTTCAAGCATCTGTAACACAGATATGATAGTAGACGAAATGAATAATTGGGATTAAGAATTCTCATGTATATATGTGCATGTGTGCATACATGTATGCATGCACAAGCATGAGTGTGTGTGTGTTATGTGTACATATGTCAGCATTATTGCATGTGAGTGTCGGTGTGCATGCCCCTAAATTGTATGTGTATCAGGCAAAGAATGACTCTGTATGTCAGTCCTCAACTCCCACATTGTATGAGTCTCACCTTGGTTGCTTTCTGTTGTGTATGTTAGATCAACTGGCCCATGAGATTCTGGGATTCTTCTGTCTTTACCTCCCATCTCACCCTAGGATTATAGAAAACTACTACTGTGTTTGGCTTTTACATGGACTCGAGATTTGAACTTACGTTCTCAAGTGCAGCAATGCACAATGTCTCTTGTCCTGGCGCGGTTATTGGCATGAAATGAGTTTTCAAGTCTTACAGAGGTATTCAAAACTTTATTTCTATGTCTACTTATTGAAGTATTGCCAATAATAGAGAAAAGCTGTAAGTAATCCACTCTTACTCTGAGATAGCCCTTTTCTTTCTTACTTCATTTAATCTGAACTATGATTATCAATGTTTATTATTGTCTGTAATTTCTTAGAACTTTGGCCAAACAAAAAAAATATTTTTATATGAAATCAAGTATAACAACTTACGTTTGATAATTAAAAAATCATTTGAGTTTTAATAATAAAAAGTTAGGCATTTTATTTCTTATCTGGAGTTCTTCAATAGATAGCAGGCATCTGGAGATACAATGTTTATAAAAGTCACAATAGACTGTTAGAAGTTCAGTTATGAATAAACATGTGTTCTGGATATCAAGGGGAACAGACTTCAGGCAACTCTTGTTGGTTTGTCTTTATCTCTTCTGGGATATCAGGGTAAAACTTTCAAATAAAGAAGCTGAAAATCTTGGCTCTTGGTCTACATGTATATAGAAATGATAAACTTTGAACAGGAGGTAATTGGGTTCTCAGGAGATATCCCAGGTGATAAAGTATTTGTCATACAAGCATTAGTACCCAAATTCAGATTCTCTGCCTCCATGTAAGAGGAAAGTGTGGTGGTTCTGAGTGTGGTGGTGCATACCCGGCACTGGACAGGACACTCCTCGAGGGTGGCTGACTCACTAGTCTTGCCAAATTGTATAGCTCCAGGTAGAGTCAGAGATGCTGTGTCTCAAATGAAGGTGAAGAGAGATGGAGGGAAATGCCTGATATCCATATCTGGCCTACACACACACACACACACACACACACACACACACACACACACATTTTGAAATGCTTATACATTAAGATATTCTCATCTCTTCCCAAGATGACTGTCCTTAAACTCACAGACACCTGCCTGCCTCTGCCTCCCAAGTGTTGGGATTAAAGCTATGTGCCACCACACCCAGCTACTCTCTTTCTTTCTTTTTTAATTTAAGGTCTTTAGCCTTTTTCTTTTCTCTCACAAGCCTACATATATTTTTAAACACACTGTAAACCATTTAGAGGTTTTCTTCATCAGAATCTATCTTTACTGTATATCTCTCTTTTTCAGACCACACGAGTCTTTAATTTGCTAAACAATATAGCTAGGATTAAAGCCGTGGCTTTGTCAGCTGGACCAACACATTCCTTAGCTTTCTGAGAGCCTAGCTTCATGACAGAAGTACTGGCTGGAGCCATGTTTATTGCTACAACTCTATGGAGTTTCAAGGTCCCTGACACCACCAAGAAGCATGTTGTTGGCAATTCATAAACATCACTTAAGTGTTTGATAGCGGGGCCTCTTAAAAGAGCTGCAAAGTTTTGCAGCTAAAGCTGAGTCAGGAAGCCTCTCTTAAGTGAGATGCACTTGCCTCTAGCCAAGAGAGCAAACTCAAGAAATTTCTGCTACCAAGAAGCCATGCTTAATGCTGTTATTTTGTGTCTAGAATTACTTCCCAAGCTCTTTCAGGTTTTCTGTGGATGCAGTTGTCCACACATTGGGCATCATTCCACTTCTGGGAAGGGAAGAGGGTGCATTTTCTCCATTCAGAACCTTGAGAAATGGGCAGTTACTTTGGTCGAATGATCCTGAAAGGGGATAGGAACAGATTCTACCGACCTAACTGATGAGTGATAAAGTTGCAAATTTGCTTCTTATTCCAGCTTCCAGCTCAACACTTACTTTGGTTTCTTGTTTAGAGTTCCAAATAAAGTTCAGTAGTGAGGACAATGTTCACTTGTCAGGAAAAGAAACTAATCACAGTTTAAGACTTTTCTCTTGTTAACATCCAAACTGTGAGCTCATGGAAACCCTACTTTATGAGAGTCCACTGTTGATGGGGGAGAGGCTATGCCCAAGGCACTGGGAAATTCACATGCTGTGTGTTTTATTCTTTCTTTTGTTGATCCATGCATCAATTTGTTTAGCAAATGTTGCCGAAATATTGGAAAGTTCAACTCTTTAGTTTCCTTGGCATGGTTTATAGTGTAAATATGTTCTTTACAATCCAGTAATACCAAATACAGACAAGATGGTGAGCCATCTTCAAGCCAAGGTCCACTAATGCTTAGTATGTCAAGTTAGAAGTTTGCCACTTGGGTGAAAAGGGGTTGTCCTTCCAGCTCACGCATGGGAGACTTGAAAGGCCCAATCAGAAATCAGACTTTGGAATTTCCTTCTGTCCTCAAAACATTAACCACTCACCAGTTACTCTGAGTAAAAGCAAACTTCGAACAGTCGGTTTAGGACCCTGATTTGAGCAGTATCAGCAAAAACAGGCTCTCTTCTTTATCTCAAATTAACTACAAATTCAATTAGAATAAAGATCTTCGCTCGCCCCGCAGAAGGGATTTTACACAAAGCAAAGCAGATGTTCCCACAACATTGAGAGCACTTTGCCCAGCAGTCTATGGGATTTTCCATCTTGCAAGTCCAATCAGTGGTGAAAGATACACAGAGGCAGCCTCTCCAGCTCTCAAAACAGCTTCCATTTCCTGTGCGCCTTTAATTAGATTTACTTCTTCAACCAAAATAATATGAGGCTGAAAGAATGAGGGGAGGGGGACTCTGCTTAATATTGGGTTAAACTCTGTAAAGCGCTTGTGGCAAAGCATCGTGACCGGAGTTCAAACCCCAGAACAAAGGTTAAAAAAAAAAAGGCAGGCTGTGGCAGAGTCCTAAGCATTGTAGAGCTAGAGCCAGGAGGAGTCCTGCAGCTTTCTTACTAGCCAGTCTGGTCTAATGGTGGAGTCCCAGGAGAGACACCATCACTGAAAAAGTAATATGAATGACTCCCTAGGAACAACACCTGAAGTTAAAGTCCAGCCTCTGAAGGCATGAACACACGTGTGCACACATCCCCCTCACGCACACGTATATATTACTGGGTCAGCAAACACAGAAAATGTTAAAGATTTTCTTCTGAGGTGCTTTCAGCAGATGAATCTTTTCTTGTTTATTGGGAGTTTGTTCAGTTGGACAATCCATCGTAATGAAGCTACCCGCTAGAGATTGTAGTGAGATCATGGCTTAATTCAAGGCTGAGCTTTGAACAAATAGTGGAACACAAATGGAAATTAGAAGAGACCTACAATGGACTTGTACAGGTTTTCTAATATGGACAAAAAGAATAGCCCATGACCCAAGATGCTCAGTGAAGAGACGGGGGCCACAGGTGGAGACAGCGGCATAAGTATTGAAGGGACATACACATAAACAGTCTGTCATGGTCTCTTTGGCTTCTGGAAACGTCTTAACTTTGCATATGTAAAGCCCATTTTCATCCATTGGGTTATAAAGGGAACTTTAGTGGTAAATGTGAGATCATATTTTCAGTTTTACTGAGAAGAGGAATGAATTATTGAAACATCCCTCTTAGTAGCTGGAACCTCTTTATTATTATGCTTATTAGTAAACAAAGCAAAACAGGCCCACATGATGCTGTTTTCACTTCTTCCCACAGGATGGTATTGACATGTGTCACACCTTCGTGCAGATTTCCTGCATCACATCCAGAAAAGTATTCTCACAGATCTTTCTATTCCTAGCCCTTGTGAGTCTCTTTCAGACTGGTTTATTCCTCCAACTTGGACCAGTCTGGCTTTTCCGTCTACCTGTTTGGGAGCATCTCCGCTTTAAGTGGCCAGGTATCATCTTCCTAAGGTAGTACCTTCCCGATCCTTTTTTCCCATGGTTCTTCTCTTTCCTAGGCCATTTCTCTTGCATGTCCCTATTCTTCATCCACTTCCTTTGTAAGGGTCAGATGATTCTTCAATTCACATTGTCCTGGTAGTTTATTTTTAAAAGTGTGTGTGCCAGAAAATGCTATAGACCCTGGGTAAAGACACAAATAATATAAGTAAGGTCTATCCAGTCTTTCCTAGTGCACGGATATGGATTATATATAAATATATATTTATATTAAGTCAACAGCTGCAGGTGCTGATTGTAAAGAGGACTGGGAAGAAAAGGAGTGAAGGGAAAGAAGATGTAACAGTGCTGTTCACACAGATAAACCAGATCTACAGAGGTGACATTGCATTTAACTCAAGCAAGTGACATTGAGAGAATGACTGCCACCTGGGGACCGCCTTGGATCTCCAAAAGTTTAGACTAGACTAGACCGCATTGATCGGGTTGGTTAGGATAGTTCTTTGGGCACCCTACCATAGCAATTTGCTCATGCCTGGCTCTGTGGGCTCCTGCTATTGATACCCTCTATAGGTCTCCTGATGGGTCCACCCATGGGTCCATTATTATGTTTATCTCTCTGAATCAAAAGATTTTATTCATATTCCTATGCCTGGGATCTAGTGTACACCATTGGTGTTAGCAATGGTTGGGCTATTGTTGAATAACTGATGAGAGGAATATATGACTAGGCAAATGAATAAGTAAACAAACAAGTGCATTTAATAGCAATGGCTCTACCTGGCAGAAAGCAGGAAAAAAATAAAATATTCATTCTTTTTCTAACTAAATATTTTCTAAGTATTTTAAATTAATAGAATTTTATGTTCTTGATATATTATTTATTAACATTTCTTCAATTATAAAATGGTGAGAATGATTGAAATATGTTTACATGGTATTAATAAGCTACATGTAAATAAATATATGATACATAAACAATAATGGGTGTCCTTCTGTATGTTAGGTGCACATTCTTTTGCATTCCTGAGTTTAGAGGCACAGTATCATGGAGGTACTTACTAGAAGAAGACAAGAAACCAGTGTAGTAGAATGATTCTCTCCTGAAAAGCAGGTAACCCAGAAGAACTGCCCATCAGGGAGGCTAGATGCGGTGGTAGCTGGCTTGTTACTCTGGATGTGGGATGTAGCAAGCATAGGAACGGAAAGGCGAGAGAAAAAGATGGACAGAATGGTTTAGCTTGGTTCAGGATGAACGGATAAGATGCTATCTGGAAACTCACGTGTTGAAGATGAGAGATTCTAATGAGTCAGTGTTGACCCTGAACTTGGAAACCCTGTAGTGATGACCGTTTAAATGTCCCATGCTCTACCATTCAGGCATAGGAACCAGGGCTGCTAAATATTTCACATAAATTATAGCCAAATAACATAAAAAGATGCACTTAGTTTAGCTTGGAGCCACGAAAATGGTGTTTACCAAAGGTTATCTCTTGATAGTGTCTCTTGTAGCAGGAGATAAATTCATAATCATGATTTCAGTTTTCAACTCAGCTTGTAAAGCTAACAGCCTAGATCTTGTCAAGCCCACTTAGCTGCCAAGAAAGTAGGCTCCAAACCACTGACTACGTTCCTAATACTGCATATGATCCAAATGCCAGCCTGATTGTAAACTCCAGAGTGGTAGAACCTTTAGGTTACTAGATACTGAATTAAATTTTAATCTTGAGATTATTATAGATTAAGATGTATTTGTAAGACTGTTAAATAGTCCTTTCCTTAGTTTCTCCAGTGCTATGCCATGCAAAGCACATAGCATATCCATTATTGAAATTTATAGAGTCAACAGAAGAAATATTTTTTTCTATAATATATCCACAGGGTCCTTCTCACTGCCCTCTGATGGCCACAATTCCTTCCTCTTTAATCCTCATGCTCTCAGTCTTTATAAAGTCATTGTCTCAATATTGTTAAATAGGAAGATCCATGCACCATGGAGCATTGTAAAGCTAACATCTGCCATTTTTTTTAACTCTGGGGTTCTTCATGCAGGTGGACACATCCACCTTTGGCTGTTGTTACTGGTATGCGTGCATTTGGTTTTTAGTTCTTAAAAAAGTTATTGGTGATGTGTTTTGGTATGGATTCCTTGAACTCATCCTGTTAGAATTCACTCTGTGCTATAAATGTGATCTATATATTTTTCCAAATTTAGAAAAATTCACCCATCATTTATTAGGGAGCCTTTGCAAACCCTTATCGTTCTTTCCCAGAAGGATTTTGATAATGTAAATATCAGGTCTTTTGTATATTCAAAGGTCCTTGAAGCTCTGTCCATTTTTTTTCAGACTACATTCTGAAAAAAAAAAAAGTCTGTACTTTTTGAAGATGAGCAGTTCTCGTGCCTTCCAGTCCACTAATATTTTTCTGTCTTTTCCATTCTGAGGCTGAGCTCAAAAATTGTGCTTTTATGATGATTTTTGCATTTTTCAGTTCAAAATTTTCCAAGTGGCTTATCATTATGTCTATTATTTTCCATAGGACAAAAAAAAAATCCCATTTCCTATTTTCATCCTCCCTTCCTTTCTTCTACCCTCTTTAATATATATTTAATATTATATATGTGTATATATATATTAGTTTCAAGAGTGTTTACATTGCTTATTGAGTCATTTACATGATAGTTGCTTTAAAATTTTGGTCAGATAATTCTAGCATTTATGTCATATATTGTCGTGCACCGAGCCCCCGTGTCTGCGCTCTGTGCGCTGGCACCCATTTTGAGAGCTTCGGGCAAGGGGCTAGAGGTTAAAATACACAGACACACACAGACAGACAGACAGCGACGCGGGTCATCCTTGAATTCCCCAAGAATGCCCCCTTTATTGTGTTCAGGAGCAGATTATATAGAGATAGCCACGCCCCAGCCAAACCCACCAGAAACCACTCTCCTGCCATCAGGAACGCCTGAAGGTCTGGTGCTCAGAGCAGCTGTAGGCACTCAGGTCAGGGGATTACAAGAAATTCAGGACCTGGGATCTCTCTGCTCCCAACAATATATGTGTCCTATATTTGTTGCTTTATTTCAGGTAGACTTTAGTCTTGTTCTAGACATGATGAGTTGACTATTATTTACAACTACTACTATTCAAATCTGGCCATTGAGAAGCTATGGAGGAGTTCTTTAAACTTTTTTCTTTACCTCTCTTCTGTTGACACCACTCTAGTTGGGGGTGGGAATTAAAAGTTAGGGACAGAAGCCCAGGTCCTTCAGTCACTTCTATTGACAGATGGGAGAAAAGGAAGAGAGTGTGCCATTTGGGGTGAATCTCCAACAACACTTCCCCGTGTAGGAGGGACAGATGTGCCTGCTGTGAAATCACATGTGCATTCTTCCACGGGCCCAAGGTTAGGACTCTTTTCTGTCTTGCTGAAGTGAACATCCCTACTCCCCATGTAAACATCTGTGGCATCCTCCAGTTATTAATTTCATGGGTTTGCCTTGGGAAAGCAATGATTGTTTAAATGCTTTCTTTCTTCCTTGCCTTCCTGGTCCTTTGATTCCTGAAGAAGAGAGGATGGGAGGGTCAAGAGGAGAAGGGAGGTTAACACATGAGACTCTTGTTTATGTCCTTCATGACGCTAGGTTCCTTGACTTTTGTAGATCTAGCTCTCATAGGAAAATAAAAGAAAGGGAAAACTCAGGATCCTCCTTACTTTTTAACCTTGTGCCCTGGTCAGTCCAATTTCTCCTCTTCACACTTCTTTTGTGTGTTTCATACACTTTCCCAGCATGGTGTCTGTTCACAGAAAAAGAAACAGGGGGAAAAAAAAAACATTCTATTCCACCCTCCACAGGGCTGTTAATAAGAACACTGACAAAATCAGAGCTATAAATCACAATAATATTTGAGGATTTCAAGCATCTTTTTGTCACAGTTTATTCTTCTTCTGGGGAAGCGGTGTCTCATTCTGTAGTGACTGCAGGTTGCCTGGGGGGCCATGATCCTCTGTGAGTTCCAGACTTGCAGGCATGAGGCTCAGTCATTAGCTTTGTGACCATTTCTTTTCAGCAGAAAGTTAATTTTCCTTACTGATTTGTGTATGTCAACTTAATCAATATATCATTAAAAAAATACCTAACATCTCAGTTATGGCAAATGGAGAATTCTACTTCAAATCCCAAAATGTAATTCCTTGAGGCCCCCATGATTAGCATTGAAGTCCAAATCACAGCCATCACCCCATGAGCTCTTACTGAAGAGAGACCCCAAGCAGCCCTTTTTAACCTTTAATTTCCCTCTTCTGGCAATGCCACATCACTCACGTGAGAAGCTGGGATAATTCATATTTCACAAGCCCCATTCTCTTAACTATAGGAAAGATATTTACATTAACCTCTGAAATAACATCAGTGCAGAGATGGGTTTTTTACCTCTCTTGGTTTGGGTTTTTACTGCTGGGAAAAAAACACCAGGACCACAGCAACACTTACAAAGAAAACATTTAATGAAGGGGGGCAATCTTGCAGTTTCAGAGGTTCAGTCCACTCATGGGGAGCATGGCGGCCTGCAGGCAGATGTGCTGCTGGAGCTGAGAGTTCAACAGATGTCAAGATTGGCTCAGAAACAAGAGGAAGTTGACCGACTTACTGGGCAGTATCTTGAGTATATGAAACCTCAAAGTCCACCCTCAGAGTGACACATTTCCTCCAGAAGGTGCAGTCCAGATGAAAGGTGTGCCCTCCAGCGTCAAGGTCTGGATTAAAGGCTTGCACTATCCAGCTGTGCCCAGTAAGACCACACTCTTTCACCCAAATTAAAGGGTTACCCAGAGGTATAACAAGTGATCTCGGAAAGGCTTTGAATCCCAGCCTTCATGCAAATGAGGCAGGATTGCCACTTCTTGCAGGAGTCACTCTTGAGCTGTGCTTCCTCCAACAAGGCCACACCTCCTGATAAGGCCACTCCCTATGAGTTTATGGAGGTCAAAGACATTCAAACTACCACAATACCCAAGATGGTCATTCCAACCATACTATCAAATATTATTGTTTATTCTATAATTTATGTTCCCAAGGTTTTACATGGTCTACTTTTACAGCACAGCAAAAGGATCTACTACAGATTGAATCCTGAGTGTTGGAAAGAATGACCAATATTGATAGTAGAAGTTTGTCACTCAGTGGGTTGGTATGTCCTCATGGCGTGCCCAAATTATTTCAAATTGTTTTCCACACAAGTTTGTATCTTAGCCACAGACCCATATAGTTAATATCCACTAATATACTGGTTGAAGTGGAGCTGGTAAGCTAATTCACAGAGTTGGAGTTTAATCTTTGACTTATATTTTGGCTTTTTATGTACACACTCATAACACCATGGACCCAACTAACAATGCACCTACTATAGCATCAGAAATGAGGTGTAAGGGCTGGCAAGATGGCTCAATGGATAAAAGAGCCTGCTGGAAACCCCCATGAACTGAACTCAATCTGCAGAACTCACGTGGTAGTTCGCCTTCGCCTTACAAAATGTCCATTCCAAATTCACCTGGGTAGCACTGAGAGAAAGTCTAGGCATCAGGAGAAGGCAGCAGAATGAGGATAGGAAACAGCGTTCTAGACAAATTGGACATGGCGCACCTCCGGTTTTATGACCCCAATATCCCTTCTGCAGATCCTGCTGACAGGAAGGTCTTACAGTTTTGCTGGCTTCAGTGACCTAGCATCTCTGAATTATCCCCTGCTTCGGTTTACAGAGGAATAAACCGGTAATTAATTATATATCAGAACACGCGAATCGACCTGGCAATAAGGTACAGGCTAAGAATGCTCTATTTACATATGTAGGTTATTTAAAATATGCCTTGTTAAATAAATATTTAAAATATCTCCTTATTTAGATTATAAAGTGTTCGACCAGAGGCTGCAGTTTGACTTTGCAGAATGTTCAAAAGTGAGAGACTTGACATCGGCCATCATCCCTGCCCGATCACCCTCATCTCTGTCCTTGCATGGCAGGGCACACACACACAAAAAAAATGTCCTTATTGAAACAACATCAATTATTTACATCAGCACAGAGATATATAATAATGGG
>NW_026067945.1:6643196-6687797 GCF_014885135.2 Alexandromys fortis | reverse complement strand
ATATATACACTCACACACATACACACAAGGATCCTAGGCATTAATTATCCACAGTCTCAATGTCTGCCTCAGGGTGAAGACTCAAAAGTGGACAGGGAGTAAGGAAAACAAGTTGTGTCAGAATAAAATGCTCCCTTGTAAATAAATGTCCAAAATTACTCTATAAAACATTATAGAGACCTTAAAGATAGCTTTCCATGCTTGCCACATCAATAGGACACCGGTAAGAAAAACAGACAGGGGAGGGGACAAGTGGGAAGATAAAGTCTCAGTGATGCTCAGGAGGAATCGTGCTCCCAACTGATGAAGGCAAAGCACCCTGAAGTTTACTTTTCTCTAGAGGGTTCCCCTATACCTGCATCTTAGGTCCCCGCAGAATGATTCTGTGAATATGGCGGCTGCGGATCCACCAGGGGGAGCAGTTCACCAGCACAAAAACGAACCCTCCCGAAGGAAGTCGCTGAAGGCGCCTCTTCCTCTCAATTTACACAGCTGACAGAACCCCGATTTTATCGGGTCTCCTAGACGCAGCACGCATCTACCTGGCGCTGATTCCCCTCCAGCCAGTCTCCTGCTACTGGAATACGTGTCCCAAACTCAGGGTCCCAGGCAGGCTTTTCTGAGCTAGGCAGCCCTTGTAATTTACTGAAATTCCTCGCTTTATTATAGGAAGTTATTTTGGCTCTGCTTCCACTACCAGCTTTTAAGGGCAGAATGGATAGGTTTATCAAACTAGTTGTTTGGTTGTTTGGTGTGGCATAGGGGTGTGTGAGAGTCTCCCTCAGGTCTTGAAGGCGGGCATCTACTGGAGTTTACTGATAACCCGGTTTCTCTTCAGTGATTTCCTCCCCCCCTTTTTTTTTCTTTTTTTTCTTCTTCTCCTTCCTTTAACCAAAGCCCTGGGGCTGGGAAAGAAAACAGCTGTCAGAGAAAGGCTGGTGTCGGTGATAAGCCTTTTGTGTGCAAGCTCAAACTTTGAGACCAGCCTGTCCAAACAAAACAGCTGTGGTCTTCAGTGTGACGGCAGAGTACACCAAGGCTGTTCACGGAGGGGGGGTTGGGGAGGAGCATCCAGAAAATATGCCGGTCCCTGAAGCGTTCTGCACACGGTTGCACAATCCACGAAGGAATTCCCAAGGGGAGCCAAGTTTTATTTTTAGTAGAGGTCAGTCCTTTGGTCTCCTTATCCTAATCCTCCATTGTGGCCCTTTAGCACATTGTTAGTGCAATAACCCTTGATGCTGGAGGTGGAGAGCCTGGCCCCGGGCAGCTCTGGCACCAGGAAAACACAGGAGCCTCAGGGCTCATTGCTAGACTCTGGAATCCGCAGTGACGCTGCTCTTAGAGACCCTCGCCTCTGGATCCTTCCATTACACAGTGCAGAGGATGAGCCAAGAGTCTCTAAGGCAGGATGCAAAGGATGCCAAGGTTACTTCGTTAGCCTCCTCGTATGCTCACCCAGCTCTTAAAACAACATAAAAGCCAGACTCACTCTTGGGGGAAAAAAACCAGACCGTGTTTGGAACTTACCTGCTTTCTGCTGCCTCATTTCTCCTTCACAGGCCTCATTTAACTGTGTGGAAAGTCAGCCCTGGAGCTGACATTCAGAAACCAGCTGATGTCTCCTCCCAGCAGGGCTTAGTGTCCCATCTAAGATTGTTAACCAGGGGCTCACTTAGGATCACTTTCCTTCAAACTTTCTGGTACTCTACTTGTTGCTAATTTTTAAATTGACTTCCGAGTAAACCGCGGAGGAAGAAATCAGAATCCTCAAATGATGTTAGTTATCGGACATTTCAGTTATGGTGAGCAGCTTGGAAGAGGAACACGCTAAAACAGCTAAAGTCATCGGGGCAAATTTTTGAGTTTTGAAATTCCAGGATCATCATTAATACTACTATCTCAAAGGAATTCATTCTCGAGACAGGGCTGAAAATGATCCATTTACAATTATCTAATAATGGGGGCCAGGGATCTTGGCACACACCAGCAATCTCCACACCCAGGAGGCAGAGGCGGGACCGAAACAAAGTCAGGACCTAACACTGTGACCGATCTGATGCTACCATAGGCATCTACCTGTCAATCCGAGGTATCTGCTGCTTGGCAAAGGAGTCTGAGGGACAGTGGGTTGCCTGGTTCATTTTCTTTCTGGTCTTTACATTGTGCTTCCATGGGTAGCATAAGCTCTATTCTGAATCCTGGCACCAATTTATGAGAAGTTAAACTAAGATGAATTTTAAGTGCTTAGTCACCAGGTTAAAGAAACTGAGTCATGTCAAAGCACACCAAGGGTGTACACCTGACAGGTTAATAGAGGGCTGTCTCTCCCTGTCCCCTCTCTCCCTGTCCCCCTTCTTTTCCCATTCCCTTGCCTCATTTGCTTCTCTGGGATGCTTCAGCTTAAGGCCTTGTACATGCTAAGCAAGCTCTCTGCTGCTGGACCACATGTCAGACCCTTCAGTAGACATGTAGCATGGCAAGCAAAAGAAACTCTTTTGTCACCTTGATGGCAAATTTTTGCCCACATCTTAACTCTTAGCCACTTCCTTAATTCTCCACATGACAGAAAGACACCCCCTCCCACCTCTGGTCCCAACCCCAGAGCCCTCTGGTAGCACTTGGTTGAGTCTAGGAGAAATAGTGAGCATGCAATTCAGTATGAACTGTTTGTAAAGGGAGCTCTTTCTGTATTCTGTAGAGCTTTGTGGCAACTTCTGCCCTCCCAGGTAACATCCTTGTACCATTTCCTTTCCTTGAGTCTCCCAATCCACACTGAAAAGAAATATCTAACTTCCAAGACTTGAAAGAGAAGGTATTTATCTAATTGTTACTCCAGGCCCACGTCAAAGGCTCTTCTATATGGAACAAAATGTAAACAGTTTGGTTTTCCACTCCCTGCTCCTAAACTAAACTCACTGTTTCCTTCTGCAGCCCAATTCCTTTCAGTCCAGATCAATACATACGTATCCCATTCCGTTTCATCGCTCTGAACTTCCAGAATGTCCTGTACGCTTTCCCCTAATTTTAATCTACATTACACACTTCTGTGGGGATGCTGAGTGACACCCAGAACTTCTAATTGGGTAGAATCTCACCTTCAATAGAACGGAAGAATACAGTCGTCGAGGGAGAAGGGAACTCCCATTTTAATGGAAGCACACTGCCAGTACCCCAAAGAGTGAGAGCCATGGGCCAGACGAGAGGGACAGGTCACACCCAGACTGACCCAGGTCTGTGTCCATCAGACACCAGCGAAGGTGAGCTCTCAATGATCGGTGTGCTCCTGATGGCCTAAAGGAATGAACTCGGCAGTCTGCAAACTTCTTCTTTGCACAAGTCCTCATTTTCCACTCTCTCAGTGTTTCCTCATTTTATAACCAGAATCAAAGAAGAAAAAGTTCTTCCTCTTGTCAAACATTAATACACAAACTGAATAATTAACATGAGTTATCACTGCTCTTGATGTAAGCCATGTAGCCACATTCACAAATAGCAAAGTAATTGGCAAGATGAAAACAACCCAGACGTGGAGGAGTGAAGTATTGCCAACATCGACGAGAGAAAATAAAATATCTTTCATTCCTTCTCTGGAGTTTTTTTTTCTTTTGAGAGAGAGAGAGAAAGAGGCTTACTGGAATGGAGTAAAATATGAAGTTTGAATAAGATCCATAACTCTTTAATTTGTGTCCTTTTTAGCCTTCTTAAGAAAGCCTCCAAATATTTAGAGGGCTTTGGGACCAAGCCCTTCCATTTTCTCAGTTTTTTTTTTTTTTTAAGTGTTCCCAATCTAAATAGGAAAAAGTCTAATCAGAAGAGAGAAAGTATCTCAGGATCTGGGGAGATGCCTCCGTGACTCAAGTGTTTGCTGTGCATGAGAATCCGAGTTCAGACTCCAAGCCCCCACATAAAAAACTAAGTGAGGCAGTTTGTAATGCTGGAGCTGGGAGCCCAGAACAGGCAGATCCTGGGGGCTCGCTGGCCAGCCAATGGAGCTGAGCCTGTGAGAGAGAGACTCAGAGAAAGAGAAACTCAATCTGCAGAACAAGGTGGAAAGTGACCAGGGAAGATAACAGACTTATACTTCTGGTTTTCACATGCACACACATGGGTAAATGCACCAGCACACACACACACACAGACAGAGATAGAGACACAGAGAGACAGAGATAAAGACAGAATCCGAAATTTTAAGAATAGCTTACAGTGAAAACACGACTTTCTATGGTTTTCATACACGTGATTTCCAATTTGTTTGTAAGTAACAGTATGTTTTTTTTTTTTCGTAAATAAGTAAAGTTTTAGGAAAACAATGGACATTTGGGAAGAACCCAAACATGTATTCTCAGGAAGTCAGAGCAGTGGACTTTCCCAGCTCTGGAAGAGACTCCTACGCCACTCTCACTCTGGAATCCTCACTGCATAACACAGCAACAGGGAATGTCCTTGCTGAACTCCTGCAGATGGTTAGTATAAAATGTAAAACAACTTAAAATCAAAGGTCCTAGATTCCAGAGAGAAACTCCCCAGTATTTAATAAAGACTTCAAAGGAGTGATAATCTCATTCTCCTAAATATCTCACTTTCCAGTCTTTGTTTCTCAAGTTTTGTTATTGGATTTTACTTTACATTGTGTATGTGTATATGTGTAAGCATATATGTTCATCATGGTCAGGTATATATATGTTCATGTCTTTGTGATTAGGTGCGTATATATTCATGTATGTGTGGTCAGATGTGTATATATGCATGTGTGTGTGGTTAGGCGTGTACATGTTTATGTGTGTGGTCAGGCATGTATATGTTCATGTGTGTGTGATCGGATGTCTATATGTTCATGTGTTCTGGCACATGGGGGCTACATGCTGATCTCAAATGTCTTTCTCTGTTGCGTCCATCTTATCTTTTTGAGACAAAATCTTTCACACAAGCTCAGGGATTTGGCTAGAGCGGCTGACTAGCAAGCTTCAGAAACCCACCTGTCTCTGCTTTCCCGGCACCAGGGCTACAAGTGAATGTTGCTGTGCCAGGCTTTCTGCTTTAGGCTTTGGTGTCCAAACTCAGGTCCTCATCATTGTACGGCAAACATTTGACCAACACAGTCATCCCTCCAGTGCTAGTTACTGTGTTTTTAGGCAAACCAACCACTGACGTGTGTAGACAACCACACACCTTCCCCTCCTCGGAACTCTTAACTCTTAAAGCTTGATCTTCCTTGTAGGGAGCTGTGTTGTCCATCATGGGCTGTCACCAGCATCCCAAACCTCTGTCCACTACGTACAACAGCACCCTCCCTGTTCCCAGTCTGTGATAGCAGAAAATGCTTTCGGGTAGTGGCAGATGCTTCTGAGGGCAAAATTACCCCCCTCTGAGAACCACTACAGTGGCTCATTTGCTTGAGATAAAAAGCATCAGTGGCGAAGGGTCGTTCTGTGGATTGTTTGGATAACAACTCTTGGCTTCTCAAAGTTCTTCACTTTTCCATGCTGAGACGAAGCTGGCCATCTATCAGAAAAAGAACGCACTTGTGTTGTTATTAGACTCAGTCAGCTCTTTACAGACATACCCCAGCAGGCTCTGAAGAAATTTGCTGCCAGCTTTGGGAAGCGTTGCACCCAGGAGATGTAGGTCAGGTGATTAGCTCACTTCTATTCCATATTAAGTTAAAACAATTCGTCAAAATAACAGGTTAAACGTGCTGACATAAATGAGCTATAGCAATGAACTCTGTTGTAACACAGCCACTGTAAAAGAATTTGAGAGTTCACAAAAATAATAACCGCTGCTATTAGCATATGCAGTTAATTGTATGCTTGTAATGAACGGGTTAAAACACATCCTTAATCATCATAAAGCTGGGGACATAATTATATGAGCCGCATCTCAATAAGTATCTGTTAGCTAGGGTGCACAAAGTTCTCAACTCGGTTTCAAAACCAAAATTTGACTCCACTCATAAAATGACCTTAGTAAACACTGGAAGGGGATTTTGGAATTCATTCACCACCAACGATTTAAGCCTGCCCATTGCGGGAGTTCAGACTCCCTATGAGGAACAGTAGAGTCAAGTAATAAAGGTAAGGTTGGGACAGCTGGAGGTTGTTGAGCAAGGCCAGTGGAGGCTGCTTGGAAGCGGTCCTAAAAACAGCACCCAGCTCATTCAAGTGTGCCCAGGCAGCTCGAAGACCATAGAGGGTGCCCTGTGATGTTTAACGTGCGATAGAGCTAGTAGGGCAGGAGTTGGGAACTGAACACCAACCCTGTGTCTCTGTGTTTATTAGGTTGTATCACATGACATTCACCTCCCTAAACGGTGGCTTGGCGTGACACCGAATACCGCGATGTGTAAAAGAAGGTAACCCAGGCAGATCCAATCACTCCCGGCAACAAAAGCTGCTTTCTTAAGCCCTTTGAAAGGGTCTTTGGACACAATTTCCTTGTGTAACAATCACTAAACCCTATTCTCTCCGAATTGTGCTATGTCCTTGCTCCTGGCTAGCCTTTGGCTGACGGCTCTCCTTACACTTGTGGTAGGTGACCTATTTTACAGGGCTTCACCAAACACCGCCCCAGTTACCTCCTACATTAATTTGAACAAAGGCTACCCCATCATTTGAGACCAGAAGAACCTGTGCCACTTCCCAGGAAGCTTTCTGCAGAGTTGTCCCTACCTAAGACAAGCTGTGTGCCCTGTTTTTTTTTTTTTTGTTTTTTTTTTTTTGTTTTTTTTACATCTTTTAGAGGAATCTTTTGCTTAAAGAACCACTTTCTGGGGAAAACAAAACCAACCCGCCAAGGGCAAGAACTGGGTTCTGAGTAGGTTCTGAGAAGTTCGAGAATAGCCAACTGTTTAGTGGCGGATCACACAGATTTGTGAAAATTGGGTCTGAGTTTCGTTTATTTCATAATTTATATTTCCGTTGTTTTTTTTTTTTTGTTTATCCCAAATCTTGTCTCACTTGACCCTACCTTTGACTTCATGCGGAAAGATCTGGAGTTCTCTCTTGGAGGGTTGAACCCATGCTTTGGATTGGTTGGTGTCTTAGCTTTGTGTGTCTGTATTAACATAGCGAACAAAAGCAAACTGATGAGGAACGGGTTTATTTGGCTAACACTTCAGTTCACTATCTGTCATTGAGAGAAATCCCGGCAGGAACTCAAAGCAGTAAACTGAAGTAGAAATTCTGGGAAAATACTGCTTGCTGGTTCCTTCTTTGGCTTGCTCCCTCTCTTACTTAGCTAGTAACTTACGCATCACAGGGCCAACCTGCCTAGGAAGTAGCACCAGCGACAGTGGGCTGGGCTCTCCTATGTCAATTTTTAACACTTAGGACTTTTCCTTTCTTGACAACTGGATTCTTGAGATGAGTCTTGGCTATGTCAAGTTTACAACCGGTGTAGAAGATAAAGTCATTTACTACCTGCAGTGTCTTCACAAAAGCAATCTTTGCCAATAAAAGCACACTAGTATGAAAATTAGGGACATTGGTCTTTCAAATTAACTCTTGCTTTTATGGTTCACTCTGAGGCTTATTTTAAATTTCAAATCAAATTTGAAAACCAAAAAAATATCCCGTTATTGATTAGGGAAATGGACAAAATACAGTCAGCAAGACAACATGTGGTCCATTTATGTAGTAACGGCCACAACACCAGAGAGAACTCTTGTCACGGTTACATTTCCTTTGCCAACAGTAAGAAAGAATTGTTTTAAGAAGCTAGCAATTCTGTCTTTGGCCTCTGCCTTGCCTGTGCTTGTCATGGATCAAAAGAGGGGCCAGGTGATAACTCATGGCGAGACAAATCTATCATTTCTCTTGGCTAAATCAACGTGAGTGGTTTCTAGAGTGGTATGGGTAGCTCCTAAGATTGATGCTCCCTCAAAACACCATCTTAAAGTGAGGAAATTTCTTGTTGATACACCAATGAACTTTCTCCTTATTCCAATTGAATCCGTCACCGTGGGTGTATTGATTTCACTTCCCGTGCCTCAGCATGCTTTTTCTTTCCTTTTGAAGTAACCTCCATTGAAATTTGTAGTAAAAAATGGAATTCATCTTGCTCCTTCATTGGATCCAATTGTCTTGGGCCTAAGCTTTGCTTGAGCACTGATATCCTGGGGCATCAGCATTGGAACTTCTTTTCCTGGACTGGGGATAGTCATATTCTCAGACTCAGGGTTTGAGGAATCTTTCTTTTTCCTTTTAAAACTAACCTCAAAGCAAAACTCAATGGTCAGGTTCTTGTCAGGAGCTGGCTCAATTTGTTCTTTCAGAAAAACTTTCCTTTCCTTTCTTGGCCAGCTGCAGCCTCTGGACTCAAACATCCCACCGTGGATCACCCTTGGAATTCAGTCTGGCCCCCAAATTGCAGCTGACTTTATAATTCAAATATAATTGCCAACACATTTTTTAAAAAGCTTCCAGGGAACTGTAAATGCTGACTTTAGCTTATTACAAGCAGCGGTATCTTATAGTTGAAGAATGTGAGCGTGGCTGCTGGAAAAATTCACATCTCTCATTTATAATCTAGGAGTCCATTAGCAGGTTTAGTCTGTAGAAAAGGCCTCAGAAAAAGCGGTATGCCAAAAGTGCCAAAGCCAGAGCGGTGTGGTGGGGGCAAAGAGGATCCAGAAGTCTTTTCTAACCCAGAATTGATCTTCAACTAATAAAATAGCCTTCGTTGCTCATTGCTTCTCATCTCCCTGTGGCTGTGAGAAGCAACAGTACGTGAAGGAGGTGAGCGTTTTGAATAGAGGAATGGGAAGAGATGTTCTTGGGAAGGTAAGGTGCAGCGCCTGAGAAGGGTCTAGCCAAGGTTAGGAAGCAGGAAGAAGATGCTGAGATCACGTGATATAAAGTAATGAGGCAGGAGGGACATGGAGACACCCTCACACAGACATCCATGCGGCCAAAATACCAACACGCATAAAATAAAATGATCAAATTAGTAAAAAAAAAAATCAGCATGCTAAAATCTGATAGCCAGCTTCTCATAAGTATTAAGGATTTCAAAGGAGAATCTACTTTGCAAACTCTCATGATTAGGCCAGCCCCCCCCCCAAAAAAAGAGTCCCTGTTGGAAATTTCTCCTATTGGTTTTATCATTTATTCTAATTTATAGTGAAGCCCTGTCACTCTAACTACCAAAACCACTGGTGTTGTTACCGAATCAAATATGCACTAAGTGGGAAACGCAAAAGAAACTACGTTTAAATCAGGGTTTCTTGTGCTCTGCTCAGCTCAGGAAGGCTCTGGGCACTCAGTCTTCTGGGTATTACTGTATGGAGGTCCTATGTAAATAGATCCAGTTGTACTTCATTTCCAGCTGCTGGTGCTTAACAAAACTAAGATGCTCTTGAGAGCGCCAGATGGTCCAATCATGGAAGTTTAAAGAGTGGATCTCCTTTGGGGGTTTTAGTGCCCATTAGAAGTTTACCTAGCCCTCTCTCGTATGCTGAATTTTTATCACTATAACATGTTCTAAATGAGATCTGCATTGCTTCTCATGGGTAGACTTCAAGAAAGAGCAATATGTCTCAATGCTTCTTTGTAATGAACTATTATGCCTTTTATAGGGGGCCTTTTTTTTCCCCTTTGGAAATGTAGTCTTTGAGAAAGTCTTTGAGTTCTCCCATTTTAAACAAACAAACAAAAAAAATTGTCTTTTAAGGCATCTTTAGATCGAATGATTTTTTTTTTGATGAACTCATGAGACAACAGTTTAGACTATATATTAGAAAAATATTCCAGCTGGGAAAAAACACCTCGAGGGAAGAGGGAATCTCCCGGAACTTGAGACAGACTACACTGGATAAAACTCCACGGAAGGGGATGGGGATGGGCCAGGAAAACTAAGCCAAGGGAGCCAGGTCACTCCAACAGATCGTGGTTTTTCCATATCTAATTTCTCAGTTTGTGACTCTTGTGGGAATTTTAAAACCCATAAAATGTGCCCTTTCTCTGTCCCTGGTAATGGCCTAATGAAATAAACACTCATAAATATATGGTGTTCTCAGAGATAAGATCTGAACATCAGATGCCTTTTTACCTGTCACTGGATGTTTTATTGGCAGTGTATTGGTCATGTGATCTCTTCCAGTTATTCACCAGGCTCCAGCCCTGAAGGTCGGTCAGTTCCCTAGTCAATGAGTTCTTTTAAAGGTTCTGATGCCCAATGCCTAGTAATTAAATGAACTGAAATTCATACACAGCCTAAAGGTCTACAGATAGATTATTGGACTTTGCCAGATGCTTATGAGCTTTATCTGAATCTCAGAAAGTCTGGCCTAGGACAGATAACCCTCTGCGTGAAAATTTAGATGATATGACTCAGCAGGCAGAGAACATAGAACTACTTTGCCCATTACATTGGATTTAAATGAAAGGAATGCCTGAGTGGATGGAAGGATGGATGGATGGATAGATGGATGGATGGATGGATGGATGGATGGATGGATGGATGGATGGATGTGTTGGCAGTGATAACATCACAAAGATTTGCTTCTATGGAAACAGTTGGCTTGCCTTCAGAGTTTCTGGGTTGAGCTCGTAGGATTTTATCAATAGGGAAAGAGGGTAGCTGCTATTCTCTCCTCCCTCTTTTCTCTTCCATAAGGCATCCAGGAAATAGGCCAGGCTTTATTTTGTATTCTCCTTTCTTGGAGTTTCACAACTTATCTAGACACCCTAGGCTCATCAAACCTGTAGAGACGCCAGTTGTTCCTTGTGATAAGTGAGGCCAGGAACTCCAAGCAGCCCCTACCAAGTTGAGAGTTACAAACTTCTGAAACACAGAGTGAAGCAGGACTTCCTTTGCCGACATCCTGCTGCCTCTGCCCAGCTGCCTTTTCCTAAGCCCTTGTTTACTTACCATAAAGAAGGATTTTACTCCCTAGAGCTCTTATCTTTGCTGCTTCTGCTTGAAGATGAAGCTGTCTCCCTTGCCCACATTAGAAAGACAACAGCAATGCCTGAGGAAATGCAGAGAAATTGGACAGATCCACTGTGGATTTTTTTTTAAAT
This sequence comes from Alexandromys fortis, assembly GCF_014885135.2. NCBI lineage: Eukaryota > Metazoa > Chordata > Mammalia > Rodentia > Cricetidae > Alexandromys > Alexandromys fortis. The sequence continues at coordinate 6,676,773 of NW_026067945.1, read as the reverse complement.
TCCTGGCTTTATTCTTATACTCTATGATAGCCTGTCATCCACAGAAGTCTACACCTTGAGCAATGCATACACCTCCGATAATTCAAATCTGTAAAAGTGTGTTTGTTTACTGTGTGTTCCACGAGTGATCCAAGTACATGGAATTCCTACCCCAGCCTGAGGCAGCGCCATGAAACCACTAAGCAGGGGATCCATATATCTGATTCTCTTTGAGCCCTTGTTCATTTATAGGACTATTTTGGGGAAATATTTAGCCTCTTCAGACACTTTGGTTTTGGATGGAGACTGGAGGTCACCATGCCACCTTTAGTGCACTCATGAAGCTAGCTCCATGGGATAATGTCAGCTCAAGTGTTTGACATACATTTTTTATAAAAAGATTGCTAATGAAAAATCAGTTTATAGGTGGAATAGGCATAAGGTATCATTTCACATTTCCAGGCTTGATCATAACATAAATAAATAAATAAATAATAAAAGGATTACATATCGGTATCGTCAGAAAACTGTGTTAAAAGAAAGAAGACTGACGGAGTTTGAACCATGAGAAAGGACTAGGATGGGAGTTCCCACTGGATTCAGACAGCAGGCGCTGAGGACCAACAGCTTGAGCACATCTCTGGGACATCGTTTATTGCCCTGGATTTAGACTCTTCATTCTCATGATCAAAACTCCAATTTGAACTTCTGGGCTTGAGTTCCTTTAATGAGTTTTATGTCTCTAGTGCCTGGTACAGCTCTTGCCATAGCAGGTCATATATCTTAAGATTCCATGGTCATAAACTTTGCTCAGCACATGAGGAACCAAGTGACCGGATGTGCTTCTGAGTTTCTCCCTATCCAGTCTCTCTGGGAGACTTCTCTCGAGCCACATTTCTCTTTCTCGCTCCTGGCATTTCTTTGGATACACGTCCACTCACCCTGACCTCCCTTCTCCAATTTCCAACTTGCTGGTCTGTTTGCAGTTACTGTACGCCTCCTTTGTGGTCAGACACTGGCGTGATAGCATTTCTGGGGGCCAGGCTTTTCAAATTCTGAGTTGAGCCATGAACACATTTCTTCACCTGGCACTCTGGCTGCCTGCCCATCCTGGATTGAAGGTGGCAACCACTGCTATTTCTTTTAACACCACATTCAAGCGTTCCTGGTTCACAGTCCCACAGTACCTCTGAGTCTCTGTACCGCTGTACCTCAACAGCCTCCCTTAGTATAAGAAGGAGACCTCACTGTTATTTATTGGGATGACAACTTCCTCATTATACTGTTTTTATTTTGTTTTGCTTTGTTTTGTTTTCCAGTGTTTGGCTCTGCTGGTCCTCAAGAGTCCTTTTAATCCCCACTTATTTATTTTTGACCCAAAGTCCTGCTCCTTATCCTCAAAGACCACCCCCCCCACACACACTTTTCTGATGCCTTCATATGATCTTTGGTTCTCTTTGACCCATGAAGCTTCCTGCCTTCTCCAACATTTCATGCTCACTCCATCTTCGTCAGTTCTTTGATCCCTAGCAATTCTGCTTTCAAAAGATGTCCCCAATCTGGATTCCATGGCCACATCCACTTAAGACCTACGATATGCTGGGTGTTTCTCCTTTCTGACCTAATTAAAAATGGCGAAGAACCTGCTCTTCTTAGTTTTTACTCTGCTCCACTAAATGTGCCCAAACAGAAACCCCTTTTCTCCACCCCTGCTGAGTAACACCCATTAGCACTCTACAAAATTTCTCAGATACGCGGCTTATTTTGGAATAGTGCCTAGGGAAAAATTGCATTTAAATCCCTGTTATTAAAAGAGTGAAGAAACAAATAAAACTTTTATGGTGTTGATAACCTTCTTCGTTTGCTTTTGCAATGCAGTCAACCATGGGTCTTTCTTGGTTGACTTTACAGAAGTGGTTATCTGTATTTGCCTTCCTGCGATTCTCCTCACTGCAGCTACGGAGCAGATGGGGAGACCTCATCTGTATCTCTAGGCGTAAACCTACCTCCGAGTGCTGTGATGTTGACTGTGTTCCTGTCATCAACAGCTGACCTCTTATAGCCCGAGCTGCACTTGTTTATGACCCAATTCATGAATGCTGCCAGCTCTAGTTCCAAGCCAGCTCTCTGCAGCCGATACCTCAGTCTGCAATGTCCAAGTATCAGCCATTAGAGTTGAGTTCAGCAAAGTCAGAATGAACATTTTCTATCCAGTCAGGTATGCCTGGGGTTCAGTTCTGGCTATGTCGTTGGTGAATGGGTCTGAGGGTTCTCCTCTACATAAGAATAAATAAAAATAGCACTTACTCTTGTAGGTGCTGTGAGCTTACAGGTTCCTCCTAATTTGGACTCTCATCTCCTAACTCCATTGCTTCTCTCATTTGCCTTTCATCCCTGCAGTTTAGGCTCTGCTACTGGAAGAGCTTTAATGCTTGCTTTTAGGACTCTAATATCATTCCCCTGTCTAGAATAACTATTCATAGGCATGTAACTGTGTATATCACAAAACTTCCCAAATTATATGTATATTCTATATAACATTTTCATCATGTGCTGAAACAAAATCAGACTTTGTGACTTCAAGTATAATGATGTTTGGATGAACGTGTCTATAATTGGGATTCTGTTGTTATTACTTTCCCCATTGTCTTGGGAAAACTAACAGGAAATAGAAATATATCTGCAGATAGGAGCATATGGTCTGGTCTGTTGTACTCATTGCTTTACCAGTGGGTCCTGTAGAGACATGTCAACATCCAGAACAGAGCAGAGAACAAAGTGACAGTCCCTGAGGGGTGAAAACTATTCCCCTCTAGCTTTATTAACATGTTTATAACTTACCTAAATAAACAATGAGATAATGGGACCTTTTCAGACAGCTTGGCCTGGACACAGTGATGGGTCACTCTCCAATATCTACGGTTCAAGTTCAGTCTGGGTCCCTACCAAGGCCATAGATAAATGAAGTTTTCCCAAGTTCTGGAGACAGGAACCATAAGCTAGAAACTGCTTGCTCCTTCACAGTAATTTTGATATTTTATGATTTGGGCAGAAATGAACCATGAAGTATGAAGTGCAGCCCATGGGATTACTAAATTGGTGACTATCTAAATATGAAATTCACAGAGAGATAGTCTTTCAACGTGTGTCTTTACAAAGTTCACAGCCATTTGTATGGAATAGTCTTCATTATTGGTGGAAGTCTACCTTTTGGTTGTCAATGGTGAATGAACGTGAACTGTTGAACAAGTACTCTCTCTAGCACTTGTTTGGCTACAACTTCCAATGCTCAGAAGTGGCTTTAGATGCATTCCCTCCATGCCGGTTCTTTCCTTCCTAGGTTTAGAAGCAAAGCCACCATTTTCTCAGCTCTTTGGCGTTAACACGCTGGTCCTATCAAGAGGGAAATCACACTTCATTTGGTTCAGGTGCATTAAAGCTTAGTCCATACAACCAGACGTGAAATGGAGCAAGACTGGAAAATATAGTTACACTGATTTCCCAGAAAATGTGGGTGCAGGATGTCAGGGCACTAGCTGGGATTCCCTTCTAGGTCCGTGCGACTTACTGTGGAAATGAAGTAATGAACTGTAGCAAGTGAAAAGCAACTGGCATTCCTTTTAAATTTGTTCGGCATTGGGCTGAGATTGCAAAAACATACACTGTAAGACTTTCTGTCATTAAAATAACAGGATGTTTATTTGATTGGCTCCAAAGAAGCGAAAGCGCGATCAGCTCCAAAAGGTACTTTGTGAGATTCTTACCTACTCTCTATCTGTGATAAGTCGGAGCGTAAGTATTACAGCTTGGGGATTTGTTGTTGACCCAATGAGAATGTGGTTTTGTTAAAGGAGAACAAGTTTGGGAAGAAACCACACCCATGGCTTAGCAATCAACGTGTGGACTAGTTTGTAACTATCCCTTTAACCTACTAGCCACAGCTATTCCTTGCAAATCAGTATGTATACCCTTGCAAATATTCATTGAATTTAGTGATTTTCTTTATGTGTGTATAGTACATTGGTATGTGTGTGTTCTATTCACATGCATATAAGTAAAAACATGTGGGAACATGGCTGTGCACGTGTGTAAGGTAAGTGTGGAGACATAGAGATGACATTGGGTGTCTCCTTCACTGGCTTTCCACATTAGCTATAAAACAGGATCTCCCTAGGAATCATGGATTCCAGCTACTCCTGCTAGCCAGCTTGCTCAGGAGATCGCTGTTTCTGCCTATACTGGGATTACAGGCTGTGCCCCCTCACTAGTTCTTTTAAATGTGTTCTGGGGGTTCTCATTTGTGTGGTCACTTCTTTGTCCAGTGAGACATATCCCCAGACTCGTGTATCTCTCGGGTAGCATAAGTCAGACTCGTAAAGAAGAAGAGAAATAAAAATGCCAAGGTGAAATCACACAGATTGATTATTTTGGTATTTCTCAATCCAAATACTTACATACAACAATGGAGCCTTGGAGAGCCTAAGACAAAAGAAGAATTCAGGCTGGCAGCATCGGAAACATTATACTGAAGACCCGAGTGGTTCCTCGCTGCCGTTTACAGAAACTCTTACATAAACAGTTCTTGCTGCAAACAACCTTCCAGGCACTTCAAAGAGACACATGCTATACAGAGCTTTAGAAATCAATGAGCTAGCAAGAGAGAGAGCACCCAGAAACTAGGCTTGATATTATTATATTGGTACCGTCAACGTATCTGTATATCCGATGTAGTGTTGTCTTCAAATCTGCCATCTTGAGATCGCTGTAGAAACTAGACTCCATGCGGAGTAGGTGGGAGCCAGGCTTGCAGATGTAAGGAGAATAGTTTCTCTCTTGTAGACATTCCTTATGTGATAGAACCGAAGGCAGGTAATTCATTGCAGAAGCGTGTTAAGACTTTTCATAGGGGTGCAAACATCTTCCCAGAGAAGTCAGGAAGTGTTTGAAATTGGCCTAGAGAAGCTGGAGAGCAAAATACTCTGGATGTTTATGTGAGGGTCAAGTGGGACAAAGAAAGTGAAACATTTTATAAACCATAGCACCGATGTAAATATTTTTGCACATCAATGCATTTGAGCATGTGTGTATATTTCTTCATATTTTGTATATCTTATACACAGCTAAGAATGTTTTACGTTTTCATTATTTAAAACAAGTAAAAACTAATCTCAACGTTATTGAGAAACGACAGTGCAAAGTGAAACCATTAGCATTATATTAATATTTATATGATAAGCATAATCATGCTTTTCCCAAATGTCTATTTTTTCAATTGGGTTGTATGCATGTAATTTTTTCTCTTTTCCTTGTTCTTCTTTGGCAAATTGTTTTGCTATTGTTTATGTATTTGCTTTGCTCCATGACATGTGGACAAAATATCACTGGATATGTCTAATAATCAATACAACATATATTAGCATCCGCTATTTAGAAGTCCCCACAATTTTTCCTTCCTATGTGGTTAATATGCCAGCAACGCATCCCCTATTCTTTTAAACTCCTTAATTTATATTTTGTTCAGTTTCTCTATAATAATCTGTAATTGGAAATCCACATTGGGAGAACATGAGAAGCAGGTATTTGGGTAGCCTCTATGTGCCCCCAGTGAAGGTTCTGACCCACCCTGCACGCACAGCACCATTTGCAGAAGGATGACAACATCATAAACACAGGAGCTTTGGACTCTAAATCACTGTTGGGGGCCCTCTTGCTCTTGGAATCTGCATTTCGACATTTTCATTCCCAAGTCGATGACTCTTAATGTAAACACGAGGGCTCCTGCAAAGACTCCCCTGAGCCTCCCTGCTGGAAGCTTCTTTCTGGCTAGAGAAGAAGGCATCTAACTGCGCCTCTCTCTCTCACTCTGTCCCAGTCTCTGAGACTCATCAGAGCCTGGCATCTCACTGCAAACTGTGCACTTTGATACGGAGTGCGAGTAAATGATTTTCTTTGATGGGGTCCAGAATCCAGTGTGTTTCCAGGCAAAGCCTGCTGTCCTATCTGCGGGGAACTTTCACAAGTTCATTTAGGCAAGACCTCCCCCATAAATCTAGCAGTCAGCTTTCCAAGGTGCTCTTTTAGCTGACGTCTCCTGCAAAATGCCCAGGATTTCCTGCCACACCTGACTTCTTTCCAGAGTCCATGAACTCTGCAACTGCAAAGTCATACTTGAAAAATAATTTAATGCCACCATTCTCCTGGCTGTCAGTCCCAAGGCCTGAGATCCTTTGGGGGCGTTTGAGGATGCCTTGCTTGGAATCCTTATTAGCAGACATAACTGTTAACTTGGAGTCCTGGGTTTGGGAGGAAGAGCAGTCTTGGGCTTCATTCTGACATTGTCACTAGAGACATCTGGACATCTGGAATATTACTATGGAGTTAGAGTTAGAAGGACTAAAGAGTAGATAGCAAATACCTGAACATATAAAACCTTCCATTGAAGATGTATAAAAGAGGTTACCTGATCTGTTTGCACAAGCGCACATTCACAATACTCAGAAGACTAAATGCTGTGAATTTGAGGCTAGCCTGGGCTATTTATCATGGCACTGCCTTTGCTCCCTGCCTCCATTAAAAAAAAAAGAGAAGAAAAGAAAGAAAGAAAGAAAGAAAGAAAGAAATAAAGAAAGAAAGAAAGAAAGGAAAATACAAAACAGAAAAGTACTGGGAAAAGTTGAAACATTTTATTTTGAAAATAAGTCTCTTCAGTGGTGGTTGCTGTGTTTGTCTAGGCTTTGGGCTTCTGGAAATTTCCATGAAGTTGAAAAGCACCTCTCCTCTCAGCAGTCTGAAACAATAGAAGGAGTGCACTGAGAACCGGACGATCTGATTCTCGGGATGACAATTCTCAACGGTTAGGACTGGAGAGGGCTTGAGCGACCGAGGTGGATTATTTAAAGTCTTCTTGTGAAATGTGGACCCTCTGGCTAGTTCTTATTTGCTTTATTTGAGCCGTTTTTTTTTTTTTTTGGTCTTCTTTCCAATAATTTTTGTATTTACTAAAAATAAGACTACCCTAAACTTAAACCCTAATGGCCTCTGGTTTTCCATCTCTCTGTTCCTCTGTCTTCTAGCTGCCCGTGCTCGGTGCCAGAATGTTATAGAGAAGGCGTTTTGTTTATTTGAACTAAGCCAGTGACCTTTGCCAGCATTCGAATCATGAGCCGCAAATTACATGAAGTACCTTCCCTGCATGATGAACAAATGGGATCGGGTTCCAGGGCCTTCTGGAATGAAGCTGCCTTTGCTCTCAGAGCCTCCACTTTTTAATGAGAGATCCTGGACAACAGATAAAGTTGACATGGTATGACAAAGCTCCACGGTGGCAGGGAAGCTTTTGTCGGAATAGTGATGTGCAAGCTTCAAGATTTAGCCCTCAAGTTTGGACACACTGCCAAGAATGTGGATTCCTTTTCAAAGTGTCCAGATGTCTCATGTCTGTGGGACTGTGCTTTCTGAGACAGTCTCTTTATTTGTTGGTTTAGATCAGAACAAGAAAGTACATTGCCTTCTTGAATTGAGTTCAAGTCACTTCCAGAGTCAGAGAAGCATACCATACCTTCAGATACCTATTTTTATCATTTAATATATTATGTTGGATTTTTTATTGACTGTGTCATAGCTAGACTTATTTTAGAACACACATATTTCATCTCAAGCAAAGTCAAAATGTTAAAAAGCCACTGTAGAAAAAGTAGGGAATGCGATGGAAGACTTGGAGACTATCAGAAAGGAATTTTAAAAAAATTTCCCCCACAAACATCAAAAGAAAAGCAGATGGACCTTTGATAGCTTTGTTCCATTGAGTGTTCTGACATAGCACAAGCTAGGACTGCCTTGGCCATCTCCACATGGTAGCTAGGCTACCTCCGTTTACAGATCATGGCTGTGACTATCAAGGAGAGAAGATTGCTGAAGAACAAGTTGTTTATTTCTTAATTAAATTTTCCATCCAGTTGCTTAAAGCAGATACAACAACAAGGAGTCAGGGTCTCACAGATGGCCGTGTGAACCCCTTTACTCTATCACCTCAGTTCTGAAAAGAGTCGACCAATTCTCCATTTAGCATAGACTGAACTCTCTGATGGGTTCACCAGAACTTTATGCTTGTTAGGATAGAAATTTTTGCTCACTGTAAGTGTCCGTAATCAGCAGCCAAATAACACTGGTCTGTTTGCTCCTTATGCACCCAATGAGTCTATGACTTGAGACTTCAGAACAATGCTACAAACAGCTCTCTCTCTCTCATTTTGAACATAATAAGCCAACCCTGATGACCTCAGTCATAGATTTAGTGTTCATTGATATTTGTTTAAGAGGAAGGATGAGCCTTCCCACAATGCAGAGAATTCTTCATGGACATGGTATCATTCCACTGAGAATGGTCCTTTACTTTCTTCAAGTTGGTGGCCAGAGTTAGAACAAATCTCACTGCCGTCTTTGGTGCGTGATGCAATGCAGTGATGGTCCTTTGTATATTGGAATTTGTTCATGCATTCATAATGAGCTCCTATCCAAACGTTTTAAGCTCTTATGATTTTCATAATCCTAAATTCTGCTCTTCACTGCTGTGATCCAGCATCAAGCATAAGAATTATGTAAACCTTAACCAACCTGTGGACACTCTCTCCCATGTACTTCCAGAAAGCAAAAGGATAATAGCTACAGAGTACCTTATGCAGCATCCACTCCTCCAGTACCAGCGCTGTGATTAAACTGCTGAGACTGAAGGCTGGAAAGGGAGGAGAGGAATCAGGGGACAGGGTGATATGTGTAGGATATAATTCTGACTTCCAGTTCTCTTTTGTTGTTGTTTTTCAGCCAGCGATGTTTTTAAAAATTTGTAGACTCCTAGGAAAACACAATTCCGAAATGTATGATGTTCTCCTTGGATAATTGGAAGAGTACACAAATAAAGAAGTAGGAGAGCTATTCAGAGACCTGGCTAATCTGCCTTGTATAATAATTATACCAAAAGAGAGGAAAAAGTCGAGGAGTAAACTGTCTTGTTCAGATATATACTATGTAAGCAGTAGACAGCACATTCTGGGAGGGATTCAAGAGATATATTTGGAGCACTTACATAGTACCCCACTTGCTGTCACTTTACTTCTTCCTCTGAGCCATGCTCCCTAGTGAAGTTCCTTTCTCTTTATTTTTATATTGAAGAGTCAGCTACTTTCCTCACAAAAGATTAAATGAGATAATGCATATGAAAGCGTTACCTAAGCCATAATGTGTCCCGCTAATGTTACACATTGTCAGGGTCCAAGAATTTGAAAAAAAAAAAAAAAAAAAAAAAACAAAAAAACAAAAAACAAACCTCTAGTTCTTAGGGATAAACAGTTACTGAGTAGGGATCATAGGCCGCTGAGTCCTTGCAAGGTCTGAGTGATATCCTCCATGAGGAAAGAAAAACAAAATGAAGAGGAAGTGTTATTAGTTCTTAAAATATTTGAATTTCATCTCTAGGCTCATAAATGACAAGTTTGTTGTTTTGGGCTTCTTAGCTTTCTGAAACTTAGAATTCAACGTTCCAGCATGACAGAATTGAATTCAGTAGAATAAAAAAATTGGTTCCTTGGTCCCCAATCTGGACATGTTTTGGTTGGGCAAGAGGATATGAGGATGCTGGAGAAAGCTCATCTCTGAATCTGTAGGCTGAAGGAAGACTTTAACTGTTTATAGTCTCTAGAAAGAGCCATAGCAGTGTGTACATTTGGGTTCCCAGAAATGAAAGCTTATAGAGATGCTAGGATGGGAGATTGTGGCATGCCCAGAGGAGGCACGTTTCTTGAACAAGAGGCAACCATTCCTGATTGTATAAATCAAGCAATTGATAAGCTCAGACTTCAGAAAAACACCCTTAGCATTGAAGGCTTACAGATTCGAACTCATGTCTTAGTGCCACAGATCAAGACCTTAGAGAAAAGTGTGACTTAGATAAGAGTGTGGTGGTTCAGAGAAGAAAGTTTGAGTCACCCCAGCAGCTTGAAAAACTGGGGTAGACACATACTAATAGTCCCTGAATCTCTTCAAGTTATATTGTCTTGCCCACTCCTACCACAGGTCAATTACACTAAAATTTCCAATTGGGGGGTACCTGGTCTTCTCTGCATGGTTTACGTTTCCTAAAATGTTCTAGTACAAGCTTAGAAACCATTTGTTTACAAGCTTTAAGATTAAAAAAAATGTGTAAAGAGGTTTACGCTCAATCACTTTTTCTATTTTGACTCCACTGTCAGTGATTTCAAATGGCATCCGGAAATGCGCCAAAGGGCAATTGCTAGCAAGAGTCAAGCAGTGCAAATTGACACCATTGAGGTGGCTCCAACAAGGTAAATCCTGAATCCAATCCTTCACGGTCTTTTCCACATTAAAAGTAAAGAAGAAATAAATTAGGAACCAACTGTAGTCTGCGTTCTATGGCTCATGTGAGCCTCATCTTGGCATTATGCAAAGGAGACTCAAGAAAAAGACTTTCCCATAGCGTCCTCCTCCCACACTGACCACTGCAAATAGCTACTGAACCTCTATTCTGCTCACTGATGCTTCTTATTTTTTGTACTGATGATAAAGCTGATATGCAAGCTGGAAGTGGAATACAGTGGAATGCTAGGAACAAAGTTTCTGTGGCTTTGTTGACCCAATGACTACAGTCGTGAGAGAAGACTAGGTAGTTCCAATGGGATCTAAGCCTTAGGAGATGATTGACAGGGCTGAGCACAGGGGAGGTGAGCATGCAAGCCCACTGAAGAGCCCAGTAATGTGACTCTGGCACTGTTTCTTTTCATCTGTCTTTACATCTTGGGTCATGATCTCTACCCAGTTCAATAAGGTAGAACGGAACTGGACAGTGTCTGCCTAGTGGACAGAGCCCCGGAGAAGTTCATTTAAACCTTAGGACTTACCAAGATATCAAAGAGTAACTGCCTGGTGGATATCTAAGCAATATGCAAAAGGGGGCATCATAGCAATAGGCATTGAAAGGGGTACAGGATGTCAGACCGCATAGAATTTAGCGAATACTACAGTTGCTCTCCAACTCAAGTCTTGAGTCCTATAAAGCTGTGGGTCCATGTCAGGTACTTGGAGAGCATATTATCAGATGCTCTCAATAGGGACTTCTTATCGAAAAGCAAGACACTGAGTTATAGTTGGGCACCGGGGCTGGATGAAGTATACTGGGGTAAACAAAGAGTTCAAGGCCTGGGATGTGGAACAAACTTGGACCACGTCTCTAAAAATGGAACCAAGTTTCTCTAGGCACCAAGGGAACTTCATGTTTGGCTAATGAACATTTATCTAGGCTGTTGCTCCCTGAATTCCTCAGACCTGGGGTCAAGAGGGTTTCCAGGCATTTGGGGGCTGGATGTGGGGGTTAAGTGGTTCCAGCTTCTATATAGAGGCAGAAAGCCAAAGAGGTTGTCAATCTTCAACTCCAGTTTCTTCATGGAACTAGTTTTTAGTATGTATATATAGTTCATCTAGTAGCATGCCCAAAGGATGGAGGTTAAATAAGCTATGTCAGCCTGAACAAAGTTAGGTGCTACTGCACTATGCCCCAAATGACATAATATAAAGACCACAAAAGTATTTATCTGAGAGAATGACTACGTGCATTTGATAGCCTATCAAACTCTAGAAGATCTGGTATTGTGTGGAACATGCGTCTTCTTTAAGTATGGATCGATACACACAAGAAAGCCATAGCTACCATATTTGTACATTATGGATCACGTATGATTTTCAAAAGAGCAACTGCTATCCCTTTTCAAAATTAAAACGGGATTTGTTTTTTTTTCTTCCAAATATCGGATAAATATTTCTCTTGTTCTCTTGCTTTAAAAGAACAAACATTAGCCGTTAGAAGATACCACGTAGCTATATAATATGACGCGCACACTCAACACTAAAACAAGCCCTAAGGGAGCTGCAAGAGGACTGTGTTCCCCTACATATCGCTGAGCTAGCAGCTCGGCAGCCATCCCCACTCTCCTTTTCTTGAGAGATCACGTAGTGCGCATTCTTAAAGCGATAATGGAACTAAATTTGGAGAGAACGGGCCCTTAAGTTTCAATTTATTTGTTTCGCAATCACAACCTCAAACTGAAGGGAAAATTACGCAGCAGTTTGATAAATAAAGCCCTATACATTCAAACACAAAATGCAAAATGAAAACTTTTAGAACTTGAAATAATCAAGGACCCTAGATTAATTCCATCAGTGGCTGGGAGGTTTTTTTTTTTTTTTTTTTTTTTTTTGCGAATTTGCTGGAGAATTCGGTATGAAAGCACTCTAACTAGTGCCTGATTATATCAGTGTCTCCATTTCCTTTTAGAACACACATCTGTTGTTGTGGAATGGGGGGTGGGTGGAGGGAGAGTGTGGTTGTGGTTATTATGGAAATACAGCAAAACCAAATATTTTAAAGCAGATGAGAAGAAACCCACAAACAGTTGGCTCGCAAATGGTGCACCGTTTTCCACACACCCATGCACAAAGGCGGCAGCGGCGTGGGCCACAGCAGCGTGCATGGTGGCCTCGGGTTTATCTGTTTCAAACACGGGACTGCTCTTGGTAGTTAACGGGCGGGAGATTGTTTTTTCCTCTTTATCCCCGCTCTCTTTTTTAATTGTTGTTACTCTGTTTTGCCTGAAAGCTGCAGCATCTCCCTGTTCATTATTCCCTGCTCAGTCAAATCCTGTCCGAAATTAACTCCTTGTGCCCTGCTCTGTTTTTCTACCTTGCGTGTTTACAAAAAGCCAGGGAAGGAGCTCGCTGTAGCACTTTCAGATAGTTCCAAGCAGGTTAGGAGGCTAACTCTTTGTCAAATTAACTCAATGCTGATTTTATCGGTCTGTTTCTTCGATATTTAAATTTCTTAAAGAAAAGTAGTCCTAATTATTGATAAATCGTCCCCCACACGCCAGAGTTTCCTGCTAGGGATTTTCTCTATTTGCAGCACCCTGTTCCTCAGAGCCTGGGCTGAATCGCTGACTTGATTTACCTTTTTCTACCTTAACTTGAGATGACTGTAAAAGTATTCTCAGACTTCACACTGAAGCTGGGAGGCCTGGGTGAGGGGGGAAGCCAACAGCCGGTACCCCTGGGGAACAGGGTTACTCCTAACAGCCTTGTAGTCCCAGAGTCTTCAACTTGAATTAAGGGCGACCATCCGACACACCATAGAGATGGAGAAGTCGCTGTTATAAATGAATGATTATTTGCTGTGCAGGGAAGTGCCTGTTTGTACCACATTTTATTGTGATGTGTTATCCGTATTCAGTGCAACAGTAATTGGGTCTTAAACATGATAAAGTATCTTTAAGGCTGCATTGGTAGCTCAGCTGCCTCCTGCAGGTTTTTAACTCTAGTTAAAGAAGGTTAATCAAAGCTAATGAATCTGTTTTATCCATTGCCACAAGTTTGTCAAAAAAAAAAAAAAAATGTGCCAGGAGATGACTGAACTAAAATCCGGATTGTTCAGCTGTGAAGGCAAATACACTTTTAGCATAATAATTTTGCAAGTGCCTTTGATGGCCTCGGATCTGGGGATCGCTACTACCTGCAAGCTCTGGGTTTTCTTATCTTTCTGCTGCCCATTCGCCTGCCTTTAAAAAAATTAGAGGCCTTTTGCAAGCACAGGGAAGAGAATGCAATCTCCCACTACAGCCTTCGGCAGGCGAATATCACGAGACTGTTGCATTCAGAAGTTTAGAATAGCTCTGCTCTTTATGAAAGAATATGGGGACACCCCCCCCCTAATAAAGCCAATTCATTAGAACAAGTGTTTGTTACTAAATCCCCCCCACGCAGGACCACAGGCAATCGGAGCCAGAACATGAAGCAATTAAAGTTGCCTGTGCCCCGACTGTCACCCACCAGCTCTGTTTTGTTTTCTTTTTAGAAATGTGTTTGAAGAACTGAAATTCATAATTTGTCAGGCAACAGAGGTCCGGTCCATGCCTCCACCCTGTTTGGAACAGGTTAGGAATACAACAAAAGGTAACACTGCCCCTGTCATTGTGTGTCCCTTGCCAAGGTTCGGGAGTAAGCAGCTGGGCTACCATCCACCTTTAACGCCTCAAAAACCTTGCCTTGCTGCATTTGAATAAAATAAAAAGAAAAAAATCCAAATCCAAAACAAAACAAACAAACAAACAGAAAAAAATCCACACCTCTCAATAAGAGATCAGCCTCCAAAATCTAAATTTGCAGTGGGGGAGAGCCTTTTGTGTGCAGCCCAGCCTTTATAGCAAACACCCTCACAAGCACACCCAAGCAGGCAGGCATCCTGAGGTGACACCCCCTCCCTAAAACCCCTGGTGCTCTGCATCAGGCTGGAAGGAATTGCTTAGCATTTCTGCTCTGTGGCTGGCAAGGGGGGACTATGCCTCTGAAACAGAGAACAGCCGGGAGAGGAGCCCCCCATTGTGGCCTTCTCTCCTGCTCTTCCCCCCTTTTAAATATCCAGATAATATTTGTATTTGGTGAAGATAGATGTAAAAAAGGGGGGGGGGAGATATGAAGCAAGGCAGACCCACAAAAGCAGAGCCAGGGGGAGCACAAAGCAAAACAGACAAAAAAAAAAAAAAAAAAAAAAAAAAAAAAAAAAAAAAAAAAAAAAAAAACCGAGGACCAAGGCTGGCTTTGGTCAGAAGAAGGCCTCCATCACAGGTTCCAAAGCATCGTTTTCAGATTCACAGGCACAGCTCCCTTGATGAAAACTAGTTGCTAAATTCAGGGCCCTGTTAGGCCTCAGCTAATTAGAAAAAATGGGCTTTTAAATTTTTTTTTTCTTTTCCTTTCTTTCTTCAGCACCTTTTCTTTCAAGCATTTAGTCTGAGGAGGGGGATCCCGGCTCTTGGCCGGCTGTTTTGAAAACACGCCTTTGAATGCCTCTCCCTAATTCACGCCTTTTGTTTTTGAGCTTTTGTGTTTGCCAGTTTGACCATATAACGTTATACATCTGGTGTATAGCTTGTTGGGGCTTTTTTCTCCCAGGGTTCCTATGCATTCCCTATAGGACCCTCCTGAGCTTCAATTTGAGCGATCGTGTAACATAAAGGGGCGAAGGAGGGCCTAGGAGGCTGGGGGAGGCCGCGAGGCTGGAGGGGGCAGCGGAGGGGAGGAGGCCTGGAGGAGACACAGAGAGAAATGAGAAGTTGAAAAGAATTCTTTCGCTGTCTTCTTTTCTTCTCACTGTAGCGACTGGACCCTGAGTCAGCCGGCGACAAGGCCTTGGTGGGAAAATGACGGGGCGCAGAATAGATAACTCATTGGAATTCTGGCAACATATTCGTAAATAAAACAAAAGTGGGGAGGCGGGCTGGGGGAGGCCGTGTGTTCCAGTGGAAGCGCGGAACCGCGCCAGGGCGAGGAGGACATTACAGAGCCAGTTCCCTGCCTCGCCTCTTGCAGGCAAAACCCTAAGATGGTCAGATGGGAAGGGATGCTGGCTGCTGGGTCCGTGCTTGTGAGTCAGGCTGCTGGGAGCTGGTTCTTCCTGCAGGCTGGCGGATGCTTTTACATCACACTTTGCAGCCTTGAAGCGAGCTCAAACCGCCTGTGCTGTTTCTTCCGCAGAGCCTGTCTGATCTGTGCTCACAAAGGGTGGCTATCAGATGGACCTAGGAAAACGGGCTTAGTTCTTATTGTCATTCTTATCCTTAGCTCCAAGCTTTCATGTCTATTTAAGTTTCCCAAGCATCATCTCTCGTGTCCACCGTCGACAAGGCAGCCTCAGTATCGGAGATTGTGGTATTTATGCCTGTTTCCTGGTGTTCTAAGTGCCCAGTCCTTTCAGCTGACTTTTCTTGTAGCTGAATATTGATGGTTCTCTGCTCCTGGAGACAGTCTCCTCTCAATTTTCCCATCTGAAAAATGGACATAGCCTAACCCTGGAATCACAGTGTTTAGCGTTGACAAGCCTTGAACACAATGGGTCTGTCCTGCACAGGGCACATTCTTGTGCCTGACCCATTATAAATGCGTAGTGTTAGCTGATGGCTCTGGGGCTTTATAATACTTAGCTGCCGAAGATTCACTCTGCAAGTCTGACCTGGGGTGCATTAAAGCTTAGAATTTGTGGGATGACAGTACGTTTGTAGCTGCTGGTTAAAGGTAACACCAGCAGCTTGCTGTCCCCCCACTTCCCCACTGCTTTTCTTCTCTGCTGAGCAATTTAAAATGCAGTACTAGGTATGGAAACCAAACAAACTCGTATCAGGCCAAGCTTATGAGCTATTTCTCCTTCCCCAAGTTCAAGTCGTGGAGGGCAGGGTATGGAAGGGATATTTGTTTTAAATATAGAAAATGGGTGGGTGGGGGGAATCCAACTAAAATCTTTAGCATGTCTTTGGAAAGGTTCTGCAGTTTTACACACACTTTATTACAGATGTGTTAAAAAAAATAAAAACTTGTGGGATAGCATTTTTCAAATAGCTTCAGAATCTCCATGGTGGGAAATCCTGCGGAACTCCCCCCAGCCACCCCGCCCCCGCCCCCGTGTATTTGTAAATCAAGTTGCTTACTGATTAATCCTTGATAAATTTCTCCAGGTGGGAACCCACACCCTTGCCTGTCCTTAATCAATCCAGCCACCTGGCAGATAAAGTGGCTCCGAGGGTTAACACAATTAAATTAGCAAATGTTTGCGAGGAAATGGTAAAATCGGTTCCTTTTTTTTTTTCTTTTTAACAAGATGTTGAACTAAGAGGCTTTGCTGTTCCAATCAGACATCATTCTACAAAAGGCTAATTTTGAAGAATTCCACCCCCCCCCCACCCCGAACATTAATCAGAGAAGAAGAAAATGTCTGCTACTAGGTATGGAAGCACATCGTGGCTGCCCTGAGGAGCAGCTTTACCTCAGGAAGCTGAAAGACGTAGTTACTGTGAACCCCTCTCCTTGAGAGTTTGGTGCCTGCTTTTCTCCTTTTGTTTAAACTGGTCACAGAACTGAAACAAACAAACAAACAAACAAACAAACAAGCAAAGCAAAGCAAAAACTCAGGGACTCAAGTTAAAATTCTTAGATGAATTGTTTAGTTTCAAAACATAAAACTGGCTGGCAAGAATGTTGCCAGGCCATCGGCCCAGAAGCAGTCCTGCCACCAGGAAAACAATACCTAATGCCCAACCCATGCACAAATGAGTGGCTACCCCCAGTTACTGTTTTTATTATGTGTTCCAGTGAAGCTAAGGAGTTGATACTGTTTTTCTGGAAGACCTGGCTCAGTGGTGTGGAGACTACTAAAGCCCTCACCTCTCCTCCCAGGTCACAAGCGTAAGTCCAAAGAAAATTGTTCCCTCAGCTTCTGTGCACACTGGCGTGCTTACTGATTCTAGATGAAGCAAAAATCCGAGATGAACTTGGTTGCAGGCAGCAGTAGCAAACCGAAAGAGACAAATGGCAGTTAGCCACTTAAGAAAATAATGTTGTGTTGATTGACAAACTACCTTTACATCCCAGCGACTAACAGCTCTTACAGAAACAGGGGGCTGCCAATAACAAACTTGATTTCTAAGGTCCCCAAGGTAATAATAATCCACTAATTTGACTGGCTCCCAGCTGGCCCTCCCTAGCAGTTTTCTATTTGGTTTTGCAGCCTGGAGAACTTCTCTTTCTTTGGAAAAAAAAAAAAAAAAAAAGGCGGTGGGGGGAGGGGAGAGTGGGCAGTAAAGTTAAGAAGTAGTGGGGAGGGAAAACACATGGAAATTTAATGTGAAAGTTTCTTGTTGCAATAGAGCTGTTAGGCTTGGCAAGGCGACGGCTATCAGATGGCTCCTTTGACATTAGTTGAGCCTTCAGTAAGTAAGACAAGCCTGAAGGATTACGTTGTCAACTTCAGCCTGTCATCTTTGGAGGCAGGAAAAAAAAAAGGTGCTTTTTTTTTCCCTTCTCTTTCTTTCCATGCCTCCCCCCCCCTTTTTTTTATTCTTTTCTTTTTGGTTTCTGATTGTATCTTCTCCACCAGTTGTGAGCTTTTCAGGCGAGGCCAAAGAGACAGTTAATAGGTGACAACCTCAGCCCCACACTGATCAGCAAAGTGTAGTCTTTAAAGCCCAGTGAGTCAAGCAGGCTGTAAGACTAATCGCCCTGCGCGAGTATGAATTTCTCTAAAGAGGACTTCATGTGGAACCCCCGGAGTCGGCCGCCAAACGGATGACTGCGCAGTTTAAGAAACTTAGTGGGACTCGTCCCAATCAACTGTCAGGCCACATAAAAGGTTTGGGGGCGCGCTGACTTAAGCAAACAATATTTAGCCATCTAAGGATACCATAAGGCCTGAGATTGCGCTTTGTCCGCGCTGTCAGGAAATATTGATACGTATCAAGTAACACTCCTGGAGCAAAAGGAGGTGTGCCTCCTTGCAGGCTATCTCTGTTTACAAAAGGGGCCCCAGGCTTCCAAAAGGCTGGGGGGCAGGGAATGTGCCAAACCCAGCACTTCACAGGGGACTTTCCCTTCTTTCCCTGGAACCCCAGTCTTGTGAGAAGAAGTAAAAGAGAAAGAAGGGAAAAAAAAGAAAAAAGAAAGAAAAAGGAAAAAGAACTGAGCTAAAAATCGTCTCATTCTCTTTCTGGACAAAAAAAAAACTTAAATGTTATTTGAAATTATAAATTTCCTGAATGCCCAACTGAGACCCTTCCCATAACCCCCATACTATCTGTTGTGGGATACTTTCTTATTTACATGTTTCTCGTTGTTTAGCATATTCTGAAGTATGTTCAAAGTGTCTGGCTCTCCAGTGTAAAATACAATCAGGAATACCGAGCTATATCAAACAGCACTCTAAAGAGGTCCCAGGAGGCAAAACTATTTTTGTTAGAAATTATCTCCTCAATTCTAAAGGACTCATCCTTTTAGTGCTTTAAGTACACAGGAAACAAAAAACAAACAAACAAAACAAAAAAAAAACCCATAATTTCTCCAGTTGGAAAATTGCATTGGGAACATTGAGCTGTTACTGTAGAAAACAGTCGCTTTGGAGAGTTTAATTTAAAAGCGAAAACAAACAAACAAAAAAGCCACAGAGAGCTTTATCAGAACATTCTAAACCTTCATTTGCCTTCAGTGACATTGTGCCCGAGGTGCCATCCTTGAAGATGTTTTTGGTAACAGCATCAACGCAATACCCTTTGGCATTAGGCTGTATTCCTAGAATCCTGATCATGAACGTGAATTGTGTAACAGCGCAATAAACCAGAGGAGTTTAAACAGGACGAACCTGCTTGTTCTGGAAGGAAGATTGCTCCCAGTTAAACAAAGAAATTTAGGGTCGCCTGCTTTTCATGGAAACCACATACATATGGCCTTTGAAATTTGTCACTGAAGACGGTTTTGCTCTAAGGTAAAATCCACCACTTTATAGCCTTTCAGCTGAAAGTCTCTTGTTTTTTTTTTTTTTTCCTCCCCCCTCTTGGCCTGCAGCCCAATATGAATGTATGATCACTAGCGTAGTAGTTAAACATCTGAGTCCTTTTGAAGTGCCTTCAATGTTACAATGATGTGATGGTTGATTGCCTAGCAGTCAGTTCAGAGAAGAACTACCTTCTGCCCCCTAGTGGTAGAAATTAATAAGGGCGGCTTCGTCACACTCAATGTTCCCAGCCACCTCTGTTTCCAGTATTAATACTTAACGCGGCCTGGAATTTATTAACTAGTTCCTTAATCATCCATAATGTGTGACTTTCCCTTTTTCCCCTCGAGAAATGGGAACTCACTACATTCTCGGACTAACCCGGAGCTCCTAATCTCTCAATCCCTCGTCTCTGCTTCCTGAATGGCTGAAACCTAAGGTGTCTTTTCTTGCCTTGGTCCAGGGTTCATTTTCAACTGTACATGCCTGCACTGAGCGGACTGCTTCTTGTGTTACAGCGGCATGTCTTGTATGTCCTCCACACTCTGTCCTTCTCTGTTAAACAAAATATACCACACTGTAAACAGACATTGTCACTAATGTAGCATTCTTCCTGGGGAACATTCTGGACTGACTTAATGGGGGATATTAACCAAGTAGCGGATGGTGCTGCCAAATTTATGAACTAAGTGCACTTACATTCAAAGAAAGCATCACATGCTCTTGGGGATTGTGGGAACTTTATGTCTCTTCCCAGATGACAGTTTGGTTCTGTTTTTTTTTTTTTTTTTTTTTCTTCCCATCAGGCAATATAAACAATTTGCACTGATCAACCCTGGGTGTGCCACAGGTCACAATTTCTTGTGTTAAAGTTCATCCACTAAGCCACATACACCGAGATAGAGAAAGGGATTTGTGGTGTGCTGAGAAGAATTTGATGGAGCAGACATTGGTTAAACGCATTTTCCTTCTTACTTGCTGGCACACTACAAGGGATGTGTTTGAGTTTGCTCAGTGGGTTGTTGCTGGTTTTTTTTTTTTTTTCCTGTACTGAGTTTCTGATTATTTGTTCATTTTCCGTCTTTCCCACGAGAGTCCAATTCCACACGCAGACCGGCACTGGAGAGGCAGGTGGAATGAACACCGTGACATAGGCGCCTGCCAGTGTGTGTGTGCTTAGCAATGAATGCCCCCCAGACCAGGAGACAGAGAAGGAGGAGAAGGGGCCTGTGGAGAGGGGATGGGACAGCTGGGCCATGTGGAATGTGTCAGTTTGCTTCTGGGCCACTATTGTGCTGCGGTGTTGGAATGTGGGGAAGGCGCGAGGTTATTGAATAAGGAGCCATGTAGATTCCAGCTGTCAACATGTGATCAGCTCTTTGTACAAAGAGAAGTTTTCTCCGGACTCCAATTTGATTGTTAGTGACAGCTACACATTTCTCCGGGCCCTTTATGCTACCGGCTTGCATTTGGGCAGCCTTTGGCTCTGTTCTCTTTTCAGCCTGGCCCTGGAAACTTAGTACCTGGCTTGTGAGGGTGTGTTGATTGACATGAAATGAGGGGTTCATCAGGACTAATTCTAGGGGGGAATAATAGGGCCTTTGGTGAAAACAAAAATAACCAGCAAGCTTTAAGAAGATAAAATGCTTGCTATTGTCTTATTTATTTAGGTTGTGTGTGTGTGTGTGTGTGTGTGTCTGTGTCTGTGTCTCTGTGTGTGTCTGTGTATGGGGACTTGTGGAAGCCAGGGATTGAGAACACTTTTCAATTTTGTCTCAGTTTTGTTCTCTACCTTATTTTTTGAGACAGGATCTATTCAATGACCCCGGAGCTCACTGTTCCAGCCATTAAGCCCCCTGGATCTTTCTGTCTCTGTTCCTACAACCCTAGGGGCTACAGGACCCCCACTTCCACACCAGCTTTTACATATGTACCGGGATCTGAACTCAGGTCCTCTTGTTTGTACAGCAAGCACTTTACCCATTAAAATCATCTCTCCAGTCCTGTAACAGCTTTTTCTTTTGTTTTGCAAACATTTTACTTCAAATGAATAGTCCTAGGGGGAGAGCATGGTATACTAGCTATCGTTGCTTGCCAGAGGCATGTCAATAGAATAGAATCCTTTCTTCAGAACAGTTCCAGAGGATCACAGGGGACTCAGAGTGCTGAGCGGACACGCATGACTACTTTTGCTATCTTGCTACCAATCACCCTTATTCTTTGCTCTTGACATCACTGAGATTTCTAGTGTGAACTGGAACCCTCTAAACTTAAAGAGGAGGAGGAAGAGGAAGGAGAAGAAGAAGAGGAGGAGGAGTAAAAGAGAATAACCTTCTCTGTGTGAGCCCACTCAAGGCTGCTTGAATTCCTTGGGAGTTCAGAGAAACGGGAAAATTACTCATGTCTGCTCATGCAAAGCTATGCACTTCTTGGAGATCTTGGATACCAATTATTATTATTTTTAATCACGGTAGATACAGAATACTTTGGGTGTGGGACAGGATCTCTCCCTTTCCTTCTCGTCGCTGCAGGCCTTCCTTCTCTGAAAGTCACTTGATGTGGCCTGAATTTGAATCAGTAAGCTTCCTCTTAGTCACCTCTTTCCTGGCCACATGGCTCCCATGGCCATCCTTGTGATTGGACAT
Organism: Alexandromys fortis; assembly: GCF_014885135.2. Lineage (NCBI taxonomy): Eukaryota > Metazoa > Chordata > Mammalia > Rodentia > Cricetidae > Alexandromys > Alexandromys fortis. Next base: position 6,654,783 of record NW_026067945.1, on the reverse strand, counting down.
GGCAGATGGGACTCTGGAGATTTTCCTATTTTTTTATGCATTGTTATCTATAGGTTATTTATATAGGTATGATTATACAAATATCTTCGACTTAAATATATGTGTGTATTTATACACACAATTTCACCTTAAGTTAGTCAATATACATTTAGGATTGTCACAAAAATATTTTCTAGAAATATATGGCGAATCATACAGGTGTAATTGAGAGAACTTTGGCCTGGGGACCACCTAGGTTATCTCTCTTTACTTAACAAATGTCGTGATTTTCTTGAGACTTCATTATTTTATAAACATTTAGCTGCTATATTAATTACTTTCCTTATTGCTATCATCAAATATGTGACAGATGGCCATTTGACAGGGGGAAGTTTCATTTTGGCTCAGAGGTCACAGGGAAGACGGGCAGAGTCCTTAACGCTGGGCCCTGCGCATGCAGGAGGTTGCATGTTCACATCTCAGTGGCAGGAATCAGATGAGCAAGGAAAAGCTGGCAGGAGGTTGGTAGTTGAGGTGCCCCTGTGTTTTCCATTCTCTCAGCAGAGGGCTCTAATACAAGGCCTGGCAAGGGAGCCTCTTCCCTTAGTTAAAATTCTCTGAAATCGCTCTCAGTGACACCCCCAAATGTGTCCCTGAGTGATGCCATAGGAATTCATGCTTGAGCCGATCAGTTTTATACCTGGAGTTAGTTGTCACGGTTCTATAACTCGCCCTTGGGGTGCTGGATACAGGACCCCACAAGAAACAAAAGTTGGTAGATGGTCCAGTCCATTACCTAACTTGACATAGTATACGGTTTCCATAGAATGCGTGCAAACCCTCCTGACGCTGCAAAGGGTCTCTAGGTGGCAATTATGTAAATGATTATGACATCTGGTACAATGCAAATGCTGTGTAAAAAGTATCAGTGCTGTGTGGTGTGGGGAGTAAGAAGTGAGAGCAAATGCTTGCTTATCACGTGTAATTTTTAAGAGTGTTATTGGTCTAACATTTCGGGTTTTGAATTTGCGTATGGAGAGTCAGCTGCCCCTATTTTAGATGATGTAAAGACAGGTCACATTTGAAAGTCGTTTATTTATTTTACAACATGACTGTTGGCCCTCACCTTCACCAGGGAGCCAATGTTTTTCTGCCAACTCTCAGATGCTATGGGCGGTACGGCAAAAGGCGCACCACGGCCAGTGTGGATGCTTCCCTCTCTCTGAGTGGATTAGAGTAAAGCTGCTGAGCCCTGTTGCCGTGTGTCAGAAAGAATCTATAAAACGGGCACCTGGAAACTACCAATGATCCTGGAGCAGAAAGAAAATTTGATGTAAGAATTCAGCTTTCATTTAAAATCTGCATCTTTTGTTCATTTGAAGACATAGCCTGATGCACTCAAAATAGCACATCTCCTGATTTTAGTGGCCCTGGACTTTGCACCCAAGGCAGTGACCACTATCCATCCCTGCTTACGGAGCCTGAAAAGATGGTGGAACAGTTCCATTGTTTCTGTCAGGCCTAGAAAGCATGCTTTCCTGGAGTTACTAAAAACACACTCAAGCCCAGTGCCTGTTGGCATGGCCTCGCACAGGTGTTCTTTATGGGCTCCCAACTCGCGTGACGGTGCACGTTTGCTTTCTGTGTAGCCACTAGTTTTTCTCAAAGGTAAGGCAGAGGAAAAGCGGATGTCCGTGCTCCCCGCTTCGTTCCCTTATCCAAGCATTCCCGGAGGCTAGCTTTGGGTCCTTCTGCAGATGCCCAGTTCCTGACCAGACCTGCTTCTCTGACCAGCTCCTTCAGGCAGCTCTCCATGCTCCCGCCTTTCTCCTCCGACACACTGCCCTCATCTGAAATATGTCTTTTTCAACACTGCCCTTTGGGCGGTGGCTAACGCTGCAGAGTGACTTAATGCTCTTCATCTTCAGAGCCTTCTTTCAACCATCTGCTTCCAAGAATGCTGGCTGTGAGCTGCTTGAAACTTCTCCCTTGCTAAGTCAGCTTAGAGAGAGATTTTGTCTGCCCAGAGAACAACAGTGATCCTGTGTTTGCAGGGCATCGAAACCCAGTTTCAAACTCCTCCAGTTGCACTGGATTTGGCTCTTGGGAGGGTAATGCAAGGAAGATCCCTGCAGCAGTGGGCTTTTTTGAGAAGATTGCGCCTTGACCTAGGTAACTCTGAAAGCCAAAGCAATAAGGAGACAGGGACAAGGAAGGTGAGAGGGAAAGAGAGAAGAGGGAAGGGAAGAAAGGGAAGGAGAGAGGAAAAGAGGGGGCAGAAGGAGAGGGAGAAAGAACATGGGAGAATATACATCTCTATTTGCACCATTTAGCTACAGAGGAAAAAATGCAGAAACCACCTCTCAAGTCAGGAGAATACTCCAACCAGCCAGCGTGTTATAAATTAGAGCCTGTCAGTATTACAATGTATATTAATAGTCACACCTCTTTTTAATGAGTTTGGCATTGGCAGCTGAGAGGAAATACAAGTCATCATGGTTCTGCTCATGCGAACCCCGACAAAGGAATCTGTAATAAATCTTCCTCGAACAGCACTCACCATAAATATGTATCACAGAAGACATCTGCTTTACATTCTGCATATAAATCAGCACGGCGCTGAATAGCAATGAATCAGCTTCTCAATGCCTGATTTGATAACAAATCGACTTGGATCTTAGGAGAGAGAATTTACAGCCCTTACCCTCAAGACAGAGAGTCAATACTTAAGACGAGTGCCAAGTTAACTTTTCCTCAGCAAGCCAGTTTACAAAATGAGAGTCTTGGTGCTCAGGGTCAGGGTCAGGGTGAGGCAGCTCCAGGGAGGCTGCTTTCCTGAGGAGAGGAGGTTTGAAGCACGGGTTTTGAACCTGAGAACACTGGGTGATATATCTTTGTGGTTGAATATCTTTATCTATCTGTTTTTCCACTCCGCTGGGTCTCCTTCAGATATACTTTTGTAGGCCCCAAGGATGACAAATACTGTCTTGATCATGTCACTTGGGGTGGAAGAGGAATTGAAACACCAGACTGGGTTTTTCAAATATCAGGCTGGGTGGGGCCTTCTCCATGTGCGATCTCTTGACTCGTCTCTGTTAGGCTTCGATCTCTTGACTCATCCCTGCTTGGCTTCGATGACCCCTAGGGCTGAGGAAAAAGCAAATCTCTGACCTCTTTCATTAGAAACCATTGATAATAAAGAGAAGCGAACAATATGGCATCATTCCAGCCACCCAGTGTGGCAGGATCAGATGGTAGAGGAGAACATTGATGACTCTTGGATGCCAGGGCCATGCCTGGTGGAGACATGGTCAGCTCCATAGGGATATATAATGCTTAAAGACTTGTGTGTGCAAGGCAGTATCAAATAGTCTCTTGTCAAAATAGAGCTGCCTACTCTGACTGACTCAGGTTGGCAGAACATGGGATAGGGCATCATTTCCTATCTTGGTAGAACCTGGGAAGGACTGACACTCCTTTGTAATGGCATGCTCTTCTTGGGGTCATCACCCTTCTTTCTCTGGAAGCATCCATTCCTCCTGTGGCATGAAGCAGTCATTCAGCACACTGTGAAGTATGGCGTTCTTTGACTAGCTCCCTTCATTTCCTAAGGTTGTGATACTTACACAGGCTCAACTGCTGTGCCCATCCCAAAGAAATGCATGTCTTGACAGTCATGTCTCAACACTAAGGGACATTTCTCTAAAGACTGCTTTGCTCAATGCTCTCAGATTTGACTGCAGGAGAGTTGAAGAAAACCCTCTCTCACTGGGATGGAGTCAGAGTGTTTGGAAATCCTAGTCTACTGAAGATAATTAACCAAGAACTTCTTTCTCCTTTATTCTAACAGAAGTCCACAATTTGGTTTGTAGGACATCTGACCCAGGGGAAGTGCTCTTCTATAACAAAGCACAATGTAAATCTTTACCTCAAAGAGAGTTCTAGAATAATGATGATGATGATGATGATGATGATGATAATAGTAACAATATAAAAAATATTTTGGAAGTCTCCCCTGTTCCCAGGTGTGACAACTGGTCAAGATTTTGCCTCAGTTTAACCTAGTGAATGCTAAGGAGGGAGAAGTCTGCTCAACTGAAATGTAGCTTTCTGTTCAAGAGACTGCAGAAAATAGCTTGGCTCCCACTCTGAAGCTGTTCCAAAGGTTCCAAAGATAGTATGTATGAAGAGTTAAACGAACAGCGCAAGCGGAGGCTTACACAGCACACCGCAGACCAGAATCCTCTCTTCATGCCCGAAGATTTGTGTTGGGAATTGGACCCAGGACCTTCTGAATGCTGAACATGAACTTGACTGCTGAGCTATGCCCTCAGCCTTTCTAGTTAAAGTCTGAGCTGTATTTCTTAGTTTTGTGACCTTGGGTACAGAGTTATCCTGCCTCAGCCTCAGCTTTATTCATCGATAAAATGGATCTCTTAAATTCATGGGCTCTGCAAATTCTACCTCTGAGATTTGTTGTCACAGTGGAAACGGTCATGTTGAGGATCTGCTTCCTTATAATAATGTAGACCAGCTTTCTCGAAGTTTGGGTTGTTGGATTTCGCCAAAAGCCAAAATGGGAAAACAAACAAATGGAGCATGAATAAATGTTCACAGCCTCCAACATGCAGAGAGTAAGCTTGTGGGGACAGTGTTCAGAGGAGAGATGCCGTGTGGTGCTCACTCTGTTCTTAAGAAGTCACCCTGCCCACTTACAGAGGAACTTCCGTAGAGCTACAAATAGCCACTGATCCTCAGTTTGTGCTTCTCAAGGAGAGGAGGGAGTCATCCATACACTGACATATACAGGGTTGGTTCCTAAATCCACCTATCCCCCAAGTCTAGTGATAAACTGAATCGGCCTGATGTCCTTTAAAAACACCTTTTATTTGATTTGTTTCAGATCATAAATACATGCTCTTTATAATTTTTTATACTAAAAAGGCTAGGGCCATGTGTAATAAATCAGAGCAGAAGATTTTAAATGTTTGGAACTTAAATTGTGTGGATACAAACTTACTGCTGACCATTGACGCTGAAGCCATGACTTGACACGCAAAAGGAAGGGAAACTTCAAATGATGATGGTCCAAATGTAGACCCAGAGTTTTGCCTGCCTACACTCTCCCTGCAGCAAGGGTGTTTGCAGTCAGGGCATCCATGTTCTACCTCAGCTGTTGGGGGGGGGGGAATGAGGTTTTAGGAATAGTGTTTTCTTTTCAGGGACCGTATACAATGCTTAGCTAAACTTTTCTTTTTCTTAAGAGAATTTCTTCATGAAAACACTTTTCCTTTCTTCCTGGGCAGGAGTCTCATGTATTCCAGGTTACCACAAACTGACTCTCTAGACAAGGGTGGCCTTGAACTCCTGACCTTCCTAGGTACTGGGTTTATGTGGTTCGGCAAAGAAACTCAAGGCTGCAAGCATGAGGGACAAGCACATTGTACCAACTGAGACACACCACAGCATCTCTTCTCTTCTCTTCTCTTCTCTTCTCTTCTCTTCTCTTCTCTTCTCTTCTCTTCTCTTCTCTTCTCTTCTCTTCTCTTCTCTTCTCTTCTCCCCTCCNATCTCTTCTCTTCTCTTCTCTTCTCTTCTCTTCTCTTCTCTTCTCTTCTCTTCTCTTCTCTTCTCTTCTCTTCTCTTCTCTTCTCTTCTCTTCTCCCCTCCCCTCCCCTCCCCTCCCCTCCCCTCCCCTCTCCTCTCCTCTCCTCCCCTCTCCTCTCTTTCTTTTCTAACAGCCAAACATACTTGGATATAATTGTGAGAATACTCATCTAGATATCAGTATCTAAATTGCCAACTATTTAATCACACACACGAGAGAAAGAGAGAGAGAGAGAGACAGACAGAGACAGAGAGAGAGACAGAGAGACAGACAGAGAGAGAGAAAGAGAGAGAGAGGAATAAAGCTAGTAGATAAATTCAATTCTGTTACTTGGAGGTATCAATGTTCTCTTTGAATTTTCTAATGAGTCAGATTAAATGGATCCATTCCATTGTGCTGTGCTATGCCCAATCAGATTCATAAGGGCACATAGGGGTGAGCCAGCCAGGGACATGACCTCCACTTGCCTCCATAATTAGTGTGCATTGTTGGGCTAGAGAAAAGGAGGTGACTCAATGGGAAACAGACCAGCTATTTAGAAGATTGTCACAAACACTTTCTGTTTTCAAAACTTCCAGCAGATACAAGCCATCAAAGGATGCAGAGGAGGCAGTTTTTGATGTTCTGGTTGTACCTCAAAATATTAAGGATGTGCCCTAGTCCCGCTCCTGGCTAAGAGGTATAAGGAAAGCTGATACTTAAGGAAATAATCAGAAGTAGATAATGGGTAAGCAGAAATTCCCTTTGGCCTCCAGACTAATCTGGAAGGGAAATACAGACTTTAAAAAAAAAAGCGAAGTTGTAACCTTAAATGTCACAGCCATACACATCACAGGACAGGGACAAACCAGGAAACATAGCTGGGCAACAGGTTGGGTGGAGTAGACAGTGTACCCTGGTGAGAATACCAGGGTGGTTGATGGGGATTGCCCAGGAAAGTAAGGTGGGGCTTTGACTGGAGATGTGAACTCGGAGCCAACATTTCTGGGATTTGGTACCCTGAGGTATTTGCTTGTGAGTTGCACTCAAATGGCCACATTGACGTCCAGCCATCTTGGTATGAGCTGCTGAGGCCAAAACAAAAACAAGACGGAAGACCGTGGACGATCTGCTACACAAACTGAAATATTTGATTAATTCAGATTTGGTTGATTTTTTAAAAGTTCCCTCCTCTCCCAAGGTGTCTACCAATTTTCATTTTTGCACACTTTTACATAAACCTATTTATGAAATCTTGATATGCTGGCTGTTTGCAGATGTCTGTTGTCTACTTCATGGGATACTGGATATGAAGAAAAGCCTCAACCGTGTTTCACAGACACACATCGCGTGGGTGCAGTGATTTATGCCAGGCCGACATGCAACAGAGGCTCCCAATCTACACAAACAGCTCCCCGAAACGTTGTTCGGAAGTCCCCAAAGGTAACCTGGATGGCAGTGGGGGATTCAAGGGCTCCTTTCATCAGAGCTGAGTTTCAGGAGACATGTGGGAAAGGGTTTGTTTCCAACTGGGACTCCAGAGTGCTCGGTCCTCTTCCTCTCCTTCATGTTTCCTGTTAGAGCAGTAACTAGGGGGTGATCACAACACCGGATATTTACTTCCTGGTTTGAGCTGACTAAAAAGCATGGAGCAGATCCTGGTGACTTCTGTGGGCTCGCTCATGCTGTAGCCTGACTCTAAAATCCATGGAAAGTGTGTTCCCTACAGGTTGCAAACTGAAAGGAAGCATGAAATGAAAAAAAAAAAAGTAGGAGTTTTCAAGGCGCAAAACAAGTACTTCCTCTTTTATAGCAATGTGGAGAGATGTCTTCCAAATCCTACTGGGTAAATTTTAAAGCAGGTTAGAAAGGGAGGAGAGGAAAATGAAAATGCCAGAAACAGGTGTAATATATGAAAGTTGGTTGATAAACATAATACCCACCTCAGTGTCTCAGTCACAGTTATAATGCTAAATGGCATATCTGAAAGGATCCCACCGAGACCCCTCCCTCTCCCGACCTCAGAGGATATCCCGTCTCCTGCAGAAACAAAACAGGGAAATGAATCAGCCGATAAAGGGTTTTCTCCCACTGAAGATGTTGGTGATTTTGTCTTGTGCTAGGGAAGTTGAACATAGAGATGGATATTCATAATCTGTGGAGACTACAGTCTGCCTCTCTCCTGTAGGACGCATTTGTGTGTGTGTGTGTGTGTGTGTGAAAGAGAGAGAGAGAGAGAGAGAGAGAAAGAGAGAGAGAGAGAGAGAGAGTGAAAGAATGGCAGACTAAAGGTAAAATGTTTTATCTAAGCATAAGAAGTCACACCAGAGACTGACCTAAGTAATTAATTCTTTCTAACGTAGGTAGTTGTTATCTTTTTACAGATTCCTCAACTTACTGCCTCTCTTTCTCCTAGTAAACATCCAAATATTATCAAATTTATTTTTTTCTTTGAGGGTACCTGGGAGGAAAATAAGCTAATAACTGGGGGAGGTGAAGGGATGTCATACACGGAGACCATAGCGATGGCTGTATTGAGGATACATTTTGAAGTCATTCCAGAACTCTAACTACAAGATTTGTCCTTCCCGAAGCCTAAGATGCTCTTACACAGCCTATGTCGATAAACTTACAGCTGAAAATGAATGAGATTAATGAGGAAGAAAGCATTCCTTACATTTCTGAGACTGACCTGACCTAGAAAAGAATTGTTCTAGAATCAGATTTAGGCTATTTCCTCCCTATGTTAAAAGAGCTTGAGCTTTGACTCTCTCCCAAAGATAAGCTTGGTATCACCCTTCTCCGCCGTCTGCATTAACATGGAGGCGTCCCCGGGATGCGAACATTTAAAAGAGGATGTTCCGGAAAGATGTACGTCATGCAATTCAGACAGTTTTCAAGGTTAACCTTGGTCCAGATTTCCACGGCCGGTTTCTCTTACCCAAAGACAACATGATCAGCTCGAAATAGCTGCTGCCTGTCACCAGCCACTCGTGTAACGCCTTGGCAACAAAGTCGGAGTGAAGTGTGTGCTCTCTGCAGAGTATTTGGGAAACCTACAGGCAGGGGCTTATGGATTTAATGAGAGAGAGAGAGAGAGAGAGAGAGAGAGAATATAATATTTGCACCACTCTAACTGGATATCCTGCCCAGGTTTCCAACGTGGGCATTCAAACGGGCCACCCAAACTGTTGACATCCTTCACTGACCCTTCCCAAACAATTGGGAACCTAATGGCTTTGTTTTAGATTTTTGGAACTGAACTTTTACAGGGATTGATTCCAACCCTGGGTGGTGCTGAGAAAATTCAGCCGTACCAGAACTTGGCTTAGACCACCAGATGTGTCTCATGTGAGGGCCTTTTCCCATAATCTGACCAGCATGGTTTACGAATGTTCTGGGGAGCAAAAACATGGTCCCAGAGGCTGAGAAAGGGCCATGCCCTTGCTCAGCTAGAAGACCACACAGCCATCCTCTTTCCCCTCTGAGTATTTATAGTTCGAAAAAAAAATCACCTCTCTCCTTCGGAAGCTACGGGTGAAAGTGGGGTGGGGTGTGTGGGGTGGGGGGAGCCAGAAACACAAATTGCATCCTCCAGCTGGGAGAGCCTCCCTCTCGGAAAAGCTAGGAAATAAATAAATAAAGGGGGAAATCCAAATGGGATCGCTCTTCAAACACTCAAATGATCTTATGCTAACAGTTGGGATTAAACAGCTGTCTCGTGGTCGTGCGATCATAACAGATGCCGTGTGAGTGTTTCCTGCTAGCTTTGTTTGGGTTATTGCTGCCTGTGCAGTTCATTGGGCTGAATTCAGCTTAAGGGATACAGGTTTTTATGATGCTCCTGCGAGACACAAGCGGCTTCGTCATCTCTCGCAGAGGAGATGGGAGTTTGTGTGAGAGGGAAAAGTGGAGTGGGGGAGGGTGGACACTTGTGTCACCCTGGGAATGATGTCATATTGATGAAATTCTAACGCTCTGGTTTATGGCCACTTTGCCACGAATGTGGTCCCCCGTCTTTGTTTTTATTTATTTATATTTGTGTAGAGGTTGTCCCCTATCCTGTTATTCCAGGATAGAGTCTGCAGCATCTGCAGCTGAAAGAGAATCAAGGAACATTTCTAGAACAGAGGGGCTTTTTGGATGTTTGTTTGTGTGGATGGATGGATTCAACATTGCAACACTTCCTCTCTCGCTTCATGTCCTCCTGGCCCTTCAGGTCTAGTTTCCTAAACATCCCGAGGTTCTGTCCTAAACATTTCATTCCACTCTAGGGGCCTGGGGAGATGGCTCAGTGGTTAAAGTGCTTGCTGAGCAGGCATGGGTGCACAAGTTCAGTACCCAGCAGCTCCAAAGTAGACAGGTGTGGTGGCAGTTGTCTGTAATACCAGCACTGCGGAGATGAACAATGGCGGACCCACAGAATTTGCTGAGCAGCCACTCAAGCCAATTGGTGCGCTCCACTTTTAGTGAAAGGCACTGTTGTGTCGTGTAAGGAATCTAGGGGGACAGTTTCATGGGGAAGAAAGCAAGAAGACCCAGGCTTCAGCCTTCTGCATTTCATGGGCAAGCTGCCAATGGCTGCAGGTGTGTGTCACCCCAATGTCACAGGAAGACAGGTCGACCCCAGGCGTTCGGTAGCCATCCAAGGTAGCAGAAACCGTGAGCCTGAAGTCCACTGAGAGAAACTCTATTTCAAAAAAAATATAGTTGAGTGCTACAGAGGAAGACACCCAGACATTGTCCTCTTACCTCTGCATATGTGCACATGAGAGCACGTACTTGCACATACATATGCATGTGCGCATGCACACACACACACATACACACACACACAGCAAGGTGGAGAGGAATAGAGAAATGCTGCTCTGTTATTTTGGCCTCCAAATCGAACATACATGCAAATGTATGCATGTTCGCCCCACACGTACGCACATGCTCACATTAACATATGCCAAGTATACGCACACCTATCCAACACAAGAAGTTTTACTCCCCTCTCAAAGTTGAGATCACTGCCTCTACATCAGTGAAGGAATGACCAATCGTCATTTTATTTCCAGCTCCCGTTAGACGTTAAAATGGAAGTCATTTTGGGTTCTATCATATTACTTCTACAAAACAAAGTTTCTCCTTGGAAAAAGGTCTTCAAGAAATTGTCAAGGTTTATAATATGCTTTACTTAACAACAGAAGAAATCCTGATTCTTATATTTAAAATGTAAATACAAATAGTAGAAGATGTTTTAGGACCAAAATGCACTTGCTACCATTAACAGGTGGCCATGTTTAGCATGTTTGGCCTCAGCACCAACTGCTCATCTTTTCTCCACCGGGACACAGTGCCCAGTTGGTGCTTTCCACTCAAGAATGAGTACCATGTATTGGATGCCCAGAAGCCATGTCTGTGTCCATAAGGCCAGGACTCCTGTAGAGGATGGAAGGTAGAGACAGAAAGATCCACTGAAGCCTCCAGGCCCACTAACCTGCTCTCCACAGTGACAAAGAGTAAGAGTTGTCTCAAAGAAAGTGGAATATGATGATTGGCATTTGCGTTCCTCATATACATGGCGACCAATGTCACAACACAACACACATGAGCACATTCCCAGGCACGTATGATTAAATAATAGAGATAAAAATCTGATAGGTTACAAGGATGACTCTTGAGAACATTGTTCTAAAAGAAATAAATCAGTCACGAAAGTAAATATTCTATGGTCTGACTTGTAAGGGAGCACCTAAGGTAGTCCAGGGCATAGCTGGAAGAGAGAGTGGTGGTTTTTCAAGGTTCCGGGGAGGAAGGGAATGGAGAGTTTAAGTTTAATGCATATGGAGTGTGGAGGTTTGAATGAGTTGGCCCCCATAGGCACACATATTTGTGTGCCTGTTTCCTAGTTGGTAGGCTGTTGGGAAGCATAAGGAGTTGTGCCACTGGGGGTGGGATGTTATGCTTCAGACACCCCAGGCCCAGTCTCTCTCTCTCTCTCTCTCTCTCTCTCTCTCTCTCTCTCTCTCTCTC
>NW_026067945.1:6588491-6643159 GCF_014885135.2 Alexandromys fortis | reverse complement strand
CTCTCTCTCTCTCTCTCTCTCTCTCTCTCTCTCTCTCTCTCTCTCTCTCTCTCTCTCTCCCTGCCTGTGGCTTAGAATGAAAGCTGTTACTCCTGCAGCCCCATGCCTTCCTGCCTGCCTCCATGCTCCCTGCCATGACGACAAAGGACTCACCCTCTAAAACTGTAAGCAGTTCACCATTAAATGCTTTCCTTTCTAAGAATTCTCTTGGTCATGGTGTCTCTCCACAGTCATAGAACACTGACTAAGACACAGAGTTTCAAGCAGAGCTGAGCTGGGAGGTCTTTGTTTTAGTCACTGTTCTATTGCTGAGAAGAAACACCATGACCACACCAACTCATAAAGGAAAAACATTTAATTGGGGCGGCTTACATTTTTAGAGATTTATTTAGTCCAATATCATCATGGCGCAACAGGGTGGCATGCAGACAGATATGGTACTGTAGAAGCAGCCAACACAGGCAACAGGAAGTGATCTGAGACACTGCACGTGGCTTGTGCCTATATGCATATGTAAGACCTCAAAGCCTGCCTCCATGGAGACACATTTCCTCTTACAAGGCCACACCCCTTATTAGTGCTGCGCTCTTTGGGCCATTTTCTTTCAAACCACCACAAAGCACCGTGAACGAACTCAACCCCACTCAGTCTCAATACTGAAGTGGAAAGAGAAGAGTGCTGTGGTAGTGTACATTCTACCACAGTGAAAATAAATCGACAGAACAAAACAAAGAAGGGCTATGCCTGGGATCCGGGACCTGGAAGCTCCCCTTGCCAACCGGCTGCTGCCTCTTCTCTTCACAGTGAGTCTGAGAGTAACAGATACTCCACGGGTCAGCTTTATTGGGTATCCAGGCTCTGTAGCATCCCTGCACCCTGCACCCGTGGGATGAGCGCATGCCAGACTATCTCAGTCGTTTGATAACCCTGCCTTGATGATTAGCGCTCTCCAGGATCGTCAGCTCTTTCTTTGCGAGCTCCACACTGAGTCAAATGAAAACCTTTCTACAAGAATACCTTTTAAGTATTCTCATCTTTTGAATTTCAGATCCTTTAATCTTCTGCCTCTTTTTCTAAAAATAAAGTTTTTTTATTATGAAGGTAATAGAAAGCAAAAATTAGGAACGAATACACACTGAGATCTTTTCCAGTCTTTCAGGATGGAGATCAATAGAGCAATAGAAGGAGGAGTCAGCCCCAAACCAGAAGACCATCCAGCTATCCCATGAAGGAGCAGGAGATGAGAAAAAAATCATAGCAGAAAAAAATAAAGATATTAAAACTGTGATGAGCATCTTCACCTCCACTGTCAGAAAATAACAAACAAAACACATTCATTGTGTTTGTCAGGGTTTCCTAGGGGACCAGATCTGATGCAAAGGGATTAATTAGATTGTTTTGTATAGTACACACTGGATCTCCCAACCATGGTCTTAGCATGCTAAAGAGTCGGAGAACCCAGTAGCTGCTCAGTCAAATGAGGATGGGTGCCTCAGCATTTACATCTATGCTATAGGCCTGCAGGATTCCTTGAAAGTCTCTGCTCTTCAGTTGGAAAGGTGAAGAAGCTAAGTTTTGAGGTCAGTGAAGGATGGCAGCACCGGCAACAGAGAAAGCAACACAGTAGATGCATTCACCAGCAAGGCTGTAAGACGAGGAAGGACAGCATTGTTTTTCTCTCAGGCCTCTTAACATCTGAGCTGCCATTAGAGATGTTGCACAGTCTGGAAAGAGTCTCCATCCTCAGTTAATCCTGCCAGGAAACACCGTCACAGATAACCTCCCGAGGCATGTTTTTTAGTTGATTCCAGGTGTAAGCAGCTGACAGGAAAGGTCAGCACAGCCATCTCCACAAAATGATAAAATCTATTATAGGCAGGCACGTGCAAGGAAGGGCACATTCATACATAGCTGACTGAGGTGTTAGAAAATTTCCCCTCCTTTCGAAAATCAATATGATTGCATATTGAATACACAAATAGTCTTTTCCTCTTTAGTTCCACTCCCAGAAAGCTACCTTGAGGAAGGAAAGCAGTCTCTCATTTAAGCATTGCGAAACCTGTGTTTAAAGATGTTTTCTATAGCACTTTTCATATTTAAAAAGATAGTCAATTGGCCATGGCACGGAATGTGATGTGACCACCATTTCCGTTAGTGTTTCTAGTGCAGTGAAGAGTCTCCATGACCACTGCAACTCTTAAAAAGGAAAATGTTTACTTGAGGCTGGGTTACAGTTTCAGAGGCTTAATCTATTATCATCATGCCAGGAAGCATGGCAGCATGCGGATGGACATGGGGCTTGAGAGTAGCTGAGAGTTCTACACCCTAATTCACAGGCAACAGGAAGTAGACTGTGACACTGGACAGAACTTGAACATAGGGCATCTCAAAGCCCACCCTCACGTGACACACTTCCTCCAACAAGGCTGCAACTATTCCAACAAGGCCATACCTCCTTATGGTGCTACTCCCTTTGGGGACCATTTCCTTTCAAACCACCACAACCATTAAAAAATAAACTAAAGCTATATCAATTGAGTGATAAGTTCCATAAAGAACTGAGTGGGAGAACCCTATATAGGAAACATAGATCATTTCAGGAAGGAAAACCAAAGCAAAACAAAACAAAAACAAAATAACAGCAAAAAATAAAAACCTCAGATATGCGCCTCCTCTACACATCCACCCATGGATAGGGTTATCTTTGCCTACAAACATCAACACTCAGTGATCTCAACTAGTAGCCTTGAAGCATTTGTGAATGTTGGATCACCTGGGACATTGTTCCCAGCAGGCACTTTCAGATGATCTTGCTGGATCAAACCATATTAATCTGGAAGGAATCCACAGCCTCCTCTTTCCTCTAGAAACAAAAGAAAAACCACTTCTCAAAGCAACACATCTTTTAAGTTCTATTTTACATTTTTAAAATATTTTTAAAGTTAAAATATTTTTAAAATATTTAGGTTGGTATATTTTATCAGTATCACTTTCAATCTCATGTCTCTCAGCAGCTGTTTTTTGTTTTCCAGCAACCAAAAAATTTAAAATCAACACAATACTATATAGTATCCAGGCTCCCTGTGTTTTTCCCATCTTTGCATATTTCTTTTTTATATTACTTTAATGTCTCTTTAACGATTTTGTTTTATTTTTTAATTGAATTTCTTTCTTTCTATAACTGTCTATACCATTCTTCCTCCCAAGCCTATGTACATTTTTTTTAAATACACTGTGACCCACTTAGAGATTTCTTTTTGTCTGAATCTGTCTTTACTGTGTATCTTTAATCTTTCACCGATCACTGCTTTAAACTGGTAAATGGGCAGGGCTAGGACCAAAGCCATGGCTTTGGCTGTTGGCTCCACCCTATTTGGTTTCCCAACATGGCAGAGGTACACAGCAAAGTCATGCTTACCCTCCCCCACCAACTCTGGAGTCCATGCTGCCACCAGGTAGCATATAGCCAGACTACAAACCTTTTTTTGTTTGTATGAATAAAAGCTAAATCCGCCATGCAGTGAGCTGTGTGGGTTGGAGACACTTCTGTGTACCACAGTGGGAATTTTCTATGTTGTACTCAAGTCTGACTGTTGTGACATCTGTATATAGCAGCTCATATGAAAGACACAACTAGGAAGTTGTTTTAGGCTCTGTTTATGTGTTTTTGAACCTCCCACCCCCTTTTAAAGCTTTCTTAGGTCTTATGTAGAAATTCTTGCTCCACGTTAGGAGCCACATGTAGCCAGAGGCTTTTCTGTGCCTGACCTGGTCTCACAGACATTTATAAAATAATCACTCCGAGGCTTAATATCAATTATAATTGTTTGGGTGGTGGCTCAGGCTTATTACTGGCTAGCTCTTACATCTAAATTAACCCATCTCTATCAATCTGTGTATCACCATGTGGCCCATGGCTTACCATAGATGCTCTGACATCTTTTTCCTCCGGAGGCTGTTGACATCTCTCTTGACTCTGCTTTCTTTTTCCCTGTATCTCTGCTTGGTTTTCCCACCTAGCTATATTTTGTTCTACCATAGGCAAAAGAGCTTTAGTCCTCAACCAATAAAAGCAACACATATTTGCAGCATAATGAAGGATATTCCATATCACTGGAAGGTTTATGCCTGGGCAGCTCACATCATTTATGAAAATGGGGTTTGCAGAAGAGAAGGAAGGGAAGAAGAGAGTTTATAAAATATAAGAGAAAGACAACAAGAAATAAATGGTGCCAACACAATGAATCACTTTTTATACTGTTTTTAAAAATATGGGTGAGAATAACTGTAAAGAAATCTATTTTGGAAAATAGATCCCCATTTCCACCTGTATGAAAAATTGCCTGAGAAGAGCAGTTTATAAGGAAGAAAAGTTGGTTTGGGCTCAGGGCTTTGGGCTTGTAGCTGCACAAAATATTACAGAAGGAGTGTATGTGCAATGAAGGTGGCTGCTCATCTCATGGTAGACAAAAAACTAAGCAATAGTCAGAGTGGGCAGGAGTCCCAAAGGCCTGCCACAAATGACCCAACCTATTTCACTAGGTCACATGCCTTAAGGTTCCATTACCTTCTAAATGTACAGCTAATGGCCATCCTTTAAGCTTGAGTCTTTGGGGAACATATAAGATATAAACAATTCTTTTTTCAAATTTTTTTCTTTTTATAACTAAAATCCTGGTTGATTGAGACTTATAAATAATCTTCTCTCTCAGTTTTAGAATTATAAACTGAGAGTTAAGTCTCCACTTAAAATTAATCACCACTGCACTACCCTCCCCAACTGATTTTTGGTTTTGGAGTTGACATTATCCTAGAAGATGTACACCAAGTAGCAGATGATAAACATTTCATTTCCAAGAAGCTTTTATTTAGGGTCAAGGCAGTGAGTGCAAGCCATGTCATCATCAGATCAAGACAGGTTTCTGAGCCTGATGCAGTGGCATCACCTACAAGAGGAACTGAAGACAATACTACTGGCTTTAAGTCTCACTCCAATCCAGGTAGTCAAACCACAGTACAGGACTCATGTCCTACCTCATGGCACTGATATAAAGGTCCCTAGAAGCAGCAAAGAACAGTGATACAGGACCAATGTCTATTTTCCAGTGATAAAAGACTCCTGATTTTGTTTCCTAATTTGCATTTCTAGAATGGGGTGTCAAGGTAGAAGTGAAGAAACAACTGTTTTATGGATGGAATCCTAATCCTAAATCAATTATTTTCCTGTTGTTGAGCTACAATACATTGTCCAATCCTGGCGGAGGCTTTTTCGAATGAATCCCTGCCCAGGTCCTTCACAGTCCCTTCTAGATTGGGATCATAGGCCCAAATGTTGGCATCTTGTAGGCACCGGATCCCATGCTTTTGCCTGCCTTCTTTGGCTTCTGCTTTTTTTTTTGCATATTTTCACCAAGTGAAATGGGGTTTAATTACCAATTACCACGGATGGCGCTCATGGATTATTTTGACTTTTACCAAGAACTTCACAGAATCTCTGCTTGTTTTCAGACATCATAAAAAGCAAGAGAGGTTATGGTTTTTGCAAAGTTGACACCAGCTGCTTATAATTGACACAACACTATGCCCTACTGAGGAAGAATGATTTTCTTCTGATAAAGAGGATAAAATCTCTGGCCTTGGGGATCAATGAACATTCTTATTGACCTGCCTGAGGGACTACTCCTAGAAAGGCGAGTTTCCCTTAGGCCATTAGAAAGAGGTAGGCAGAATAATTATCTCTTAGATGAGAAAGTGCACTTTTTCTTCCCAGAATTCCCACTGCCTAGCACAGTACCTTGTTGGGTCATAGTCACGTTACTTTATAACAATGTCTACCATTCTGAATTACTCAGAAAGTTGCGGTTTTCCTTTTCTTCTTTCTGTCTCTGTTCTAAGCATATCTTCTCTGGTACTTGGTTCCCCTTCCATCCATGTGGTTTCTTATCAACCATGTGATTAGCTGACCTCTATGCCAGCTTAATTAAAAGGGCATAAATATTTTTTCTCTTCATTTTTCCTATTGTCCTTCATGGGGTAATTCTGAGATCTATAGCAAAACTGTCGTGGAGTTTTCATTTTATATTCTAATAATAGTGCCCTGAAGCTTTCATTTGATTCTGTTCTTAAGTTCTTTTATTAATGAGACTAAAAAGTCCCAAGAAGAGAAACCCTGTTTCCCTAATAAGGTCATATAAACCACAAAAAGACCTGGTGACAGGATGGGCGGGAAGGGCCCCAAAGGAGATGACCGAAGTACTTATTTGTGAAGAAAAAGTCAAATCAGGTGATCACATTTTTCAGGAGATGAGCAGGTGAACATATAAGGAAGGCTCTAGCTTGTCAGCAAATTGGTGGGGAAAAACACAGCAGCTCAAACTGCATGGAACCCTAATAAAGTTAGAAGGTGAGAAGCACAAGGCCACCATAATGGCTTAGATCCTCCTATCTTAGAGCTGGACTAGCACCCACATGTGAGGAAGTGATGGAAGGCTGAGATGCAGCTACTGAAGATGCTGTATCCATTCACAAAACCACACCTAGCTGCAAGAGAAGCAACTGGACAAATGGGAAGAACTCACGTTCCACCTAAAAATTCAGTTGGTTTTTTAACCAAGAGCCCAAGAAGCAGAAAATCATTGGTATAAGTTCAATGCCCAATCCTCACAAAAATTAACATTTAATTCTTGTTCGTTGACTGCTTTTGTTCATAGGCTGCCCTAGTAAACACATTGGATGTGAAGAGCAAAGTATCAAAGCACACAAAAATCTTGAAGAAGATGAGGCATGAAGTCCTAACAGGACAAATGTGGACTTCAAGAGAGAGGGGTCAAGGCCAACTGAGAATTGTTCTTCCGGGGGTCTAATGTAATAGGAATGTTTTTATAGAGCTGAAGGCAGAGTTTGTAGCCCACTTGAGGCTTATGGTTTTATTCAGAAGCCAAAACCAAGGTTAGCTAGGATCAGCTAACATTGTTGAGGAGATTCTGCTTACACATTGTGGTGAAAGAGCATGGCAGAATAATCTCAGTGTTACAGTAACATAAGGTAAATACTGAAAGATCCGGTACTACGGGGTTGTTATAGAAACTAGCAAGGAAGTGATACTAATGACCCTTCACTACCATCATCATCAATCACTGTTCGTTGCACCTGCTTATTTATTGAAGGTCTCATTTGCATGTAGCATTTTTAGGTACAAAGTAACGGTGTTTTATCGCTTCTCTTTCTTGTTCCTTACAAATTAATTTCAGCTTTTATGGTTAATGTAATGTTTCTCTGTACATATCAAATTGTTCCTAATTTGAGTCCATTTCCTCAAGTGGTATTACCTTTACCTCTGGAGAAAATGGTCCCGCAGTTTCCTCATAGATCATTTCATAGTCTCGTCATCTTTTGCTTTATTCTCAGAAGGATAATTTTCTTAACAAAATTCTCTTGTTTATATCATTGGAATGTCTCTTTTCTGAACTCTCAACCACATCTCCGTCCCCCTTTGTAGTTCAGGACCAAAGCTAAATGTAGAAGTTCAACAGGACGGATAAGGGGAATTAATCTCTTATTTGATAAATTCTTCAAAGGACAGCGGTGGCATCTTCGTTCACATACAGGGTCACAAACAAAGACAGGGAAAGTAAGCATCAGGTTCCTTAATCTCACCATTTGGAATCATAGAGCACAGGGTACGGTTTCTAATTATCTGTTTGGGATGAGAGATGTCTCCATCAGAGAAGTGTTTTACATGTGAATTTGCACACAAGATTTCAGCAATTGGACCTCGGATAGTCAGTCACATGAAAGAAAGTGCAGTGGTGTGTACTGTATGTAATCCCAGCACTGGGAACTTGGGTGGTCACATGGGAGTCACGTGAAAGGAAGTGCAGGGGTATGCACTGTAATCTCAGCACTGGGAGAAGTTAGATCCCTAGTGCTCGTTCTCCAGTCAGCCTTGCTCAAATGATGAACTCCATGTTCAGTGAGAGATGCTAATGTTTCAAAAGACAGAGTAATAGAGGAAGACATCCAATACCAACTTTTGGCCTCCACTGCATACACACAGAGGTACATACCCATGTGCATATACCCTTCCAAAGAAGTCCATGCAACACACACACACACACAGTGTACACACACAGTGCACACACACAAAGTTTTCGGTAGTTAATTTGTATTTCTAGCTGTACTTTATTCGCCTGAAGGGATTTTTCAAGGGAGACTAGATTCCCCAGCTAATGTACCCTAGATTAAGATCAAGTAAGATGGTAAAGGGCCTGGGATCCTTGATTTGTGCTTTTTGAATATCTCTTTATCATACTGTAAGTTTAAAACCCATTCTGAAACTTGACAACTTTTCCCCTTAGAAAAACACTAAAGGTTAATAATTGCCTCTCAATGTTAATATAAAATTCGACCAACAGCACTTGGCTTACATTGGGGACGGTAATAGCATTGGTTTTCATCTAGGTTAAATTAGCCTATTTCTCATAGTAGCGGCTCTCTTTTATGATCTTACTTACCAACAGTACGCAGGAGCATTCCAGTTTCTTCAGATTCTCACCCTCCTTGTCAGTTTCTGAGTATGTAGGAAAGAATATTGTCTTCTGCTATATGTGAACTGATATCTCATTGGAATTCTTCGAAATGTGTTATTTTATACTTTATGTTTATAATTTGTGTGTATTTGTGTCTGATTGTGTGTGTGTGTGTGTGTGTGTGTGTGTGTGTGTATGGGCACAAGGTTACAGGTGTTTATGGAAGCCAGAGGAGGGCATTTAATCCCCCTGGATATGGTCTTACAGGTGGGTGTGAGCCACACAATGTGGATGCTGATAAACAAATTCCCATGTTCTCAAGGAGCACGGAGTAGTTTTATAACTGTTGCTTTATCTTTCCCATCCCTCACTGTAGGTATTTTTGTGAGGATTAATGATAGTGAAGACTGTTTCACATACTTGTTGGCCATTTGTATGCCGCTTCTTCCTCTTCTTTCCCCTCCCCTCTTCAACACAAGGTCTCACTATACAGAGTAGGTTACCTTAGAACTTAGTACTTGGGGTCATTGTCCTGACTGTTGGGATTCTAGGCAGGAGCCATTGTGTCCAGTTCTAGAGATTGTCTTTCTAGAAAAGCCTGCTCAGTTCTTATCCCGTTTTTAAAATTGGTTGTCAGTTGTTTTCTGTTGAGTTGTAGAAGTTCTTCCATATTTTTGAAATCCATGTCTGATTTGCCATATGGTTTATAAATATTTTCTCCCTTCTTTGCTCTGGTTTCTTTAGCTGTGCAGAAGCTTTTCATTTTCATGTAATATCTATCAGTTGTGTGATTTTGCTGTCGTTGCCTGGGATTCTGGGCTCATTTCCAAAGAAACACACCCAGGCCAATGTCATGACACTGTTCCCGCTTTTCTTCCAGATTTTCACAGTTTTAGAGGTTTCTTTTAAGTCTCTAATCCATTTTGAGTCCAGTTTTGTTTTTGTGGATGGTGTAAGATGAAACTGTAATGCAATTCTCTGATTGTGGGTTTGCAGTTTTCCCAACACCATTTTTTTTTGAAGAGCCCCATTGTGTATTCCTGGCACCCTCACTGTGTTGATTGTATATGTATAGAGTAATTTCTGTGTTCTCTCTTCTGTGTTTTTGCTCCTTTATATGCCTGTCTATATTACTCTGCTTTTTAGCTATTTCTATATCAGTCATGAGGAATTTCTAGGACCAATTAAGAAGAACCAAAACGCTTTGCCATCATGTCTGGTGGTGGAATCCACAACTGGAGATACAAGTTCCTTTGAGATATTTCCATAAGAGCAGTAACTCAAGATGTCAAGGCCATTTTGTATTTGATGCCTAAATTTAAAAATATGAGTCGGATTTTGGCTCATTACAAAAAGTAGGAAGCAAGATGTTGGCTTCCATATCAATTTCTGTATCACCACATTGAATAGAAGAGAGGCTATACTAGGGTCCTGCAGCACCATTGTTCACAAACTCCTGCAGGCAGATGTCTAGACTCTGGGATTTAGGGATGACAAAGGTCACATCTGGGCATCCCTTCAAAGGCAAAGCTGTTTTCCCTCTAGACTTAACAAAAATAGTGATATATGTACATGCATATAAAATATGTATACATATACTTGGTTTTGTATATATATATGCATAGACACATCTGTATAATTTGTGTAAATGAGTATATATGCATATAAATAAATATATGTGTGCATATGTGTATATATATACACATAAATATCTGAGGTGTTCCCCAGTGTCGCTCTTGATTGGGATCTGGAGACTGACAAAAATCCAAAAACAAAACAAGAGAGATAACAATAATCATAGAATTTCTTGCAAAAGAAAGGCTCTGCTTCCATACCATCTGAAACTCTTCATTTGTTCATCGATGGTGATGGTCTCTTTTTCACATCCTTGGGTATGTTTTTTAAAGTGCGTTATTTCTTGCACATTTGCAAACCATAGTCAAGTCCTAGGTGAGGGGATTAGGGTACTGTACTACCTTCTGCTTGGCCAGCAGAGCAAGGTATAGACTGGACCAGGGGTGCGGAGAGAGAAATATCTCTATATGCCTTTGTCTTTAAGAATGTGAGTGATTGTCTTTTTTTTTTTTTTTTTTTCTTTTCTTGCCTGTTTCCTCCAAGGAGAATTTACTGGCCCAAATTTTTTAAAAAGTTCCTTCTACACTCCCATTTGCTGTAAGCGCAATTAGTTGTAGGTACAAAATTTGGAGCAAAGAGGCCTCTCGTGGCCTGTTGTGCCTGCAGTTATCCAACTGTGGCTGCAGTTTTTCAGTGCACAACTGATTGCACCCACGAAAAGAAAAGCTCAACTTTGAAAATGGGTCCCTTTAAGACAGTTGGGGGATTGCATGCCTCTGGTTGGCAAATTGCAATCTTTTAGAAGGGCCCAGCTATCACCGAGACTTGAGCTGCAAGAATGAAATCCAGGTTAGGCATCTGTGGTGGGAGATGGAGACTTGTGCTTGAACACAGGTGTGCAAGACCTTCCCCAGTCCTCCCCAGCTTCACCTGGACCTATTCGAAGATAAGCATTTATTGTATTCAGTGTTCCCGACTTCATCTCTTCCCTAATTTAACAGTCATTCTCCAAAAGCCTTGCAGAGAGAAGCTTGGTCACAGTGTCAGTATAACACATTTAACCAACTCTAAATTTGCTTGAAAGAGACAGCTACGGAGATTGACTTTTGCAAAGTGACTCACTCCACCATGCGGTGAAGGCGGCCGTTTGCTCCCAGTTGTTATTAACTGTGTCACTGAGTACATAAGAAAGGGTTCTGAAGGAATTCCAGTGTGAGTCCACTAATTCAATAATCCAATAACATAAATTCAAGTAATGGATATTAATACTATGTTCAAAACACGCTCCCAACTTTTATATCTCTCTTTCCCTGACAGACAGAGCATGCGTTGTGAGGGACTCTTGATGCAATAATAAAACCCAATTCTCATCTCGAAAAAAAAAAAAAAAGGAGAGAGAGAGAGAGAGAGAGAGAATCATTATGGGAGGATGGTAATTTACTTTATACGACCTTCCATTGATTATTTCGTGGCTGCTACACAAATATCACAGGAGCTATTGATCGTAAAACCTACCAAATAGATCTCTAATAGCTTTTACTGGGCAAAAATAATTATGCTTGCACTGTGGTCAAACACACATAAACCAATGTGGAGGTATTAATGTATGGTATTATTACCCATCTGTCGGCAAGGTATGGAAAAGAGCCTTCCCAAGCATACACTATGTCTGGGCACCATGAAAACGCAATATCCGTGCCAACAATTACAGTCAGTTATACTGAAAAACCTTGATTACTGTAACTAAAAACTAGACCTCGAAAGCAGGGCCTACAGTTCTCCTTAATAAAAGTAAAATAATCACGAGGACTCCTAATTGAGCACAGGCTTCGAGGGCACAGAAATTGAATTTCCCTGTGGTGTGTCGGCAGCTGAGTCAAGAGCTTCCCGTCCAGTCTTGATCAAGATCAATGACCAGCACCCGTAAAAGGTCAAGGTGCCTATCCGAGAACTGACCATCTCTCTCTCAAGCCAAAAGGTACTGCGCAATGCTGAAAGATGCCTCTGCAGGGCACTGGTGGTGGGAAAGTCCAAGGGAAGAGAAATTCCACTTGGGTCAACAGGAAGAATATTCTCTTCATATAGAATGTACAGATCCACTCACGCATGACACACTTCAGAGACACCCCCGGAAAAAAACATCACCACAAGATGGATTCCAACATACTGGGCTCTCAAACTCTGGAAAAGGTTTCAGATTTTCATCTGTGCGTTCCTTCCCATTCCCCTAAAGGCATTATGTAAATAATACTATAAACAGCTTCATCAGTATCAGCATTCAAGAAACCCCGAATCCCCTTCCAAGTTACTTCATTCAGGCATATGAGTGAGTTAGAGAAGACAAAAAGATAATTTGCTCATGCAATGTTGAACTCCTTTATCTACGCTTCAGTGTGGAGGGGTAAATGACCCAGGACACATGGTAGATTCTTATTCCGTGAATCCCCATGATATAGATATTCCAGAACTCAATAAGTTCTCCGAGTAGTTTTGTCCTGGCCATGACATAGACCAACTTCATTAGGTATTTCTTTAAAACCTTTCAGAAGAGTGACAAGTGAGATTAGGCTTGAGGTGCACTCACTTAGAGGGAGACCCTTCTCAGAGGAGGACCCTTGAACTTCCTTTGTACAACTGCTCTCTTTCTATAGCAACAAAGCTCAAACCCCACTTCTCTATTTCTGTTCCTTTTGAGCCACCTTGGTTCTAGTTCTAAAAGGGTGGCCAAAGTCTCTCTTACATCTCTCTCTTTTGACGATTCTTAGTTCAGAAGCCAGACAGGGGCAGAGCTTTGAAGGGGGTGTCTACTGTTGTGGATGCTGTCCTTGACGATCTTTCTTAAGACAAATGTTTCCCAAGGTTTTGCACCCATTTCTCAGCTTGAGGCCTAGGTTATGTTTCTGCTTGTGAAAACTGTTGGATCAAATGGAAGGTGTTTCAAAATTTGGACTGAATTGGCTGTGTGTTTGGGTTTGTGTGTGTGTGTGTGTGTATGGCATGGATGCCCGAGGGCAACCATGGTGTCAAGCTCAATCTCTGCCTTCCTTACTTTGAGGGATAGGGTTTTTAATGAACTTGGAGCTCTTTCCATTGAGTGAGACCATCAGCTCTCAGAGATCGTCTCGTCTCCATCTCCCCGCAATGGGGTTGCAGGTGCAGGGCCTGTAACTCCTGGCTTCTACCTTGGTGCTGGGAATCCTAAACTTAGGGCTTGCTTGCACAGCAAACACTTTATAGATTGGTTCATCTCGTGAATGGTGTCAGATATTCTTCACTTAGCTCTTAGAGTAATGTTGCTTTAAATGTGCAGGGGCCATTCCAAATTTAAACGAGGCTTGCAAACTCTTCTGGGTCAGTGCCAGAAAGAGCAACAGGCCAGAGGCAAACACTGGATTCCCCAAAACTGTTCTCAGTTATGCTGTCCCCCCAAAGGTAAACATAATCTCCAGTGTTTTACGGAGTAACCCTGGTGAAGGTTTGCGAACGGACCCATGCAAAGCAAGCATACTTCCATGTTCCCGCCTCCTCACCAGCTACCGCTTGGGTTTCAGCACAATTTCAAACCGGTCACCCGAGCCTACCTTTCTGGTTTGGCCTTGGAGAATGCAGTCGCTCACAAGGGCACTACCAACCCGCGAGGCATGGCAAGCAGGGCAGAGGGAAGCTGCGGGCTGTCTCGCAGGTGCTGCCCCACCGGCCATGGGATTGGCGACTGATGCGGCGCTCGGCGGGGAGGAGGATGGATGATGGATGGTCTGTCTGCCCGCCCGGGTCCCACCAGCGGGGAACCTGCGCATGTAAATAGGAGCGCGCTCACAGCACAGCGCAGCTCGGAGCAGGGAGGGCGAGGTGCCTGCACAAAAGGACAGGCCCTGGAATGTTTAGATTTTGAAGATTAGTTTCTATTATATCTTGTGGGAGAAAAGAAAACGCACAAGGAGAAAGCCGAGGGAGTCGAGCGCGAGGAGCTCGCGCGATTTCGGACTGCCTGGCAAATCATTTCTCCAGCAGAATCAGCCAGCTCAACCCAAACAGTTTAAAACTCATGTTCGCTCTTAATGATAACGATGCCCGATCTGAGTCCGAGAACCACCCTGGTATCAGACCTACACCCTTGCTCTTCAAACTCGTACCGGGGCGGTGGTAAAGCCACAGAAAATGGATGGAAGGAGAGTAAGTGGGAGGATTTATTTCTGATATGCCAGGTAGGATGAAAAATACACCACCACTGGCTATTCAAAGCCAATAAGACCTTTCACAAAGACGAAAGCGACGGAAGTGGGGCAGAGAATAGTTATTTTGCATGTTAGGGAGCGTAGCGTTTTCGTCATTTACCTGTTCTAAAGGCATGAGTTATTTCAACGTGTTTTGTTTGTCCTTGTCAAAAGTCGGAAGCCCGTGGTTTTAGCCCCGTTCAGTGGAAGGTGTCCTTTTAAAACTCATTAGGGGTTGAGGCAGATGGATGGCTAGCAGGAGAAGCCATGCCGGGTTCAGCCATTGAAATGGGCCTGCTAGCAAGTCATTGTATCACCTGGTCTCTTGTTTGGCAACTGAAGGACAGGCCTATTCAAGGCAAATATTTCTCCCCGCCAGCCAGGCTGCTAAAGGGAATACATTTCATGTCAAGGAAAAGCCTGTCCAGCCTGAGCGTTGATTCCTTTGCCTCTGAGAGTTCAGGAAGGATTGGATTTTTTTTTCATGTAGAGAGAATGTGTTTTGTCTAAAGGTGCTTTTAAATGTCCAGCATCTCCCTCTGCCCTCAACACCTCCCCCACGAGGGAAGGGAGAGCCCAGTTTGAAACTGATTGACAAGGTGCATTTTAGCTAACCTGTTTAAGCAGGGAGGCGGAAGTATCCAATGCGTGCATTTCTCGTTTAAATATCACATTTTCACAATGTAATCGTTACATTTAGGAAGCAGAAATAGTTAAAGAAAGCTATTCATCCTACCCCATCGGGCTCACATAGAACACACAGAAATGTGTGTGCAATTAAAGCATGCTTATTTAGTTATTAAATAATACAGTTGAATACTGTGGATTTTCCGAGCACGTTATCTCAAAAATACTTCCTAATATTATTAGAAAGTAAATATATCAATCAGTTTCCGTAGCGGCATCATTTTCACAGAATATGTATCTCATGCACTCAACTGCTTCTCTGCTCTCTGATTCCCAGGTTCCCTTTAGGTGTCAGTAAATGAGCCAGTAAGAAAGATTTGAAGGAAAATAAATCTGTCCTAAATTATGGATTTTTAAAGATTTTTTTTAAATATAGGGAAAGAGCCAGGCTTTCTGAAACATGCTGATAATTCTTACAATACTTTCCCAGCTATTTTACACACACAGACACACACATAACACACACACAGAGACACACACACACAACACACCTGGGGAAAGAAAATTATTATAGGCCATTTTTTTTTTGCCTTATTGAGGTAAACTTGCCAAATAAATGGAGTACATATTTATGTTTAGTATTATTGAGGCTTTTAATGATAATATTCAATAACATAGCCAATGGAAATTATTATCTGATATGCGTTTTCTCTGCTTATTAATGAAGGTGCTCATTTGTCCAAGAGGTGGCTCAGATGTTTCCAGATAAGGCAGAACATAGCCCTTTCACAAATCGCTCTTTCGAGCCGTTAATTTTGAACTAAAGTGGAAGCTACGGTTAAGGTGATTCCAGTCGGCGAGGCAGGAAATCACAACAGAACTAGGCTAAGTTGCAGGCAGGAATTATCAACTTAGGTTTTCAGCCAGCGTTTTGCTTTCTCTCCAGGGTGGCACATAAAATGATATTCTCATCTGTGAAATTACCCCCAGAAACTTAAGGTGCTTCGCACAGATCGTACGTTCTTATTAGGAAAGCCCAAGTCGTTCATTCTCTCACTAGCTCGCCTTCCAGTCTGAAAATGTGTGTTGTTTTCTTAAACTGTGAGGCCGGTCGTTTAAAAATGTCTTTCCTGTGTTCCGGCACCTTCCACAAGTGCACCGGTGCCCAGTAAATAAAGTAGCAGCCCATGTCCCTTTTAGCAAAAGCCATATATCTGTTCAGACTTGTAATTTGCTCCGTTTATATCCTTTGCCCTTGAACTCTGGTTATTAACGCAATGTTTCTCCAAATGATGCCATATAACTCTGCTCAGAGCCCATTCCCGTGTCACCACGCAAACATGGGAAGGGCCAGGGCCGGCTGAGGAGGGGAGAAAGGACTGCTGTGGTGTGAGTCTCTAAAGTGGAACAGCTGGAAGACTGACGGCTTATATTCAAATCGCAAGGCTCGAGTTGGATTCTGATGCCTGATACCACGAGGGCTGCTCAGAGAGCAAATTTTAACAAGGTGGCTTTGATTTTTAACAAAGAAAACTGCCAGGCCACTTCTCTCGAACACTGAACTAAAAAACTCTCAGAAGAGGGAAAGCAAGCCTCCCAGTTGTACGTTTTCAAAACTGATTTAATTATTTAATCCAGTAATTATAAGACATCAGGGATGGAGGTGTGTTTTTCCTCCACTGTAAAATTCACGTTGTATGGGTGATGGACTCCAGACCATATCCCTTTGTTCAAGTCACGGCAAACACCAATTTATGTTTTAAAGGTGAAGTTTGCCTTGTGTGGTAGCTCTTGTGTGCGACAACTGGACGTTGGCTGGGTTTAATAAGTTTTCATACACAAATAAAATCTACTAATCAGCGTGTGAAATGTTGGACAGGGAACAGGACCAGTCTCTCTTTGGAATATCAGGAAGGCATTGCACCCATTAAACCAAATCATAATTTAGGTAAGAGTGCAGAGGATCCATGCAATCTACTTTGCAATGGAAATTGTTCTTAGACCCTTTGCATCGAACAGAAATTCACACATTTGCGGTGCTGTGCCCCAACAGGAGTCTGTGCCTGTTAGCTGAATTCGAAACATTTTATTGGCTTCAAAAGAATAGTTTCAAGAAAGCCAAAAATCTCAAAAAAAAAATCTTTATTTTGACAAAGATCGTTCCTTAAAGTGACTGGACATAGAGAGTCTTTTGTTTACCCTCTCCTTTATTGTTGAGAGGTATGTTTAGAAGAATTTGGATTTAATGTGGCAATCTCCTTTGCCGGTCCCTGGAGTACACATAACATACTGCATGCCAAATAGTTTATGGAGACCGAAGATAATATTCCATCAGTTCTGGAATTTCAGGTGGAATAGAAGCTAATTCAGAATTTGAGGCACGTGGGTATCTGACTTATGCTTAACCTTGAGAAAGAAGCAGGAACTCCTAGCCTTTCCAATTGACTGTCCTGGTACTTATTTTTACATACAATATGATTTTCATGGCACATGCATATGGGTATTTTTTTGTAGAAAAGAAATAGCCCATTGATGTCCGAGAACACCAAATGCAGCACCCAGTGTTTTCTGTCTCAGAAAGGGAAATAAATTTTGGGTTTCAATGGAGGTATATCAGGAATACTCGGGAAACACTCTTCTTATGAATACGGGCATGCCCACTTTCACTTCTCTCCCTCTGGCAACAACCTATGTCTGAGCCAAAGAGATACTGCGCATTTAATAATTATCACCAATCTCGTGGCTTTCAGTTTGAGCATACCACTTAGATAAAAATATGAAAATATAGAGAATTGAGACACAGATGTCATTTTCAAGGACTCCTAAGCATCTTACGACACCATTCATGAGCAGGTGCCAGAGACTGAAAACTTGGCTGCATCGTTCATCTCAGAAATCAGTCCCCTAAAAGTACTTGGTGAATGCCAGCCTACGTATGAAATTCAGTTTATAAATGGATGCTCCTGAATAGTTATCATTTTATTGAATTAGACTGAAATGTAACGGAATTGTGAAGTCTCATATTGATTTCAATTAAAATAGATTTTGTGTGTAAATATTTATTTCGTTCACAAAATGATGATGCTATCATGATTCGAAGACTCAGTTTGATGACCCTGGATCCTTTATTATCTTCTTCTTTCACTTCTATATAATTGCAAAATTATCCAGGAGACTAAACCTGTATATGATAATCAATGTATAGTTTTCTATACTTGAGATGGGGAGTTGTCTTAGTTGACAAAGAACATGTGCCTAATTCTTGATAGAATGAGGGCAGAGCTTATTAAAAATTCTGAGTGACTTGGACTTTGCTGATGCTGCAGATTAACTTTGGATTGTCAACCTTAGCCTACTAATTAAATGCATTTACATACATCTCAGTTTATATAGTTTATGTGGTATCATTTTACCACCTCTAGTTTCAAAATTTAGTTCCAAAATATGAGGTTATCCCATCCCTGATTGCCCCCCTCTAATTTATCCCCCCTTAGTACAATTACTAAATTTTCCATTGTATTCTTTCAGGGTTGCCTGGCCTTGTAACAGCAAACTACCCTTCCCTCTTAGGATTATTTAGCATTACAAGTTATTTATTGACTTTCTGGTAAAGGAAACGGACATTTGTCTCTTTTCACCAATTCTGTTTTTTACTTCCTCCAATTCCTATTTAACACAGTTCTACTACAATTTGTGTTAAATTCATGCAGAAATCCTTCTGAGAGCTAGTCCTGGGAGCAAGCCATTATTGCTTTGGTGCTTCCCATTGGTCTGGTGTTGGTAATTTTGTGAAGATGTTTTCTCCTTTTACTTACTCTCTAGATAGTTGTCACTAAAGTTCCTGCTGATCTTGGGATCTGAGACTCCCATGGACTCCTTTGTTATCATGTTATTGCTTTCAAAGACTTATTTCCATTGACGGGCACACATTTGCTGTGTGGATATGTGCATCACGTTAGCACATGTGCCGACAGAAGCCAGAGGCTTCAGATCCTCTAAAGCTGGAGTGTAGGAGGTTGTGAGATGTTTGGTATGGAGTCTACGAGCAAAATTCAAGTTCTCTGAAAGAGCAGAACATACTCCACTGCTGAGCCATCTTGTTAGCTCCTAGTTACTGTATTAAGACTAGAGTCTTCTGGTCCACCCCCATGAGCACTAATTACCCTCGACTCTGGGGTATATAGCTGCCATTCCGTGCTCTCCCTTCCCAGCCTTTGTTAAGTCTCTCCTCCTTTCAGAAGCCCATCTTCCACTGGCTCACTCTGAAAATGTACAAATGGTTTGTGGTGTCACCTTGTGTGGTGGTTTAAAAAGAAAATGTCCGCCAAAGGGTGTGGCACTATTAGGAGGTGTGGCTTTGTTGGGGAAGTGTGTCACTGAGTGGGTGGGCTTTGAGGCCTTTTTTGCTCAAAGTTCACTCAGTGTGAGCTCTGGTCCACTTCCTGTTGCCTTCTGATAAAGATGTAGCCAGTGCTTATGTCTGCTAAGTTATTTATTGACCTTATGCGCACTGCCATGCTCCCCACTGTGATAATGGACTGAACCTCTGAAACTGTAAGGAAACCACCCCAATTAAATTTTTTTGTTATAAGAGTTGCCATGGTCATGGTATCTCTTCACAGCAATAAAAACCCTAACTAAGATACCATGTTTCTGTTTTGTAACTAGATTAGCTAACTGGGAATCTCTACAGTCAAATGCCAGGGTAGAGACTCTTCTGTATTTTTCAGACCTTTTTTTTTTTCCAGTTGAGAAATCAGAATCGATATGAATTCTGTTGTCTTTAGTGCTGCTTCTGTTAAATGTCCTTTCTCTGATATGTCTTCTGTTGAAAGTTGAGCTTTTGGGCTGGAGAGATGTCTCAATGGTTAAGGGTACTAGATGCCCTTCCAAAGGATCTGGGTTCAATTCCCAGCACCCATAGGTAGTTCACGACTGTTTGTAACTCCATTTTCAGGGGACCCGACACATTCACACAGGCATACATGCAGGCAAAACACCAATACATATAAAACAAATAAATTTTAAAAAAGAATAAAACCTAAGTTGAGCTTTTTAGTAAGTGAAGTAGAAGTGTAAAGAAAGCTCTTTTAATATGGTACTGTAGGTTCTTAAATTACAGCCCATTTTCTTAAATTAATTCTTCAACAACTACACACCTAGTTTTCTGGATAGTTTATTATTATGTATTTTAGCTTTCATTTCTTCCCTTTCCATTCTGTTTCCTCCTCCTCCTCCTCCTCCTCCTCCTCCTCCTCCTCCTCTTCTTCTTCTTCCTCTCTCTCTCTCTCTCTGTCTCTCTGTCTCTCTCTCTCTCTCTCTCTCTCTCTCTCTCTCTCTCTTTTCATTTGTACCTATCATTACAACATCCTGGGCAGTCTTTTCTTTTCTCCTGAGGATGTGAATGCCAATTGGAAATACTGCTTTTCCTCAGATGGTTTTCTTTCAAAGAGTATTTTTTTTCACCTTCTGTGTTGATTCTAGTTTTCATTCTCTTAGCTGCTAGCTGCTGGGTAAGGGAGGCAGAGGCAGGTGGATCTTTGTGAGTAAAAGTCTACACAGCAAGTTCCAGGTCGGCCGAGGCTACACAGTGAGTCCCTGTCGTAAAATACAAAATAAAACAAACAAAATAGAACTCACTTTTTAGGACAGCTTGAAAAAGCATTGAAAAGGTGATTGGGAGCCTTAGGATCATGGAGAGCATTTTCATTCTTATGAATCTAGTGTGGCCATCTCACAAATGAGCTTGGTGTTATTTATTTATACTAAGTCCCTATAGAGCACTGATTCTCAACCTGTGGGTCACAACACCTTCAGGGGTCAAATGCCTTTTTCACAGGGGTTGCATATCAGATATCCTTCAAGTTAGGTATTTATGTTACAATTCAAAACAGTAGCAGAATTGCAGTTATGAGGTAGTAACAAAAATAATTTTACAGTGGGCATCCACCACCACACAAGGAACAGTAGTATTAAAGGGTCACAGCTTTAGGAAGGTTGAGGACTACTGCTCTAGAGTCTTCTAGAGGTAAAAGCCCAGTTTCAAGTGCCTGCTTCTCACTGAAAGACGATCTTTGTGTGTCTCGGTATATTGGTATCTGCGAACTGATGGTTATAGTCTCAGTGCTTTCTATTCTGGCTCCTCAAGAAAACAAATTCTTAGCATTCTGTGGTGGAGACTCAAGGGCAGATGCCTTAGAGCTTCAAAGGACAAGAGGAATGTGTGGTTCTAACCTCTTGGACAGTTTCAACCCTCTCACCCCGTCCTTCTCTTCCTCCTGTTCCCTCTTCTGAGACAGACTCTTAATATACAGTCCCAGCTGCCTAGGGGCTTGCCTTCCTCTTTCCTCAGCCTTCTGAGGCCTGGATTAAAGGCATGGACCACCCCTCCCTGTCCTCAGCTCTGGGTCTTTATTAAGGCCTGCCTCTAGTCACACTTCCTGAAGTACTTGGTGCCATTAGCCCTTCTAGATATTTCTTCAACTTAGGACCCAGCAGTTCTCAAAATCAGCTATCCTTCAGGCTGTATTCCAGTTTCAAGGGTTTTCTCTGTTTTAGTCTTCTCTCTGTTGTTGGTTCCTGCCTCTTATAGCTAGTTTGAACTCTATCAAACCAAATACAATCTTTTTAGTCTGTTTCGTCCATTTTCTCATGGCAGTTGAGTTCTGATACATATACTCAAGCCACCATCCTCACTCAGAAGATGATTTTTTTTTCCTTTTGATTAATTTCATTCTGGTTACACAAAAATGGCCTTGTAGTCCAGCTGTTCTGTTAAGAGGGAAAATTACTATCCAGAAAAGAGCGATTTATTTTAATTTTTACAAGTGTGGTGTGCCTGCGCATGCATGCACGTGTGTGTGTGCATGTGTGTTTGTATGTTTATGTGTGTGTGCATGTATGTGAGTGTGTGTGTGTTTCCAGCACACATGTGGAAGTCAGAGGACAGTTTGTGGGTGTCAGTGGTTCCCTCCTTCCACCATGTAGCTTTGTGGAATTATACCCAGGTCATCAGTCTTGGCAGCAAGTGCTCTATTTACTGAGCCATTTCCCCAAGAATTGTTTATTTATTTCATTTGAAATTTAAAGACACTTTGAAACAGAGACATACAGTTAAAAATACTGAAATATTAATATTTATAATATCCCAGTTTCCAAGGATATTTTATACACCAAGTGCTTTTGTGCTTTCCAAGGTTATCCCAATATTATATCATTTGGAGTAACATATTATTATGTCAGCCACTGATTAGCCCCTGTGTTAGCCGAGAATGACTGACTATGAACAGAAACAGGTGGAATGACTGATGAAGAACTGTGGCTGGCATTAGCCATGATAGGAAATGGTATCACATACCAAAGATTAATTTCTACTATGGGGTTATTAAAGGCTGCAAGTTGAAATAGGATAAATAGATGACAGAAGAATTATATTCAATGATGCAAGATTTAATGAAGGCAGGTTATTTCTAGATCAACCTGGGCATACCAACTCTAAGAAAAGCGGGTGCTGGGCATTAAACTCACCTACATAAAGCATCCAAATGCACCCTGCTACTGAGCATGGAAATGTCAAGGAAATGGTCTTTTGGGTGTACAGCTCTTGGCATTTCTTTTGAATAAACTCAGCTTCTTCGCAGGGATTCCTTGAGTTTATCACAGTAACTTTCAATGAACAAGAACACGGGTACTGACTCAAGGGTGAGCCAGAAGATCACTGTTTCCAGGAACTGTACATAGTAGAGCAAAAGCTGATGTAGATATAAAATAAGACTTTAAAGGATTACTAGCTTTACTATCATTCTCAGAAGCTACCCAAGTCCAGCACAATATAATTCAGGCTTGTGAAGGTCAATACAAAGTGACAGATTGAAATACTGTGCATGACTTGCAAAAGTCATTTTGGATAAGCTCTTTCTCAAGATTTAAATTAAATAGCATAAGTTTGAGAAGGATTTCTTTCTTGTTTTTTTTTTTTAAATATGAAGTTGTGATTTTGTTTTATAAGGAACATTGCTTTCATTTCTGGTTGTCAAGTAGAGATTATCATCATGGCAATAAGCTTGATGACATGCAGCAAATACTGATTAAGGGTTGGCCCCATTTCTTGAAGAGACCATGTTTGTTTTTAATCATTCAACATCAAATGCCAAAGGTTTCTTCACAGTTTGGAGCTTCCTGAAGCCGTAATTGAGAGAGACAATTTCCTGGTTTTTACTGCCCCCAACCCCTCACCCCCCACATCCCTTAAAAAAAGGAAAAAGAATAAAAATATTGGAGCTAGTATCCTTTGTGGCCACCCACATCTGCCGTTTGTCAGCAAGCTACTTAACCTGTCTCTGGTAGCTGGTTACCTCCTTTGTAACAGGAGATAATATCTGGTGGCTGTCAGATTCAGTGAGGCAGGTATCCAGTATCAGATTAAGAGAAAGCACACATATAGTAAATAGGTATTGTGCTGTTGATGCTTCCTTAAAGTCATGTTTATCTGTTCCCTTGTGTGTATATGGGGAGAGGAGAAGAAAGCGGAGGGCTGCGTGCACCAAGGCACCTATGTGGAAGTCAGGGAAGAGCTTTCAAAAGTTAGTTTTCTCTTTCCATTGCATGGGTCCCAGTGATCCATCTAAGGAGGTTAGCTTGGTGGCAAGGGCCTTTACCACTGAGCCATCTCACCTAACTTCCCCCACACCTGAAGCTTGCTTGATACAGGGTCTCATGTAGTCCAGACCTTACTTACACTGTAAATTGGATAAGGTTACCTATACATGGAAAGATTTTTTTTAACTAAACTGATTAGATCTAAGCTATATAGCTAACTGTGGGACTAAAGTGCCACATTCCTTTATGCATGGAACCTGCTTTCTGCCTCTCACAATGGGAGCCTCCTTGTGCTTGAAAACACACTGTGAGAAAATATTTATGTTGATTTAGGGTCCAGCACTAATATCTTAACATACAAAGGGCTCTCATCAATTGTTAAGGAAGCCGACAGAGAAATGAACAAAAAGTGAACAGGGAATCCAGAAGAAAACAGACAGTAAATGTCTGAAACACTGGATATCAATCAAAGCAATTAGGAAAACCATTACCAACTATTGCTTTTCAAACTGAAATAATTTGTAGAATACTAATTCATGCGGTTAAGGATACATGGCTATGTGTAGTTGGTAGGAGTTGAGACTAAGTTTACCACTATCAAATACAAACTGGCTAACTAAAAATGTGTTCAAAACAATTGTGACCACAAGTCCTGAAAGATATTCATGAGACTTTCAAAAACAGATTTACTCATAAGTGAAACACAGGAATTGTTTCTATCACATGGGCAAATGATTCTTTGGCCTTGGCGTGTCTGTGCCATAGAACTCTAATTTTTCCTTAAAATGCATGTGAGAGAAGCTATTTAGGACATGTGAAGCGGTAAGTTACAGCAAGGCACTTTTGCTTATTCGTACACACACAGAACATGTTTATAAAAGGGGATGCGAGTTTACCATGAGGCACTCAGATGGTTGGGCACAAAAATGCTAGGAAGTTTGTCTGTCCCGAGAATGTATGGATGGAAGTACATAGAATCCAGGGGAAAGTAAGAGAAAGGAATTAAGAAAAATGAGAAGAGGCTTAGAGATTTGTTATTCTGACTCATTTAACCATTTAAAAATAGAATGCATTTAGGATTTATATAATTACGCGACAAAAGGAGAAACCCTTTATTTCATGCTGAAGAAACGACTCTTTACAGGGTTATGACAGATTCTTAGAGACTTGGAGCAGCTCTTCATGTATTCTGGATAGTAGCAAATGCTGCCACATGCTACATTTGGCCAAACTGGCCCTCACTCTTCTCTCCAGTGTTCCTTTGCCCAGTGCCGTGAGGCATTCATGCCTTCAGCCCAGCAATCTTTATGATGCAGTTGTACGTACATTATTAAAGAGTGCCCCAGATTTATTTTATGATTACTGTCTGATATACCTATCCTGTTTCTTTGAGTTCTATAATACAGTTTTGACTTAATAAACCAGTGCAAAATGCCTTGTATGCCTTTTCCTTTTCCACTAAAGTGCATGGATAAATTATTACATACAAATAGGCACGTTTTTAGTGCTTGTCTTCTTGTAGTCTATTAATTCTGAGGTACCAGTGACTCTTAGTTATTCCTGTGGAGTATGTGTTTCAATCCAGTAAAATAAAGTTGCATTAATTTCTGTTTTTTTTTCTTTTAAAATTCTTGACTATGTTTGTGTACAGTTTATGCTTTAGAATCAACTTGCAATGTACCAACAATCATCTTTCGGCACAGTTGGTTGACATTTCACTTAACTGACAGATACTGTGAGAGAGACATACCTTTGTAATATTGAGTTATTTGATTAATGCG
The DNA here is from genome assembly GCF_014885135.2 of Alexandromys fortis. Classification (NCBI taxonomy): domain Eukaryota; kingdom Metazoa; phylum Chordata; class Mammalia; order Rodentia; family Cricetidae; genus Alexandromys; species Alexandromys fortis. Next base: position 6,617,836 of record NW_026067945.1, on the reverse strand, counting down.
AACCTCTTCTACATCCCATATAATTCAGTATTCTTTCACAGTATTTCTTAAAAGTGAGATACGGTCTTATTCACACAGATATCCTTCTTTCTGGCATTATTCTCAGGAATGGTGTGTTGGAGGAGGCCAGTTGTTCTTCTCGGCCCTCCAGCTAGCTTAGACCCAAAATAATCACACAGAAACCATATTATTTAAATCACTGCTTGGTCCATTAGCTCTAACGTCTTATTGGCTAATCCTTACATATTAATTTGACCCATTTCTATTAATCTGTATATTACTACGTGGTTGTGGCTTACCGAGTAAAGTTTCTAGCTTCTGTCTCTGGTGGTGACTCCATGGCTTCTCTCTAACTCCGCCTCCTCTCTCCCAGCAATCTCTTTAGTTTTCCCCACCTAGCTCTGTTCCCCTTTAGCTCCGGTATAGGCCTGAAGCAGTTCCTTTATTTATTAATGGTGATCACAGGGGAATCCCACATCAATGGTGTGCTTTTATTATCCTGAGAGGCCTTCTTCATTTGCAGTGCATTTTGTAATAGATTCCACTAGTGTTAAGAAAGTGTGCTGTTTCTCAGTGTGGACCTTGTGTCTCAATGTCACTCACTGAACAGTATGGTTCTTAACATTTCCTTTTCATTAATTTCTTTATTTTTTTTTTGCCAAATCATCATGATCTCTCTAAATTATGATTCATCTGTATTTTTATTTTAAATATTCATCTCTTTCATTTTTCACAAGCTATCATCATATTTATCAGCATCGCTAACTCCGTGCTAACATGGCTCATTTTCTGTGAGTTTCAGTGGAAGTTTATTCTAATATGCCATTACGAAGAACGCTAGGCACCATCCGTTTCTGAAGACAGTGGCATTTTCCTGTCTCGGCTTCTGCTTTGCTGTTGCTGGACTGCTTTTTATTTAAATCACGAATGTCGCTTATATCCAGGTGCCACAATCCATGGCTAGGAGAGCGCTCGGGGTCAGAAGCTGCATGTGTCAGTTGGCTGCCTTACTTAACACCTGCGTCTCATTTTCATTGGGAAAGTGAAGGAATGAATAGAATTTAATCAACTGCATTACTTTATACCTAAAAAAAGACCTTACTGTTAAAGAGCTTAAATAGCATCCAGAGCAGTTATCCAAAAATTATTATGCCTACTGCCACTAGTACAGAGCTATTCCTTTAATGACAACATTTGCTTCATATAGTAGATTATATGAACAGATTTCTTGGTGTCACATCTTTGGGGCAGTTTAGGGACACACTATGTCTGCTCTGTTTCTGATCTCTTTGACTCACTGCTGGTTTGTGTTAGCTTATGCTATATCTTTTGATAATAGACATATAGATAACTTTGTGTGGACAATTTTTTAGTTTGAGTTCAAGGGAGTTTATTCTATACTCATTTTTGCACCCTCCCTCCCCATCTCCTCTTCCCTCCTCTCTCCCTCCCTTTCTTCTTCCCTTCCTCCTGTCCCCCTTTCATCTCTCTACTTTGTATATGAGCTTAATGTTGGTTTTGGTGGCAAGTTGACAGTAAACCTATAATGAGCTAAAATGTCTTGGTTTTTCTTTATGTCTCGAGGTAATCTACAAAACAATTTCTTATATAAAAATTCTATAGACTTTATCTTCTAAAGCTTGGAGTCATTTTTCAGTGCCAGATGAGTGGCAGTATTTTAGCTGTCTTAATAATGACCAGTACCCTCAGGTTTCCTTGCTTTTGACCAAACACCGACTCTTTTCACTTTCCCATGGTTTCTAATATTTGCTGTTAGGATGTACAATATTCTCCTGATTATTTAGAAAAGGTTCTCCAAAACTATACATTTTTCTTACTTCTGTGTTTTCTTTCCCCATGTTGATGCAATTTTGCTGTTTTATTTTGAAAATCCTTTTAAAATTTTTGTTTGGGCTTGCCAGCTCTTTTGCGTGTTTTCTTGGTCTTTTCTGAGACTAGCAGTTAGCTATCTTTTCAGTTATATTATTTTAAAATTCAAACTATTTTGTCATTTTGGAAATCATTGATACATCCTGTCTATTTTTATTCATTCATGGGTTTTCCATAGTATATTTAGACTGTATTTGTTAAAGTTTCTTGTATACGAGGTCCCATCTTATATTCAGTTTCCCCTTAAGGGAGTGTGGAACATTCAAGCCATGAGCATGATCTGTGTGTCCACTAATGTCAGTGGGCACAGTGTAATTGATTTTCAATAATCACAACAGAAGTAAGAAAGACACATTTCCACCTTCCAGGAGCTCACTGTGTGGTGGAAAGATGAGCTTTAGCAAAGAAGAACACACACGAGAACACATGGAAAAAGACGGCAGAGAGCAAAGGAGGAAAGGATAGAAGTGGATGGAAGAAAAGGAAAAGAAAATGGGAATAAAATAAAGATGATACATTAGCCATACAAGCAAAGCGCTAGGAAACAACAGATCTGCAACAGGGGCCAATCATGATTGTTCTGCTTAGCTCCAGGGATCTCTCTAAGAAGCAAATGAATTAATAATGCATGAGAGGCCATTTTGAAAACTGTACCAAAGATTAAGTACAATAGGTCAGGTGGGCGGGATAAATCTTGAATCTCCACATTCAATCAAGAATGCTGCCATTCTCAATGTCAGCATCATCTCTAATTGCTTCCCACACTTTAAAATGCCATCCAGGAAGTTCTTAATTCGTTCCCCCTTCCTCATGTCCCTTGCTCTGCCCTCCCCCACATTGAATTATGTGTCTCTGCCATAATATAATTATTACCTCTGTTTATCACACAAATGCTCAGTCACTCCAATTTTTCAATAACTGACTTTATGACTATAGACAGGTAATTGTATTCAGTGATTTTTTTTGATGGTTTGACAAAGGGACATGTCATGGTCACATCAGTATCCCACGAATCTCCCCCAAATGTACATAATCCTTCTTGGTCATTTTCAGAACTTGCAACTCTCCTCATCCAAGTACTTTACCTTCTAACGCACACCCACTGAAAGGCACCCACTTCTCTCAGCCACTGTTCTCCAAGCCCTTCTCTCATAATAACATTCATTCTTATTCTTTCTGTTTGGGGACTATAGCTATAAATATACCATATAGTATAGACTCCTAATGTAAATTCAAATAAACTACTTGTTAAGGTCCCCAAGGCAAAAAGGTAATTTGTTTTAACCTATAGTGTTGTATTCTTTTTGCTTCCTTCTTTGGGAGAGATTTGTTCCCTAGGTGGCCTGAAATTTCATTTAGAGTAAATTATCATACTGTATAGGACAAAATGTCTCCTCTCCATGGTTCTTCCTCCTTCCTTTCTTGAAAAAAAAAAAGGACTTCCTTTTGTGGATCCGAAAACTCCCTTTTTAGTATGATGTGGTTCCAGTAGTTACTGATGGTCAGATAGACTGCTAACCCCTCTGCCCTCCCGCCCCACACCAATGAAATGATTGAAACTGGGCCCATCACACCACTTCACTCTTCTTTCCCAACCTGATTGGATAAAGATGGCAGAGGCGTGGACTCTCAGAGATGCTCACAACCTGAATAAAACATTTGACTATATTGCTTTATGACTGAAGAAAACTATATGGTATATAGAGTTACACTCTTGGTTGGCTGATCTTAATATAGAGATATTACCCTGGATTATTGGTCAGGGCTTGATGCGGGCAGAAGGATTCCAGGATAGAGTCAATTTCATATGATGTACATATCCCACCCCCTCATCCTGGGCCTCCTACATGGAGTCTGTCAGCACGTGAAAGTAAGTTGTGTTTAGCAGCTGGAAAGGCACGGATGTGAAATGCATCCCACGAGAGCTTCCAGAAAGAAGCCGATCTTGGCTAGCATCTTGACAGTGATGCTATAATGTGATGAAATAATAGGGAGACCTCAGAACAATAAGATAAAACACTTGCATTATTATGCTACTAAATTTGTCATTACACATGTGTATCAGATATAATATCATTATAAACATATACAATATATTATTAGTGTAAGATATTACATGTCTCTCTTGGAATTTTTCACACATGGCTAGTGGCTGAGAAACAAGACTTGGGGAGATGTGGCATGACAGCTTGGGAGTCCAAAACACACTTGCAGAAAGCTGGCTTATAATAATGGGCCAAGGAAAGCAGAGACGAAAGGAAATATAATTGTTCTTAGCCACTCCATGCTTGGGTCAAGCACGAATATCTGCTCTAATGTCTCCTTTGCAGGTATGAACTAGATCCTTTGCTATTTATCCTCAAAGCTTTTAAACCCAGGGCCTTGAGACTGAGGCATTAGATTGGCAGTTAAAAGCCCATACTACTCTTGCAGGGGCCCTAAATTTAAGTCATAACAATCATACTAGGTACCACATGCATTGATGTACACACATACACACACACACATACATACACACACGCATGCATGTGCGCATGCACATGTGCAATAAATCTTAAAAACAAGAGATCAACTCAGGGGCTAAATGTTCGCACCAGAGACTTCCACTAAGCATAGCTGGAGGAAGGAGGGACACGACAGCCCGCAATACTTCTAAGCAGACCTCGCTCATCTTTGAAAAGCTAGATGTGTATTTGCAAATCTCCCCTTTCTGTTCTCCTTGACTAAGCCAACGCTTGACTCATAAATAATTCAGCATTTTTTAAAATTTACATCTATATCTGTTAAATTAAACAAGCACGAGGCCATTGGACTGAAGTTGTCTCTACTTGGGTTCCTGTGTAATGAACTGTCACCTAACAGTATGTTAATAAACCAAGATATACTGTAGGAATCTGATTTCTGTACCGTATAGCTAGGTCTCAGCCAATCACAGTCAGCACAGCCCCAACCTACTGTAGGCTCTTAAAGGACTAGCCCATTCTCCCGTGGGAAACCCTGAACTGTAATCAATCAGTTTGGCTTGAACTTTTCATTTTTTTTCCTGTCTCTAAGTACTGGCTGTCCAACTTTGCATGCTGCAGCTCTCTCCTGCTCTGGTTCCGGCGTTTCCTGATCCACAGATCACAGTTTATGCTCAGATACAACATTAACTTTTGTTTGTTGAAATGTTTCCTGTAGCACATATGATGGAACATGCGTTTGGTTCAGTTGATGATGGCTCATAGGAGTCAGAGGCAGAGTAAACAGACTTCAGTTTCCTATTAAATTGTTCCATTTTGTCACTAACTCTTGTTCACTTTGCTTTACAGATAAGGAAGAGACAGAAACCTGAGGGTAAATTGGCGATTACAGCTTCACAGCTTTATCACGCTCTCTTCTTTTGGGCAAAGCCACCTCCTTGAAGAGCTTTAGAGAGTATGGTTTCAGATGTGTCTCAGTTTGAAGAGTCATGACCATCTATCTGTTTGTCTGCCTATCTTTCTGTTTAATCTACCTATTATCTATCTATCTATCTATCTATCTATCTATCTATCTATCTATATCATCTCCATTCATCTATCCATCTATCTGACCATCCATCCATCCGCCTGTCTGTCCATCCGTCCGTCTGTCTGTCTGTCTGCCTATCTATCTTTGTTTCTTTATTTTAGCCATTTTTTTTCTATTTCAGGGTGTCTGAAAACTCACTGTGTAGTTTAGGATGTCCTTGTCCTTCTGGATCTCCTGCCTCCATCTCCTGAGTATTGGGATTAAAGGCATACATTACATTGGCACATCAGGTTTATGGCACACTATGGATAAAACCTAAGGTTTTTTTTTCTTAGTTTGTTTTTTTGCATGGTAGGCAAACTTTCTAACAACTAAGATATATCTCTAGTCCTTCATTTTCTTTTTATATATTTGGTTCTGCCATATCAGCCACAGTGATTTTTATCCTGCAGGACCACAAGGAGCTGAAGTTCTGAGTACCCATGGTATCTTGAGCCTCTTGGACTAAGTTTCGGTTTTGGGCTCTTTTCTGATTAGGTGACTGTCATCATGAAGACCCATTTCACTGTCACTTGTGCCTGGTCTCACCTATGCGCTACTGCCATCAGGATTATCAGGGAGCATTGGAGCGTTCTCTTAATGTAGTCATTTCTCACAGAGTGAACAAATCCACTTTAATGTTACCGTTCTTTGGCTTTAAGTTTGAAAGGCGCTCCCAGTAACTTTGATGTTTGTTGTTTCTTGGTCCTGATGGATGATGCATTGGGGGGTGAACTGTCCCTCACTGAGTTATTATTTGCACGGAGCTCTTAGGTAAATGTATACATTTCTCTAAATTGGATCCCAGCCAGGTTTAAATAAAGAAGACTGGAGTAATCATTAGTGGTTTCTTTCTAACTCGCCTGCCACTCCAGGTCTACTGTAAGGTAGCAGCTTCCAAGGTGGGGGTTGAAGACCAAAGACTGAGCTTAACCACAGACTCTCAGTTGTATTTACTCTTAATTCATCAATGAACATATGACATTGGGTCCAACCTTGGGAGATGGAAAAATTAGGAAATTGCAATGTACTTTCCCTCTGATCTCTGGCTCATCCTTTCTCTCTTGCTTTATGACATCAGAAGCTCTCCTTCAACTTCCTATGTCATGCATTTCCTCCTATGTCCTGCTTCTAGCCTCACAACTGATCTGTAACCTTGGTGTGATGGGAGTGGAGTTGGGTAGACCCCCATGGAATTTCTTAGGACTACTGTGCTGATGGCTCATTGCGACAGACTATCTAAGAGGACTTTTCATTCTGTTGTGATACAGATAGGAAGGGGGAACGAGACGCATCCTTCTTCCATAAACAGCCCTAAGAGAAGCCGCTTAGCATCCCTGTCACTGTTTCTCTCCTTGCAAATGTGTGACCATGGTGCTAGTCACAACAGGGTAATTACGACTCTACTATAGTGGCATTCCCACCAGAGATGCTAATTTTCCCCGTGACTTACAGTGCCATGCAGCAGGGGAGACCGAAAACACGAAAGTCCATTTCTCAAGGGTCACCCAACCATGATGGAGAAAAGGAGGGTCATCTAGACGATGGCATTTTCAAGAGGGGGCGTGACACAGTTGAAGAGAAAGAAAATGCGCTCTTAGTTCATCGAGTAAGTTAGGCAGTACATGATGGAGTCTGCAAAACTAGGGCTCGGTAATTGATGCATCAGCTACTCCAGGCTGTGCTGGATTGATCTGATAATCAATCAAAGGGAGAACTAAGAAGCAGTGGGAACCACATGTCCATGTGATGTGGATATAGTGAATCCTAGGAGTGTCCTGTAAGCGGTTTACATGACAGCAAGACCAGGAGCTTGACCTATAGTTTAAGACCTATCTTAAGATGCATGTGGAACAGACATAAAGGCTGTTCCCATCCCTGCCTGCTCACTCCCCGACTCACCTTCCTTTCCCATTGGGAGACTGTAGGCATAACAGCAATTTGATTGTGGACACAGCTCTAGGCAGAGTTTTGTTCTTATTTTTATTGTGAACACTGCTGTAAGGGTCAGTTTTGCCACAGCCTGTCTTTTACAGGAACTTGAGGGATTCCCTAGGGAGCACCTGAGTTCTCGCATGCCAAGCAGCAGGCTTTGCTTGACGATGTGGACATTCCCAACAAAGAGCCATGGCCACTTTATGAAGATGCTGCTACCAGTACCGTCTCTAATAAGTAGTTCTGGTGGGAACGGACACTCTAGTGCACACCAAGTATGTAGAGGTTGTGTTCCTCCAGCATGCAGTCAGCAAAGTGTGAGTTAGAACTTCAAACCAGTGATCTAAAGCACCTCAGCAGATGGAGGGTGATGACTGAACCATGATGTTGTCCTCTGACCTCCACATAGGTGATGTCACACGTGTCCCCCCCCCACACGCTCACACAGTAAAAACACACAGACAAATTCTAACAAAATGATGACACACAAAAATGTCTGGTAGGATATGCCATGACACTCAGGGACTGGAGAATGCATGGTATTGCCATGATGGCTTGCGCTCAGGCAGGCGAGGAATGTATACGGGCAGTCTGTGAGATGTTGTTCATTATGAGTCAGCTAGCTGGCTGCTTATTGTGTGAGCGTGAGCATGTGTGTGTGTGTGTGTGTGTGTGTGTGTGTGTGTGTGGACAGGGAGGTCAGCTTCTCAGGATGCCTCCCAGCTCACTGCTTTGTGTCCCTCACACACACGATTAGTTGCCTTTGGTAGGTGTCTTTTAAACTTGTAGAGAAGAGGGCGAGTGTGAGACGGATTGCGAAGGGGACAGCCAACTTTTATACAGGGATGGCTATTTCCTTTATAATTAAAAAATTTCCAGACATGCAATTTGCCTTTTCTGAAGTGTTTGGGTTTTCATCACCTTTTTTTAAATTATTATTTTGGTGTAGTGGTAAATCTTATAGGACTTATTACAAGGGCGATCACAGGAGGGGTGTCTCTGTCCAATCACGCCACAGCTATATTTTAACCTAAGAGGCTTGTAGAGAAAAGTCAAGAACAAAGAGTATGATGGAGCTTTTTAGCTAACAGACCCAGGTGCATTCAGGGAAATATTTACATTCTTTCATTTTCTAAGAAGAACTCATATGGGTTTTTATATTTTCCCATAGCCAAGAACCAAAAGGATTCCTGTCTAGCTCAGGCAACATCCTGAGATAATACAAAAAAGAAGAGATTTGGGGTCAGGGTGATGGCTCAGTTGCTAAAGCACTTGCCATTCAAGCATGGGGACAGGAGGTTGGTTTCCAAGAACCCATACATTTCAGGTAGGCAAGGTGGCCTGACTGAATTACAGCCTCAGAAACCAGGAGATGGAGGATCTCCACAGGAAGCTGGCTAGCAAGATTAGCCATATAAGCAAACTCTGGGTTTGACAGAGAAACTCAACCTCCATGAATAAAAGAATGATCAGGGATGTTTCCTGACATAACCTTTGACCTCCACATGCACAGACGAGTGTGCCCTGATATGTGCAAAATTGAGCCCACACACACATGACCATCAAACACACACATGGGAATGCAAAAAGAAGAAAGGAGAAATGGGCTGTGTGGCTCTACAGTTCCCAGTTTGCTAGCTAATTCTTCCTTTTAGTAGAATGTCATTATGTCTGAACAGCTATCTGGTTGGCTACAGCTAGAGAAAGGAAGAACATATGGTAAATGCCAACATTATTTTAAGGCAGTTTTTAAGGCAATTTAGCCTGTTAAACACACTTAATCTTTTAGGGATGGACCATTCATAGATCTACGGTGCAGTGACCAATTTGAAAATTTCCTACAACATACAGATAAGTGAATCTCAGCATCCCTTTGGCCTTTGACTTTAATGCAAAAGCCTTGAGTGAGGCCGAGTCTCTACTGACTGTCTGGGGAAAGGACCCTGAGAAAGAACACTCCCCACTCTCACCAAAGGGCTGGGGATTTCAGGGCTGGGGAGAGAGGGTTCAGTGGGCACAGTGTTTCCCAAATCAGCATGGGGACCTGAGTTCAGATCCCTAGGAACTGTCTAAAAATCTGGGCTTGGCAGTATATATGTGTCTGTAATCCCAGCATTAGGGTGACAGTGACGAAAAGCTCACTAGCTAATCCACCTAGCCCAATCAATAAGCCCCAGGTACAGTGAGAAACTCTCTACTCCAAAAGGAAGGTAGGGAATTATTAAATAAGACATCATATGCTTGCCTCTAGCCTCCACTATCACACACACAATTATACATACATACGTATAAGCATACATACACACTTACATGCACACAGGCTCGTATGCAAGGACATGCTAAAACATGCACACACATGTCACACACATGCACACACAAACAGACACTAAAGCAGCCCTAATTTTCCTAGTTCTAGAGCCTGGTTTTCAGCTGCCAGGCAAAACGAATGTTTTCAAGTTCTCTGTGTTTAGGAACTCTGAGCCACCTCTTTTCACGAACACAAATTGAAGATAAGATCTGGTGATAGAGATGCTGGCTGCAGCTTGAAACGGGCTCATCCGGGATCAAAGTTCCAGCCTGTTCTGTGTTCTCAGTGAGCTTCAAACTCTCCCCTGACCATAAATGCAGAGGATGGGAAGTGAGCTGTGAGGTATTCAGACTAATATTTAGATAATGGCAATTCATCTCATCTCAAGGATCAAGCCGACTGAACCCGAGCCGAGTTCTCACTAGCCTGTTTACTTGGGCCCCTTCCTTCAAGCTGGGTGTCTGGAGCAAGGAGCAAAGGAAGAGCCGAGACTTCCAGCTGACCTTGTAACCAGGAATGACCAACCCAAATAACAAATAAGAGCAAGAATCAACAATCACAAACATCGCAAAGGTGCCAGCTCCAGTGCTGAGAAGGATTAATTTCCTATTTGAGTTCCATTCGCATAAATGCCCCGTAATGACGCACTTAAATCCAAACCCTGTTAAATCCTCAATCCTCAGTACCTAAGCCAACAGTGTGGGTCTTGTATTTAATCGGTTACTGTAATAAACATATAAAATGTTTTTTTTTCTTGTGAGAGGACAGAGCAGTGGCTACATAAAAGGACATCAAATGACACATCCTCCATCTCCCAGCAAATAAAAAAGCCATCAGCGCATAACAAGGCGGTGATAAAAGGTGCTGAGGCCAGTAAGATTAAGACTTTGTAATAAGGTTCGGGCGCCAAAACTGACAGCCATTTTCTTTTATATTTATCATGTCCTCACATTGGGGTGAGAAGCCACGGCTCCGTCCCATTGCTGGCTAGAATTTATAGCAACTCCATTACTAGGAGATTGCACCGAAATGGGGTAGAGGTATGGTTTTCTGAGAACGTTACGATAGCCTCTTACATTATACACTTGACAGGTTTGTCAGCTCCTAGTAACAAGCCTTGTAAAGTACTTTAATATCATTAGCACTATTTTCTTAATGTGTCTGCTCTCCTCGCAGCCTGGAAATACCATATATCAAAGGCTGGAGGGTTATGCGGACTGCTATCTCCTCTTCTGCTGGCTTCTTAAATGTGTTTTTATAATAACGCGTAGGTCTGATATTTTAATCAAAATAATGCAGTCATTTTCCTTTATTGATTAGTAAGTAAATATGTATAAATATGCAGTTAGGGGTGGGAAACCCTTTTAGCGGATATTGAAAACACATAATGAATGGCTTTGGGGGTTAATTTTGCTGCTTGCCTGCTTTAGTTGTGTGCTATGTGCTAGGGGGTTTCTATGAGACCTGTGTTCCCCACAGATCCCAGGCGGACACCTGCAGAAGGGGAGGCCTAGGTCAGAATGCAAAGTCTACAGCAACACTGTAGACACCAAGGCCTAAATCAGAAGCCTTTGAAACGCCTGCCTCTCCATTGCAACTCTTTTTGTAAACTGGTACCAATTAGCATCTCGGCGGCAGTTCATGGCGCATTTAAACGGGACTCACATTTATTTCGGGTAAGCCCTGCCAGGCTTTCCCCCTCTTCCCTGGTGAGCACACTGACTTGAGAATGTCTGTCTACATCGCTTCAGTAAACCCAGAGGCAAAAACTCTGGGTTCCCTCACAGTGCAAGAGTTTCCTAAGTCTCTAAAATTTCAAAATCAAATGTACTCTCCTTTGTGAACGCTCTAGCGGTGTAAACTTGGTTTCTGATGCATTTTTAAGCAGGACATAGACCTGTACTAACATTGTAAACAGTCTCATATCTGACTTTGATCATAAGAATTCAATTATTGCCAGAACAAAAGCATTATATCTATAGCAGTGGGGGCATGGATATACAAATGCACACACGCACACATGTGCGTGCGCTTGCACACACAGAGGAAATGTATTGCCTTCTGTAAAACTGTAGTCAGATTGTGTTATGCTTTTAAAGCTTGCATTCAGATCCAAACTTTCATTGTGTGCTTGAGCCCAGATTAGACAGTTCTCCTCACCTGGGCAGTATTATCAGGCCTCATTATTGAACACCTGTAGCTCCAAGTGTGTCTTTTTCTAATTGACTGGAGGTAACACCTTACTCTTACTCTCTCATGTCAAATGGGAGGTGGAAGGGAACCATTGCAGCAAACTTAAAGGCCAGGAAGTAGTAGGCAATCAAGAAATATCCATGAGAATTCTGACCAGATGGAGATAGTTCCTTCTGTGGGCCCGTGGTCAGCCAATGGGCTGCTCCGTAGAAAGCACACCTGGATCTGGTAGAAAGACAAAGATGGAAGCCTCAGTTTCATCACAGCCCTTCGGTTTCCTTGCCACCCCTACAGCTGCAGTTCTATGTTCACAGAATAAATCTGTGTGGAAATCTCAAAGAAACAACTCTAAGCTCCCTGTGGGTAAGTGGGCATCACCCAGCAACCTGAAATATCTGATGAGAACTTATTTTATTGAGTGTACAATGTTTATCATTAGTCACTTAAACGTATTACTCAGAGTGGCTGGACAAGGTGGGGCTTGCTTAGGGAGTTGTTGAGCAAACACTAGGAACTGAAATCAAATTCCCACCACCCACATAAAAAAAAAAAAAAACCCTGGAGCCTGGACACACACTTATCTGTAACCATAGCATTGTGATTGGAGGCAGTGCATCCAGATTCAGAGAGCGACCCAGACATCTGATGCTGTCCTTTATCCTCTGCCCATTTGTGCCCACTGCTCCCTGAACAATCACAACACATACATACACACACATGCGCATGCACACATGCATGCACACGCGCTCGCGCGCGCGCGCGCACACACACACACACACACACACTACCACCTAAACACAGAGAGATGCTTTATCTTTCTTTCATAGGTACAATATTATTTAGGGAATAAGAAGTTAATAACAATGAGGAAGAATGTAGACATTTTTCATCTTCATCTCTGCATATCATCTTTTAGTTCCTTGGTGATACAAATATCCCAAGATGTAGTTCACGAGGTAGAGCTGTCAGCTTAGATTTTTCAATTTAATAGTTCTGTTTGATTTCTTTAGAAATCGCCTAACAAATGCTATATTCTTATTGCATTTGCCACATGTGGGCCAAAAGACAATTTGTATTGAAGACCATCTCTCCAGTCACCTGAAGAAGAAGATGGGTGGAGATCAAACTCATGTTTCTGTCTATTCTTATAGTCAAGACAACTGGCTATGACGGATTAATTGCATAGTAACCAAGGCGATTTTTCTCTTTGTAGCACAAATGATTAAGTGGTATATTTTTCAGTGCTGTCTTGCCACCACGGGGGATCCTCACAACCAACTTCTCTTGACCATTTTACATTGCTTCCGGAAGGGACACTATTAAACATGTCTGCGTACTGAGAATCTGCCCTCTGAATGAGTTCTTCTCACATAGCCTAGCCACCACTGGTAGGTTGTTCATGCCTTTTGATTCCAGAGTATTCTCCACCAGTCTCATGGCTACTCGAAAAATCATTGCATCTGTTCATTGCCAGAAATCATTGTGAACTTGCCTCAAAGTACTAACTTTATAACTATCAATTTTAGGTGAGAAAATGTCTCCCAAGTCTCAAGATTCTGTTTTGGGGAGTGGAGGGCATGGAAAACAGTGGCCATTGTCTTTGAGAATCTCTGTATTTTCTCTATACCACATTTAAAAATATGTAGTGCATTACACAAATATATATGTGTAAAATGGTATACATACAATTTTCTGTATATGAAGATGCTTTAATATCTTGAAAGCTTTTTTTTTTCAGAAAATATACAAATGATCAGATCCTATAATGAAAATACTAAACCATTACTAACCATCAACCATAGTCACACCAACCAGGAACTAGCACCTCAGCACAGAATAATAAGGAAAATAACAAAAGGTAAGGACTTGTCATTATATTCATGGATCCACTCTCATCTGAGAAATTCCCATTCGCAGTAGATGGTGATTAACACAGAGACCCATGCCTGAACCATGGTGCAGAGCCTAAGATAATAAAGAATGCTTGTCCCTAAATAGGATACCTGTATCACACATCCTCCTCCAAAGGCTTACGGACCATTGCAGAAGAAGGAGAAGAAAGAGTATAAGAGCCTGAAATGACAGATGACGGCAATTGAATGACGGCAAGGGAGTAGTATTCTGTGGACATAGCAGGGCAGCTGCACATGGGAACCCAGAGGTTGCAATAACATGCACAACACCTGTGCAAACCCAAGTTGGACCAAAGCCTAGCACAGAGATGGGAATTAAGCAAGAAACCCACCCTTAACCATGGAGCAGGTGACAACTGCTATCCGGTAAAATTTAGCTCCCACAAATTAACCATGCTCTAGGGCAATGCCATATATCTAAAAATATTTGGGCTGCATGTTGTTCTTGGTGCATTAAAAAAAGAGAATACAAAGTTGAGTGGGTAGGGAAGGGGGTTGATAGCTATGATTATGATAATACTAATAAACATCAGTTTAAAAACTCTTTTGTAAGGATGCCAAGAAATTGGAACTCATACAATGTTATGATGTTATAAATCAGTGTGGGTATTATGAAGGAAAACACAGGACCTCTCCATAAAGGTGGGCATGGTTTTACCAACTTACCCACCATTGATTATATTTGCCAAGAGAACTAAGACAGCGTACAAGGGGCAACTACAGTGAAATATCCAGAAGTTTAGAAGCCCAGCAATGCCCACTGACAATGAATAGATAGAGAAGGTTTGTAAATGTCTACAACAGATGAGGGGCCGGAATACACCAATGAAAGTCTCTCACTGTCGACAGCATGGAAGGATATTGCGTTAAATGAAAAAAGCAGGCACCGAAAGAGAAGTACTGTATCTTCCAATGCAGAAGCTCAAAAGAGTAACTCGGAAAGGGAGAGAGCAGAATAGTAGCCTCCAGAGGATGTAGGGGGCATGGGAGGAGGACCCAGGATTGCTGGATAACACCGGCAGAAAGACAGTTGCGTTGGATGCAGAAATTCTATAGTGCAGCCCAGTAGATGATTATAGTTTACACAAATGACCAGCAAGTTTATGGAGAACACTCAGTAATTAAATTTACTATTCTGAGAGAGTTTGAAGAGGGCCACTCAGAGATTTGGAACACAAAGAAATGATAGTCGTTGAAGAAAATGAAAATATTAACTAAACTGGGCGTGATTACGACAATATATATCAGATCTTTGTAAACAGAGACTGTTCTTTTGTTTTCTGGTCGCCCAGACACAAATAATCACACAGAAGCTATATTAATTATAGCACTGTTTGGCCAGTGACTCAGACATATTCCTAGGTAGCTCTTATATCTGAAATTAACTCATTTATTTTCATCTGTGTATCACCACGAGACTGTGGCTTACCGGTAAGATTCTGGTGTCTTTCCCTTTTGGAAACTACATGGTTTCTCTCTGACTTTGCCTTCTTTCTTCTTGCATTCAGTTTAGTTTTCTCGCCCACTTATATTCTGCCCTGCCACAGGCCAAAGAAGCTTCTCTATTAACCAATAGTAATGAAACATATTCATAGCATACAGAGGAGAATCCCATATCAGTTCTTCACATTGTATTACCCACCAATAAAAAAGTTGAACAGAATTAAAATTTTACCGGGTCAAGGGTTAGAAACCCTGCAGTAAGGAAGCACAGGTTCTCACTCTTGCTTCTGTTCAGTATCTTGAAAGCTAGGAGGAAAGCACTATTATGTCTAGAGAATGCTTGCCCCAGCAGGAGTTTGGGTATCTAACTTAGCTGCAGGCAGAACACTCACCCCAGTGGGCTGCTTCCTTCTGTGTTATTCGTCCAAGAGCCAGGAAACTGATAGCTTGGAGCCACTCCTGTCTGTCCCTTGGAGACTGACATACCATTTCAACTAGCTGGTCCTGAACTCTTTGCTCTCCCCGGCTTGCCTATCTACAGAGACCTGTTTAAAGACTTTGGCCCAAGCTCACCCTCACTGCTGTGTTCTGTCCCCTCTGGCTGCCCTGCTGTCTACCCTCTTGGGCAAGCTTTGTCAGATTCCTTTTTCCCCAAGGCCCAAATGAGCCCTTCAGGCAGGAAAGCACTCATCCGCTTTCAGCTTGTCTCCCGTTTGCTTTCATTTACCTCTGCACTTGCGCCGTAAGGTTTGAGAGACCGCAGACATTTTCAAAGACAGATGATACTTGGCAAAATGCAGGCAGTGCGTTTTGATGCTGATTTTCATGCTTCGTCAAAACCAGGAGTGTTGCCTTAACTGAGGCGTGCCAGAGGGAGCCAGCTGGGTGTCCGGCTGGGTAACTCTCTGTTTATTACCTTCAGATAGGTACCTCACCTGACACTAGCAGCCAGCAAGCCCAGCAGTTGCCAGTCTCCACAGCCTACTCCCCAAAGCGCTAGGGTAACAGGCACGTTCATGGCCACACTCTGCTTTTTATGTGAGTGCTGCGAATCTGAGTTCAGGTCCTAATGCTCACACGAGTACTCATAAGCGCTGAACCATCTCCTTAGAATCAAAATATCCCCTTGATGAATTAATTGCCCATAGATAGGATCGTTCCTTTTTTATTTTCAGTGAATAAGCTCATCATTTTGACTTAGCAAAGATGGAGGACAAAGTCTAAAGCTGAATAGAGAATAAACTGTTGTAATCATCTTGGGCCACAGTGTAATATTACCTAATCACTTGTATATTTGTTTCCCTTCAAATACACCAATTTGACTTCTATAGATATAAACCTGCAGAAATTCGTAGGTGTCTTCCCAGAGCTGTTCCAAACTGTCTCCAGCTGGAAAATCCCACAGGCTCACCTACAGCAGAAAAGAAAGGAACAGAGAGGAACGGAATGAGAACTGCACTCTGCAGGAAAGGGTGTGTGTGTGTGTGTGCAGATACGCGTGTAAGCATCTGCAAACCGTGGTGAAAGAGGAATTCACAGAAGCACAAACGTGGTTCCATTTACGTCACACTTAAAACCAGGAAGTTGAAATCCCATACTGATGGCAGATCTATAGGAAGGAGGGGGAAAATGAAAGAGAGGAAGTTGTCAACTATGCTGTTCAAGTTGGTGGAACCGTGTGTGCGAAGGGAAGGGATGGGAAGTTACCAGTGAGAGAAAGGTTCCAGAATGGCTGGACTGCCTGCTTTCTGTTAGAATGGTGACACTTTCAGAACACGGAGTAGTTAAAATGCACGCATATAACTCAGGCATCTTTTAGATAAATTTTTAAATTTAAAAAGTAACAATTAGACAAATAGAAGTAGAGGGGAGGTGGCCATGATGCCAAGGAAAACATCAGCTCCAGTATTTTCTTGTTAAGAAATAACAGTTTTCTGATAATGGCCAGTTAGTATTTTTTTTTTAATATCTGCATAAGCGGGTAGTTCTCTAAATTGTACATTTTATTTTGGACATAAAAATGTATCCCTGTAGCATAAGCTTTAAATCAAAGTTCTGTAGAGATTATAAAATAAATCTGGAAATTATAATCAATCCTCATGTGTTTTATATATAATATTTCCACACAAGCTTAATAGTTACCAGTATGTATGAAGATTATGATTTTAAATCAATTATTCAGACCTTTAAGTTAGCCAAATGTAGTCCATTAAAATGCCCGTTGTTTTATGTCCCTGTCTCCTTGTTAGGCAATTTTCAGACTACATGAGACACATAAAGCACACGGGCCCCATTTCTTCCAGGTGTGTTTCCGATATAACTAGAAGGTCACTTCAGTTATATAATTTGGGTGGATTTCGAGAAATATCTT
Organism: Alexandromys fortis; assembly: GCF_014885135.2. Classification (NCBI taxonomy): domain Eukaryota; kingdom Metazoa; phylum Chordata; class Mammalia; order Rodentia; family Cricetidae; genus Alexandromys; species Alexandromys fortis. The sequence continues at coordinate 6,600,252 of NW_026067945.1, read as the reverse complement.
TCTTTCTGCATCTTGGAGTAGTTGATGGCATTAGAATCATTTGTGCCTTTGTCTTGTTTTCCAACAAGAAATTGAAGAAGGTGGCATCTCTCCATGCTCCTTGCTGAGCTGAGCTGAGCCAGCCATCAAAAACAATGGAAGGCACTAAAAACATAATATCCCATAATGTCCTCCTCTCTCAGCAAAACGAAAGCCTCATAGCATCCTTGTCCAGAGGAGACAGCTGATAGGGACAAGCAGAGCTTACAGGGATGGCTGTGGAGAGAACTGCGTCCTGTTTATGGATCCTCCGTTCTTCTGTCTTTACCCCACAACACTAAGAGCAGACAAAGGTTCGCCACTGTGGTGGTGCACGTCATGTATGTGGGCACAAGTCTATAATCACACTGGCCAGTGTGGTTCACGTCCATTGTTAAATTATTTGTAATTATCAGTTTGGGGTACCATTTCTGAGAATGAATGATGCCCACACATCAACCAAAGCACATTGTCATCTCTTTAAGAGATTAAGAATTTTTAGTAGAAATGATACAATATAAACTCTGCCACATTTTAAAGCTCCCGATCGCAGAGTGTTTGTGGCAGCTCTCGAGGGATGATTGTCATGTACTAATTTCCATTTTCCAGGGTCCTTCATCGTGGCACTGGGCGGGTAATTAGCGAGGCTAAAACTACTACCTGAGAATGCAACATCTCAGCTGTCATCCTGCTGGAGTGTGGGGGGAAAAAAAGTTATTTTGTAAAATGAGAGCCCAGCGGTGCAGTCGTATTGACTTTTATGTCATGTTTGTTTCGGTTTCCCAGTCAAAACAAGTTTCATAGCTCCTCCTGGCCCAGAAGGTTCCGTTGGCTTTTTTGGAAAATGAAGCTGTCTTGTTTTCTGGTTCATAAATCATTGTCAAGTGGAGCCAGATAACAGAAACAAGTTCAGATTCCAGGATGATCTGCCTTAGAGATGATGTAGTCAATATACAGACTACAACTTGATTTTCATAAGCCGTGTTGACTTGGCAGAACAAAGGCTGCAGGGGGAAATTACCTCATGAGAGGAGGCGTGAGAGCTTGCTCACGTTGGTCAGGTGGGACTGGGAGGGAAGGAAAAGAGGCAGGGTGTCCTCGGCCGGGAGGATGTGTGTGCTTTCTCCACGTCCCTTCCCTCTTCACTGGTTCCTGGCCGGCAGGCCTCTAAGCACCCCGTGCCTCTTGGGTTTGTGGCTTTGGATCATCTAGGAAACACGTTCGATAGGATATCCTTCCTCCTTCCTCGGCGTCCTCCCGCTTCCCTCCCATCCGTTGCTCCCTCTGATCACTATGCTTTTCGGTCAGAACTCTCGTTTATTTAGTCATAGGTTAATGTCTTTCCCTGGAACTAGCCTGGTGTGCGATGGACTTTGTAGTACCATGGTTCATGCCTGGGAAAAGTTTCAGTGCCTTTACAGGGCTGGCTCAAGGGGGTGGAGCAAAGTCTGGAGAAAAATCATGGTGGAAGACTGGGCACATGGCTAAGTGATTAAGAACACTGTCTACTGAAGGGGACCCAGGCCCAGCTCTCATCACCCACATCGTGGCCCACAGATACCTCTAGCTTCAGTTCTGACTTCCCAAGGTCACCGGGCATACAGGCGGTATACACACATACATGCTGGCAAAACAATCATACACATAAAATAAGTAATTCTTAGCAACTGAAAAAAAAATCACAGTGGAGTCAAGAAGAGTCGAGGGAGAGACACCTCAAGATCAGAAAAGTCCATGTGATAGCTCAGGGCATAGATTTATTTTTCTCCATTTTAAATTCTTTCTTTCTTTCTTTCTTTCTTTTTTTTTTTTTTTTTTTTTTTTTTTGAGACAGAATCGCTAACATAGTTCTGACTATCCTGCAAGTCACTGTGTAGACCAGGCTTGCCTTAAACTCACAGAGATTCACCTGCCTCTGCCTCTTGACGCCTGGGATTAAAAGTGTGCACCACAATGCCCAAATTTCCTTCACCATTTAAATTTATTTTATTTTACTTGGTGACAGAGACACTGTTGCACTCAGTGCCCTGAAACTTGCTACATAGACTAGGCTGGCCTTTCCTCTCAAGGATCTGCCTGCCTCTATTGAGAATAAAGGCCCAGGGAACCAGGATTCTTCTATGTTTCTCTATTTCACTGTCTTACTGTTTATTGAATGAAAACTTCAAGCACTTAAGCCAATTCAAATGCATGCCACCAACAAACAGAGCGTTATCTGCTGTATGAGATGCCTTCTGCCTGAAAAGATTGTTCAGTTCCTACAGAGGCCCCCAAACCATTTCAGAAATCCCCCCCTCCAGGAATCCCTTCTGTTTCCCAACCCTTACCCAGAGCCTTGTCTCCTGGGCATGGACTTAGAGCTTATTCTCATTGATCCTTGTTTGTGTGTCTTTGAAGCATAGACAAGAATTAACTACATCTTTGCCTTTAAATTATTGGTCCCTTCTAATAGTATGGAGTCTTTCAAGTACACAGAGTTTGTGTTTGTGCACGGGGCTGTGCCTGTGGGCACAGCACATAGTAGGTTTGCAGTAATTCGTTGGAGAGCAAATATAAAGGAAGACAGGGAAACAGGCCCAATGCCCCTAAAACTCCTGAATTAAACTCTTTCGACAGAGCAACTAGAGGGGGATCCATGGTATTATCAAAGTCAATTTCAGCATCAGTTAGGATTCCTTTTAATGAGAGTGAAAAACTTCCATAGGCCTCAGTGGCATAAAGCAGAGGCACAGTGACATGGGTTTCTTTAAATACGAAAAAGAACATTCTCTGTCTACCAGGAAATCTCTTTCCTATTAAGACACAACTAAAGGCAATGCCTTGTCCACGCAAGACCAAACACATACGACAAGCCTTCATTTTGTAATTCAGAAAGTGAGTGCCTTAGGAAATTATTATCTTGTCTTACCTGGCATATTCAGCCGATTTGTCTTTAATGGACGTACCTGGTACACTTATTTATTTGTTCAACAGGAAGGCAAAAAATTAATATTTTTTAAACTATGACAAATACAGATGACAGCTTAGGACCTCATCCCCATATGGACTTTCCAGATACATGTGCATCAAGTATAGCAGATGACTCTTTGTCCCAGCTTCTCTCTTCCATATGAAAAGTCACCCGTTTTCAAATTTACAATCAATGGGCCAAAAGGTCTACTTAAGATTTATATGTTCTGCCGGGCAGTGGTGGCGCACACCTTTAACCCCAGCATTCAGGAGGCAGAAGCAGGTGGATCTCTGTGAGTTCGAGGCCAGCCTGGTCTACAAGAGCTAGTTTAGGACAGACTTCAAAGCTACAGAGAAACCCATCCGGAAAAAAAAAAAAAGATTCATATGTTCTAAAATACAGAATTTCAGAGCAGTAAACTATGTGCTTGTTGTACCCTTTATAATAGTTAGATATTTGAAAATGTGACCTGATTTTCTGTCCCAGTGGTGTAGGAAGTTGGAGGCCCACCGTTTAAGAAGAGCGAGTTTCCACGAGGCAATCGATAGAGAAAGGCTACGCAGTTTAGCTTCTGTTATGTTTACAGTACAGGCTCTTGAGTCAAGTACTGTGGCAGGATTTCTAGAAGGCTGCTGCTTTTGAGGAAGGATCATCAATAACATATGTAGCCAAGCAAGCTAAAATAATTACAATCAAATTTCATGCTTCAGGGCATAAACTGATTCCCAGCAAGGGTCAGGAAGGAATTATGCTGCCTTCACCCGCGGGTGCTGTTCCTTGTTTTGTTTCTTTTCACCCCCTTTTCCCGTCTTAAAATACTGATCAGGGTTCTCCAGAAATCAGGTCCGCTGAGCCCACACCTCTCCTTGGTCGCCTCACATCCGGGTTCACCTTCTTCCTGATGCCCAGTGATTTCATCTCTGGAGGAAGCTGGGGGTTTAGAAATGTGGTCTTTTGTGAATCTGGCTTTTGGCCGACTTCGTTGGGAAAGTTGTGAGTCTGAAGGGAGGAAGAGAATGAACTAATCGGAGGCCGGCACCTCCATTATCAGTTTTAAAAGGTATCTGAGGGCCATGTTCTTTCTCAGGGGCCCCCTAGAGCCACACATTTCCGGTCCTAGATTTTTTTTTTAAATTTATTTATTTATTTAATCTCTTTTCCTCAGCTCAGTAATGACTGGCTCTCCCATTCGAAACTCTATCAAAACGTAGGGCTTCTCTATTCAGAATAGCTTGGGAATCTATAAACTATAGGTTTTACTCTTTGTCACCCGTTCTTTGGGGACAGTGGGTAGACGGGAGAGAGAACGAGCTAATAACTACACTCGGTCATATGACGCTTCTGCGCACTTAGCACGAAGGTCTTTGAGATCATTCCATGCTGTGTATCTGAGCCAACTAGCAGAGCTTCAGGCCGACACGCGGCTACATCTGGGCCTGATCACAATTGCAAAGAGTCGGGGTGCACTTTCACGAAGAGCTTGCCTTACCATGCTCTACAGCACTCAGAGCAGTCAGAGAAAGAAAACAGCTCTCCGTGCAAAGCTTGGAGTGTGTGTGTGGGAGTGGATTTTGTAACATTTCATTTAGAGTAGAAAAATTTCCCCACTGAGAAGGGAATGTTTGACCCTGAGAAAACGGTAAGATCTTCCCACAACTGCTGGGGGTAATGACATTGTAATACTCTGGGCTGCCGTTAATGATGTTACGGGGGAAATGACATTACCTCTGGTTCAGAGGGACAGTTTCGGAGATTCAGGCCCGATTCGAAAGAGTAAGAGGAGACCTGGTAGAGAGTCTGTTTACACACATGCAAGCAGAGAAAGCTCGAACTAAAGTGTCTGTACCCTCTTGTTTGCACCCAGGCTAAACGCTTGATTTTGTTTGTTTGTTTAAAGACTGCCTTTGGGGGCAGGCTTAGTGTGTGGAGCATGGCTGAAGTGAATCGCAACATTATCATTCATGCTTTGGAGCAAAGTCAAGTCGAGGGAGGAGAAAGAGGAAAACAGCTCACAGTCAGAGTTTTGCGTGAGATGCTAAGCGTTGCCAGGAAGGCCCCAAGCAAGTCTGCCTGTTCCTGTGTCCAATCATCACCAGTGCCTTTTCCTCTTGTGGAGAACTGCGGGACCAGAGAGCCGAGGGGCGCGCTGACTGACATCTGCCGCTTCTCTCTGTTGGACCTCTAGTAGGTACAGTTTGGTGTATGGGTCATTAACGTGCTTGCTCCTTCATCCTGTGCACAATCTTGTCGCACGTTGTAATTCTCACACAGCTACCTCTTCTGAGCCTTCTTCTTCCAGACTTGTCTGCCAGGAACATAACTTTATCATGAAGGAGGAAAGAAAGAACCTGTGATTCCCATCCGTAAGAAGCCTCGGAGCCTTTTACCTTCTTTTTAGGGAAAATTTCATTTCTAATTTTCAAAGTCTTATGAAAGGGAGGGGTCCAGTCTCTGTTCAGCAGATGTGACTGACCGAGGCTCAGCCTTCTGATGTTCTTACTTAGTCCAGACCCCCCATCAGTAAGTTGTAGCACACAAGCCCAGGCTCCATTGTCTCTAATTAAATAAAGCCGCTTTATTGATGAGACTACCTTGAGCAGCAATTTCCATTTCAAAAGCACATTTATTCCTTTTCTATATCTCCTACGCTGAGGAAACTCGATAGACCCCCTCAAAACATGCTTTACAGTCACCCTGAATTCAGATGCACAGAAAAATGATTAAATGGGTTGAAAAGAGTAGGGGTGTATAATATGTGACACCCTGTTTAGATGTAAGCCTTCTACATAGATGGGTAGGGAATATACCTCTAAACATGTGTAATTTTAACAATCACATGCTGTAGCTTCCAATTTGTTCTCCCGAGGAGAGAAAAAAACATGGACTTTCTTGACCGTAATTAATGCCTTTAGGGACCACACTCCACGTTTTACTGAGTCCCCCACACACTGGGCTCCTCCAGTCGTCTCTCTTGAAGACAAAACGCACCTTTTTCTTAAGTAGTCCCAAGGTTTGGTTTTGTTTGTTTATTTGGGGGCGGTGAAAGGACATGGTTTTTCTGGAGAGCTGGCTCCGGTGTTCTCAGGGGTTATAAAAATGGGAATGATTTTTATTGGCAATCCCCGGGAATAGAGCTGAGACAAATGGAAAGCCGAAGATAAGGATCCTCTGAGGTGCGAACATACAGCTGTTGGGAATTGCCAGAGAATCGGACCAATAAAGGAAGTCACTATTTTTCCAGGCCTGAAGTGAGTTATAGGGCGAGACGGGTGTTGTATATTTATGTAAGGCAACAGCAGGGAGTTTAAGCGGCTGGATATTGCTGAAAGAGCATCATTCACATTCAGGCCGAGACAAAAGGTGGAAATGAAGCAACATCCTGGCCAAAGAAGGCCTCACGACAGAATAATAACGGATCAGGGAGGGGGGCTGTGTGCATGGCCGAGGGTCGGCCTCAAAACCAGGAAATGATCAAGATGCCTTGTCAGGCCTTCGGAAAACAGTCACACACACGCACACGTGCGGCTACACACATCCAAACTCACACTCAGGAGTAAGGCCTGGCCAAGCGTCCTTGGGAAGGAGGACATTTATCTTTCCCCGAACTGCGTACACAATTACCCGCAACCTTCATCCGTGTAGTCAGCAAGAGAGGTTTGCCAAAAGCACTGGAAAAATATGTATCCACATACACACGTGTGGGTGGGCCTCCTGCTTGGTGTCTGTTATCACCCACCCCCCAGCCTCAGCCGGCTAGCACAGACACTAATTCAGGACAATATGTGAAGACCTAGCATGGTTCTGGCTTCCCCCGTCCGAGGAAGGGGATGGGCAGGCAAAGAGACTGACTGATCTCGTTGCTTATTTATTGTCCTTTTGTTTAGAGGAAGTTGCCAGCTTGGAAAAAAAAAAAAGTTCATGAAATCACACACTCCTGACAGATGCAGAGAGGAAAAGAGAGAAAATCAGTTTGGAGGGGAAGGACACTCCGGAAACAGGAAACAAAGGGGTTTTAGCCTTCCAAAAATATTCAGAGCTAGTCTCTAGAAGTCTTGAAAAAAAAATCTTGCTTTTCTCCTGTTTAGAAGAGAAAGGGAAAGAGGCAGAGGGGGAGATGGGGGAGGGTGAAGGAGAAAGTTGGGTGGGTAGAGATGGGGAAGGGTTGGGAAGAAATCAGGATCAAAATAAATTATATGGAAAAACGCTTTTATAGCCTCTAGGACACCGAAATGCTAAGCGTTATTGAATTTTCAGATGATGAGTTGGAGGTGTCTCTGAAAATGCTCATTCTAATAAAAACAAGCAAGCAAGCGAACAAACAACATACAATTCAACCGAAGAAATGGAATGTTTCCTGCCCCACTAGTAACTTTTCTTTAACACGAGGGCTGGGGTAGAAACAGGCAAAAGTTTACCAGAGGAGCTGATACAACGGCAATGGGAAATTCAAGGACAATTAAAAGGCTTGGTAATAAGATGAGTGTTTTGTGTGCCACGGACTAAGTTTGCGAGCTTTCCTTATTAGGACTAAGAACAATAAGCTATTGCAATGGCATCTCTTTCAAGGAAATCCTAGCTACATCCTTTTGGGTATTTGGTTTCGATTTAAAGGGAAGAGTGGATTCAAACACATGAACAGAAATTTTCTTTTATCTTTTCTTTTTTCCTCTTTGCAGATTTATGGTAAATAAATACCACGGACAAAAAAAAATATCAACAAACAACAAAAAACTAAACTAGATGAAAATAATGGACTGAAGGACTTCCCTTTCTTCACGAAGTCCTATACTTGACTTGGTTCACGGTCACTCTCAGCTTCAGCCCCAATATCTTCAGAACATGGGAGTCAACAACTTTTCTACTAACCAAAGGCAAGGAGGGGTAAGAGGCACACTGAGACCTCCTGTCTAGTGTCCCAAGAGTGAAGAACTTGCATAGAGGGACAGTTCTTGCTGCAATTGCTGGTGAGTTTACCAGGCTGAGCAGAGAGGGCAACCCATAGCCTCATCACACACAAAAAGTGATTCTGCTTGCCAATTTCCATTGCACAGGGGGCTGTCTTATAGGCTAGGGTCATGCCAATTCATTCCTGGCTTCTGAAGGCTTCTGATAGGCTTGGCCAGAAGTAGGATTCCAAAACCATTATCCAAGTGCTCTAGTCCTGTACGGAAAACCTAATATTTTGACTGCACCTCCTATCTTCTGGCATGCATGCCTGGCACAAAAAAAAAAAAAAAAAATTGCATGGAGAACAGAGAGTAATAGGTCACTTCCTGGAGCATAATCTTGAAGTACTTGAAGAAAAATGCTATTTCCACAGAATTTAAGAACCATCAAGGCAATAAAGACCTTGAATAATATTGAATAATAATCTCCATTTGTGTGTTTGTGATGTACGAATAATATTGAATAATAATCTCCATTTGTGTGTTTGTGATGTACAGGTAGATGGATGAATGGTAAGTCTCTTTCTCTCTCTCTCTCTCTCTCTCTCTCTCTCTCTCTCTCTCTCTCTCTCACACACACACACACACACACACACACACACACGAATCTCTTATAGTATAGTAGAGGTGGGGATAGGAAAAATTCTCCCTGCCTTTGGCTTCTCCTTTAAATATTTGAGGGAGAAATCAATAGTTACGTTCCAACACTCATGGGCTGTGGTAAGCTGAGGGGGTAAAAGAAGGGGGGGGGAATGCCTTCTATTTAAACAGGGATTTTAACCTTTTCACCTTAGCCTCTTCTATTTCCATTCCTTCTACTCAAAGCATTTAGGTAAATTAGGACAAGATTCTTCCATAAACATGCAGGGGATCCGTGAAACTTTCATCTCTAATTTATTCATGAAGGAGCCAGGTCTTCGCTGGCCCGGCTGTGCGTCATGCTGTCAGAATGACTCTCTTGTTGAGAAAGGAGATGGAAGGAGAGGGAGCACAGGCTTGGGCTTTGGAGGTAGCTGTGCAAGAAGAAAACCAAACAGCAATCCTTCCCCGAACAAATGAAACAAAGCCCGCAGCACCTTCTTGCTTAGTTAAGTGAGAGGAGAAAGAGTTCGAGACTGGTAGCGTGAGTCTGAGCACTTATGCACGGAAATACAGAGTAAAAAAAAATGTAATATAGGTTGTATATTTTGAACGCGTAATGTAGAAAATGGATATATATGTTCTGTAATACACATGTAATATGAATCTATGGTCTATATGCCTGAGATTGTTTATGCAGCAACATTGTATACATGTACCATAGTTACCAGTTGAGTGCACAGGTGGGTATTATAGTGCCCTGAATGATGCAAGACACATAGGAATTAAAATGTCTAAATCAAGTTGTGTTGCTGTAGTTTTAAGGGCATGGATGCTTCAGACTGGGGACTGTCCACCCTGACAATTATTGTCCCCTTGCAAAGATGCAGATCTCTACTGAACTCTGGGTAGGAGACCATGTGTGTTCACCTGGAATACGTGTATGCTCAGTATATTTACATTTTAAAGCCCACCCTCATTTTTGTCTTCGAACTGGACTGTTGTTCACATTGGATGCTTGCTATGAAAAGTTTCTCATCTCTGAAGTTTTCTTTTGCATCGAAATCACGCCCCAGTCTGATTGCTTGTTTCTTTTCCGTCGACGTTCAAACAGGCCTTGCTTGCCTTTGGAGGAGTGTGGAACAGGATACAGTCTTCTAATGCGAGAGCCCTCATGTGAGCTGATAAATAGGTTGCTTGGTTTTGCCATCCCCACCCTAGCGTTCAAAAATTATCATCTTTTATACAAGGGAAAAAAAAGGGAGGGGGTGTGAACCGGCATTAGTTGTTTTTGTCGTCAGGAAATTACAAAATGTACACTTGCGAAGTAAGCGATTTTTGCAGTCGGCCTGACCATCCGTCTTCTTAATGAGCCTTGTTTATAACTCGACGCCAGGCTTCTAGTCACCTACCCTGTTTACGTCTTTGGCCCCTTTAATTAAGAGAAGAACCAGTTAAAAGAAAGTGGGAAGAAATATTAATATGATCTGATTAATTCAGCTAGCAGGAGGTTATGGGGTAGCAAGGTTATTATAACCTATAAAGGCAATATGAATAAAGCTGTATCCATTTGTAATTTTATTAGGCGGAGCAAATTAGTGCGACTGCATAGCAGTGACAAAAGACCCGTTCCTAGTCTCCCTTACCCCCTACTGCAAGGGCCAGGTGCCCAAAGTTAGGCTCCATATTAAGCAAATGAGGTCTGATAAATCTCAGCTGCTCAGCTAATGAGAACCTCCTGAGCGGCCGCTATGCTAATTTGGAAAGATTAGCTGGGATGTGTGTGTGTGTGGCTAGTTACAGTCCAAAGAGATAAAAGTGAAGCCCTGGCAAGGGGACCTGATGCCCACAAAGGGTTAAAGAGAGAAAGCCTCTCCTGGGACAGGTAAGGCAAGGCTGATGGATACATATGCAGTAGCAGCTATCAAGAAATAAGCTATCAAGGGTATTTGGAGGAAAGGCGTACAATTGGAAAAACCAGAGACACTGCTGTGACCAGCCCCTTTTAATGATGAAGGCCGTAAAGTCCACCAAAAGGTCCTCTCTCTAGCTTCTGGAGTCTTCCTATTGCAGACCCGGACATATCAAAACACAACTTTGTCTCCGATTTGATAGTCAGCAAAACTTGTAGCATTTATTTCTGGCAAAAAAAAAAAAAAAAAAAATGGGGTGAATCTTGAAAAGGCGAATTTAAAGTTAGAATAAGGCAAGCATGTTGATTGCTTTGACACAAAAAGCTTAAATATCTGATATAACACAATTAATTCCTCGTGCGCAGGTCTGTAGACTTTAGAAACAGCTTCATTGTTTCAGGAGTCTGTCCCGAAAAATGGTCTTAGGGCTCCAGAGTAGAGTGTGCGTAGTCTTCATGCCTTGCTTCTACTCACAACTCTGAGTTCTGACTTTTTGTGTAGCTGACCATTGTTTTGGCTGGATGATGTATCTCCCACTTTGTGGTCCATCCTTACACAAAGGCACCAGAGCCTCTTTCAGAGGACCTGAGTTTGGTTCCCAGCACCCACATGGAGGCTCCCAACCGCCTCTAAATCTGGTTCCAAGAGATATGGCACCTTCTTTTGGCCATGTTGGGAACCAGGAGTATAAGTGGTACACAGATATCCATGTAGGCAAAACTCCTGTACACTAAAAATAAAAATTTTAAAAGGAAAAAAAGGAGGATTGAAGGAGCCTGTTGACCTCTTCTTCTATACCAAGATATAGAAGCGTCTATCTGTTAAACCAGGAAAGAATTCTCACCAGACACGATCCTGTCTTTATCTTGTGTTTTCCAGCCCCAGAGATGGTAAGATGAGAATTCTCTTATTTAAATTACTCATCTGTGATGGCTATTCTTGTTTGTCAACTTGACCACGTCTGGACCTAACTAAAACTAATGATAGAGAGCAAACCTGTGAGTTTTTTTTTTTCTTAATTTGAAGTAGGAAGATCTGCTTCTAATACAGATCTTGAGGCTGAAAGGCATACCTTTTGCTGAAAGCCTATGTAAGGACATAGAAGAAGGAAGCTTTTGCTCTTTGCCTTATCGCTCTAGCATAGCTAGCAAGTCCATTCCTTCACTAGTATTAGAGCCTATTTCTTCAGAATTCAGGTATCTGCTGAAGAACAGCTGAGACATCCAGCCTAAAGAATTGAGCATCTGTTGAATTCTTGGAATTTCTATTCACAGCCAGCCATTGTTGGATTAGCTGGACCATAGCCTGTAAGTTCTAAGTCATTCTAATAAATCCCTTATAATAATTCTAATATG
>NW_026067945.1:6539433-6588447 GCF_014885135.2 Alexandromys fortis | reverse complement strand
TATATTCTATCTATCTATCTATTCATTCTATCAGTTCTGCTCCTCTAAATAATCCCGACTAATACATCATCTATTACATTTTTGTTACAAGAATACAAACAGATTAAGACAAGTTCCCAGGAAAAACTTATTAGAAATCAATAAGGAAAAAACATTATTTTAAAGGCATGCACTCCCCTGGCCACTGAATGCATTACAGTATTAGTGAAGTTCACTTGCATCATGGAAAATCTGTAGGAAAAGTTCACCTGAATATGCAAAAAATCGGTCAATCATTAAATCATGTAATATTCTCATTTCATCTCCAATGTATCTCTTGGGTTTAGGGAAACTCAAAAATACAGCAATCCGCAGTCCCAGACCTGAGGATATTCTGGTTAGCAATGGTGACATATACAAACCAGGTCCCATTAGCTTGATTTCTCTAGTGACACCAGAGCTCTCTGGTGGTGTAAGCATACTCCGCGATGTTCACATAGTGCTGAAATTACATAGTAACATAGTGTCAGAATCAGGAAACACGTGGCTCTACAGAAACATGGACACGGGACATGGGCTGCACAACCAACACATTGAAATACTTCCCAAACTCACTGGGGACTTCTGCTCCTGGGTTCCGATGCTTTCATTATTTAAAAAGAAAATTGCTTTGACCACTATGGCCACTTTTTTAGTAGAAAATATTCATGGAAAATTTAATATTTATATAAAAGCCAAATGGCCCCTGAGCCTTCTCGCTGGCTCTTTGCTTCCATGGCTCAGCTGGTAAGTGGTTAAAAAGAGCCCCTTAACTGCAGAATGATGCATGGCTCAGAACAGCTAATGCCACGCTAATAGAGATATGTTTGTGCAATCCAACGTGCCTTCAGATACATCTCTTCCACCATCAGGGAAAGTGGCCTGTGGTTTCCACCAGCCTTCCATCACAGCAGCCACGGCCTCCAGGAACAGTTAGAAGACTCATTTAGTTAATTGTCACCATGGCTTGGAGCACTTCCTTACACGGCAATCTCAGCTCTGCTGCCACTGCTGTGTGTCTTTGGCAATTTCTGTAAACTCCCTTTGCCTTGGTCACTTGCTTGTACAGTGGGAAAAAAAAATAAACGGCAGTGTTAAAAGTTTAAAATTTAATTGCATGCAAATCGCTTGGAAAAGCACACAACAAATAGAGAAGATGAGTGGTAATGATTATTTTTCCTTTTCTATGGAGAAATAATTTTGACAATAGCATCTCCCTCTCACAGAAAACAGTGGATGCTTTGGAACAAGAATAGTCTCAGTCACCTTCCTGACACCGTAGGATAAAAGCACAAAACCTCTGCCTAAACCAGGGTCCCAAGCATGTTGACACCATCTAGTTGAAGAGAGCTGGCAGTATGTGAAAAAAAAAAAGTTCCAACTAGAACATTCCTTTTGCTTTTCAACATAATGCCTTGACTTTCTCTCTTAATCTTATTTTCATTTTGAACAGCAGCAATTAACCATCAGATAAGCACACGTGAAGCTACATGGAGACTTGGATGTGAAATGCCACATCGAACAACAGCAAGGCACTCATGTTTGTGTCTGTTAGTGACGACGGGGATCCACGAACATGTGTGACCTTATTGTGTCTTACTCTGACAAAATGCAATTGTTGATGTTCCTGGATGGGACAAAGCAGAGATTTTGGAAAATTACCTTTGCCACCTTCTAAGCTGGGCTCTGCTATTCTAAATTGAGGTAACATCAGCTCAGGGTATTTTTTGGGGGGGGTCTCGGTGATGAAACATACGTAAACATCCAAGCACTCCATAAACCATAGTTATGGTCATGATCACTATTCCCAGAAGCTTCACCTGGGGGCTCTGCCGCGCAGGGGAGCCTGAGAGTGAACGCCAGTTGGTCTGCTGCTCAGCTGTCCTAGCCTGTGAGAAATACTTGAAACACATCAGCGCATAGGGAGGCAGCTTGTCAGGCACAGGGTTTCTGTAGTGTCAAGTATGTGGTTGCTCTGGGCCTGTGTAGCACAACACATTATGGTAGAAGTCTGGCAGAGAATGGCTTCCCACAAGGTAGTCAGGAAGTAAAGCGAAGTAACAAGCACAGAAGAAACAAGCTGAGGGCAGTCGTGATATCATATCCCCCTAAAAGTACACCGTTAACAACTTTACCTTTCTTCCACTGGTCCCTACCTCTTGAAGGTCTTAACCTCTGGAGCACTATAAGCTGTGGAACCTAGACTTTAAGCCATAGGCTTCAGGCAGATATTTAACAGCTTGTAATAGTGTGTTCATATAAAAGACTCTGACTCGGAGTTCACCTTTAGAGGTGAGGCTGTGGCACAGGGGCTGTGTCTGCTCCACGCACAAAGCAACACCTTTCTCAGCAGAATCTAAGGTGCAGGTCCTTCCTGTTGAAGGAACTGTTGTCCAGGAACTCTTGAGGAAACTCAAGAATCCCTACGAACCTGTCACAGGAGAATACTTTAAGATGGACAATATAAGTTAAAGTACAATCGTTAGAGTATAAAAATATACACTAATGTGTCTCTTTATTAATTCAATAGAAAGCAAGATCTTGAGGTAAATCTGGAGCTGTCAAGACTTCAAAGGCATGTGGAAAATCATTCTGCTTTGAGACGTGTGGCCATGTAAAGCCGTGTGAGCACGTCAGTCATGGCTTTTGGTGACAGATTTCAGGAACTGGTGAGAGCATTGTTTGGCGTCACCCACCTTCATATGGAAGCCAAACAAAATTCCTCGAACAGTTCCGTGAAAATGAAATATGTTTGTAGACAGTTTCATGCCTTCTTTGCTCTATCTACACTTCTAGAAACAGACACACCCTTCTAAGACGTTCCTGCTGAATGCTGACAAGTACTTGGTGCTTACCCTGACACCTTTATAGTCAGCCTGAGAGAAAATCCACTCCTGTACAACCATGCAAGAGATCCCAGTGTTACTCCTGCCAAGACTCGGGCTGTTCCCATAATTATTACATGCTTTATGGTTTTTTTTTTAATTTTTATTTATTTATTTATTTATTTTTAGAAATTTGCAGTATCTTGGTGTAAGGTTAAAATGTGGTTTAGAGTCAAGTTTGGAAGCATCTAGATAAAACTATTCTGTGAAGGTATTTTTAGAAGTGAAGTGCTTTGTGGGACAGGAAATGACTTCAGTCTTGGGAAACCTCACATCCAGCTGTGCAGGGTGGGAAGATGAAAATGCACCCTTGGGAAGGTTGCAGACGGAAAGATACTTCATCAACTTGAACTTTGAAGCCTTTCAGAGATTGACCCATATTCTTAGACAAATGTAAAATACATTCTCCTAGATGAGAAACAAGTCTTCACATTATTTAATTAAATGCCTTGAGTATGTTTTATGTATATAGCTGGTGGTGTCAAGCACCATTGAAAGAGACAGATGTGTGTCAGCCAGACAGGAAACACAGTTGAGGACTCCATTGCACAGACAGGCCACGGGTGTAACGGGGAGTTCTAAGTCTTCAAAGGTTTTGCATATTTACTCCCTGCAGAAGGCCCATGTGCAAAAGCATGCATTTAAACTTGTCCATTGTCTATGGTTATTGACAAAGAACTCAAAACATCAGTGTGCTAAACTTGGCCTTTCATAAGCCTACATAGGTGTGACTTTTGGATATATATATATATATATATTTGTAGTACTGAAAGGATTAATTGATTGGTCAATAAATTATCACTTTACAGATCTGGATAGTGTGTTAGGCGAGCTAACAACCGCCTTGTTTAACATGGAGATACAAATGGATTGTTTTCAGTTGGATCTCACTATCCTCTACCTAGGTGTGGCAATTAGGTTATTGATTTTAGGTAAATGTCTAGTTAATTATGCAGGAGGCTTTATTTCTTCGGTTAATTAAGCTACTGCTCTTTTAAGTCAATAAACAATAGTCTCAAGAGAAATGGGGAGGTTCCCATTAGAGTTGGCCAAGTGCTCTCTCAGAAGGAGGCAGATTGGATGACGCACATGGAGACTGGAAGAACAGGTTGCATGTCCAGTTCAACTGCAATTCGTAGCTAGAACTGGGATAGATATCTGAGTAGGAGTATTTTTTTTAAAAAAAATAAATCATTCATTTCTTGCTTATTGAAACTGCCTGAGGAAAACTCCACCCATTCCTTTCCCGTGTGATTTCACAACAATAGTATTGAAGCTGCCTTCTCCTATCTGCATTTAGGTTTCTATGAGAATGGTATCACTGTCTTTTAAGTGTTAATTATAAATGTGACCTAACAGGAAGAAAGGAGGCAGGGTTATTTTCAGAACCGTGCTAGAAGGAGAGCTTTGGTGCATGTTGGCCATGCTGGCTGTCCATCTTGCCTCATCCTGCTTCCCAGTCTTAGATACAACACATGGATTCATAAGTGATGACTCTCTTGTCAGTTACCCTTTGTGATTTTTGTTTGTTTATTTGGCTTCGTTTCTGTCCCCTTCCTTTCTCCCTATTTCTTTTTCCTCCTCTTTTTGTGGTATTAGTAAAAAGCAATAAAGGTGTGGAGTTGCTCTGCCTGGAAACCTACCAGACTTAGGGCAGAGCCTTCACTCTAGTTTCCTAATTTGGTGGGGTGACAATATGTTGATTTAGTTAAGATTTTGCGTTATCTATTCTGACATCAGGTCCCTTGTTTTGTTTTGTTGCAAAACTGATCACATGTTGCAAGCAATAGATGGATAATATTTGTTGAATTAAGTGATTCCCAGAGTAGGGGGCCAAATTGTATGTTTAGAAAAGTTTCTGAGAGGAGTTAAGCAGCCAAATGCCAGTTCCCAGACTCCCTGGGAGTGACTGTCATCTTCTCTTGAGTAGAGAGTAGCTGAAGAGAAACCATTTTGGCAGTGGCAATAGCTACTGCTTATTGACTCCCTAGCCTGTTTTACACATCACTGTACATAAATGTATACATTGTATCATTGAATCCTCAAAAATCTTTATATATCCATTTTACAGACAGGGAAACTAAAGGACAAAACCCAACGTTACATAGTAACTAAGCAGTGGAACTAAGGACTCAAACCAAGAAGACAACAGATTCGTGGTTTTGACTACTGACCTATGCACATGACTCCTAGGAAAAAGAATTTACCTTGCCCAAACCAGATGCCGAAAACAAAATGCTAAACATCGATCTACCTACACCACATGGCCAGAAGTCCTTTCGTTTAAATATTAGTCGAATTTAGCAAGGAAATTTCATTTACCTTGTTGCGAAATGAGCACGGGAAATGTCATCTTACAAATCACAGATGGACCATTCAGGAAGGAGCGAGTGTTCTATCAAGCAGACTGGGTACTGGCCATGGAGACACGTTATAAATCTAGCATCAACCTTTCTAGACATGAATGATGCATAAATAAGGACTCGTTTCCCCTGACTCTATTGCTTATTCACAGGATAATAGCTAAGCAGCAAGTGCATGCCATGCTTTTATTTATGTCCTCTAATCACTCTACAGTATAGTTGGCCATGGTGCTACTGACCACATGATGGCTTTTGCTGTTTTCTTGGAACCAGACTATTGTCTTTTCTGGCAAAGGCTAGGATTATCTGGGCAATCTAAAGCTGCACTTATCTCAATCCCTCCCCACAGAAGAAACCTGGTATATATAAAACAAAAATAAGTGAGAGCTGATGTTTGTATGAAACCCGCTGTACATAATTTTCTGAGCTGTTTTCAATCATGCAAATGATTTTTCCTTTGCAATATGCTAATGCAATCTGATTTATTTCAGTTGTAAAAGTTAATTACAATGTGTTTGTGAGTCCCTAAAGATGATGTATTAAATGTTTATAACCAGGATTATTAAAATGTCCTGTCTCGATTACAGAGTTTCTCTTTCAAACACTAGAACTAATTGTAGCCTTAAATCACAACAACCTCACCGTTAAAATTAACACAAGGGCAACATTGCATAATTTTAATTAATTTTAATTTGGCCAAAGCAAATTAATTTTTGTTTTCTAGAAGGATGGCTAAACCCGGTTGTAGCTTTCACCATAGAGGATTCATAACCCTCAGCTTGTCCTGGCAGGTTCTATCCTCTCATGTATGAGGCAGGGGGTTGACTCCTTGTTTATATTTTCTAGTCCAGTTTTCATATCGGCGTCTCTTTCTTTGCTTCCGATTTTAGGGTGTAAATGAAATTAGAGTAGTCCATACCTATGACCTATGTTCAGGGAGACAAATTTGTCCCTGAAAGTTCTAGAATTTACTTAGCCTAGGACTCTGAACATGATGTTCAGAGCCAGAGGGTGGCTGTGATCAGCTTTGATCAGTAGCATCCAGAAGCTGCTAACTTCTCTTTCAAAGTTTGCCAAACAGTTTTCTAAAAAAATATGCACTTAGAGCACTGGTTCTCAACCTTCCTAATTCTGTGACCCTTTAATGCCCCACGAATTGCAATACAAATATCTGATATGTAGGATATCTGATATGCCAACCCCCCAAGAATCATTCCACTCCCTACAGGGGTCACGACCCACACATTGAAAACTGCTAACTTAGATGAAATTGGGTCTGGATTCTTTTCTCTTTCTCCTTGAACTTTGTGTATGTGTTAAATTGCCAACAACTGCCAACAATACTAAACCTTGTCATGCTGTATCAGAGTACTTGAAAAATAAGACTTTCATTCTTTAAACTGAAAGCTTCCTTACTGGAGTGGTTTGATCTCTAGTCCTTGCCTGTATACATATCCATATACATGACATTTGCTTTGGAAGTGGGAGGAGACATTATAAAGACCCTTAATAGCCCATCACAGCAACTCAGTCTGCTCACCTAGGGACACATACCACACAGAATTTCTGTTTTGTATATTTTATTTATTATGAATTCTAGTTGTTCTTGGCAACCAAGTAACTGCTTGTTTCAGTTTATAAGTTGATATGCAGATTCCTCGGGATGACAAAGCTTATATTTTGGCTCATCATCTAATGATTTTTGTTGTTGTTAGTCAAGGTCTTATTTGTAGTTGAGGCTGGCCTAGATTGTGTGTTTATCATGTTGGCTTCAAACTTCTGGCAATTTTTCTGCCTCAGTTTCCCGAGTTTTAGGATTTTAAGTAGTGTTGGGAGTCAAATCCATGTATTCAGCATGCTAGGCGCAAGTTCTACCACCAAGTTCCACACCCAGACCCTGGTTCTTTGAGACAGGAACTCATTATGAAACACAGGGTAGCTTCTAATCTGAAAGCTTCCTGTGTCTGTCTCCTGAGGATGGTGATCACAGATATGTGTCACCGTGTCATCTATGTTCTTAACATGTCAATCATACCTATTTATTTTATACACCGAAACTTCACAAACAATCTTATTTTATGTCCAGGTAATAATAGCAAATCAGGGTCAAAATGATCCACAAGTTTAAAATAAAGACTACTATATCCATACATTAAGTAATTGAAGTCTAATCATTTCTTTCAGTCCCAGATGTGAGGACACTGGTCTGCAAATCCAGAACTTGAAAGGCTGAAACAGGAGGAAGTCAGGGAGTTTTAGCCTAGCCGGGACTACATAACGGCTCTAGATTGGCAGGGGGCCCCATATATAGATAGAGCTTGTCTTAAAGCAAATTTCTCTTTCTAAGCGTTCCCATGCTCTCTGAAAGTAGAAGAGAATGCTGCTAACAATTCTATGTCAACACTGAGCATAAACTGGAGTCACCTAGAAGAACTGGAGTATTTAGTCTGTGTCTACATGGGAATGGAGCTGGTAGCTTGGGCTGTGGTATATCTTATTATTCGTTCTCCTTTCTTCTGCTGTCCTGTTGAGACAGTCTCTGGTGACTAGAAATAAACTGCACGACACAATTCTAAAGATGAATATATTCTAATTTCTCTGGGTGAAGACGATAAATTAAATTTGAACCATAAATATTTACCCCCCCCCAAGGGTAGTTGAATGAAGTCCTGGACTTGGCTACAACTCTACCAGGCAAGGCATTGAGTGGAGATACATACTTTAGCCCCTACCATGAATATATTTGCCATTAATGAAGAGGTGTATTTCCATCACGGGTCTGCGTGTGATAGTTGCTGATTGATTTTCTTAAGGTGATTAATCTATATGTAAAAATATTTGCTTTTGTGAAAACAGTTACTTCTATATAAAACTTAAACTGTACTGAAAAGATGGATTAGTAGCACGGACATTTTTGTGTCCATTCAGCCCTAAGCTACGCAGAGTAATAGCTATTTCCACAGAATTTACCTTGTGTTAGGCAGTATATGATATCTCGAGACAACTGAAAGTACATAAATGAATATGAGTCTTATACACAAATACCACATCATTCTATATTCAGACGCTGGTTCCTACCAGGGCTCTGTATTTGTTATAGTTCTTTGGAGAAACATAGAGAAAATAAATTTATATGTATATAAAGAAATGGAGTTTATTAGAGCAGCTTACAGACTGAGGTCCAGAGGGTTCAAAAATGCTGCCTACCATTGGAAAGTCACAATCCAGTAGTTGTTCAGTCTATGAGGCTAGTGTCCTAGCTGCTCTTTAGTATATAAGTTTTTTTATTCTTTTGGCTTTTTGTAGGTATCACCACCCAGCTCCCAAGTAAACACACATAGAGGCTTTTTCTTAGTTATGATGTTCAGCCTTAGCCTAACTTGTTCGTTTTTCACTTTTACTTAACTTTTATTATCTGCTTTTGTCTCTCGGATTTCCCATTTTCTTATTTCTATGACTCTTATTCTTACTCCATGGATTGCTGTGTAGTTGGATGACTGGCCCGTGATGTCCTACTCCTTCTCTGGCTACTTCTCCTTCTATTCATACTCTATGACTGCCAAGCCTAACTATCCTTGCTCCTGACTCGTCATTGGCTGTTCAGCTCTTTATTAGGACCATCAGGTGTTTTAGACAGGCATGCTAGCACAACTACCTAGACTTACAAGATGCAGCATAGGCAAAAGTCACACACCTTACAATAGTATTCCCCAACAAGTATATGATGGAAATCCCAAAAACGCGAGTTCTAACAGCAGTGATATAATGGGCTTGCTACCAAGATGAGAGCAAGCAAAGAGCAAAAGCTTCTTTTTCCCTTGTCCTTTATATCAGATGACGTGAGAGGGTGTGGCCTAGATTTAAGGTGGGTTGTGAGATCTCAAAGAATCCAATTAACTAAAATTCCCTTGCAGGTGTGCCTGGAACCTTGGGTTTTAATTAGTTCCAGATGTAGTCAAGTTGACAAGCAAGAATAGGCATTACAGGCTCAAGAATCAGGCTGTTTGGATGTCAAGGGAAAATTGTACCCTTGAGAACAGAAATGATTGACAGGATCTGATGAAGGATACAGATGATGATATGGATGGGTTTTTAACACTTTCAAGTTTAAACTTATAAAGCCCCATAAGCTTCAAAGTCTAACCAAATCATAAGAAGCATTGGGTTTATCACTGGGAGGGCTCACCAAGACTTCTGAATCCAAAGATGTACATCCAGTGGGATTCAGTATGAGCGAAACTCCCTGAAGATGCCCAGGCTGTCATAAACTCCAGTAGGAAACCCCGTTACCTTGTGCTTTAGAACATAAATCTTACCATTTTTTCTTGATGGTATATGGAGAAGCACAAGCCCAAAGAAATTTTGAATTTTTCATTAACTTTTCTTTTCCATGGTACATCTCTCTGGAAGAGCTGACTGCGCTGTAGAATGTTCTTTATACCTCTTAAAGCAACCTTTCACAGTGCCCCTGTGATGCCACAGAGGGGCTCATGTTGCCAAGCCTTTGGGAGACTCTGCTCCCTAGCTTTACAGATGACACTGATTGGCATCTATGTGCCAAAAGCTTAATAGTTGCCATTTATAAAGAAGCTGCCTCTACGCACTGTTGATGGAGTCTTTTCTACTCCCGCTATGGAAAGGCCACTGGGAAGAAGAATGCGCACACTGCCTGATGCAGACATCCATGGATTGGAGAAATAAATCTCAGTTTGGCTAAATATGCTAATGACGACACGGCATTCTTCAAAGGCTGTCGGTCTATTGACTTCCCTTCCACTGTTTGAGATAGAGTTCTTGTGCCCACAAGTATGTTTTTAACCCTGAGACCACAGGCCCATCTTAAGCCAGCGAAAAACTTTCTGAACCACAAAAATGCTCTTTCTTCAGGAACAGTTCCGTTCAATATGGTGAGACAAACATTTCCCCGATGACTTCTGAAAGCTATTACTAAACACTTAGAAACAATTCTTTAAAATATGCATCATTAAATGCCAGGCATAGCATGGTGGCTCCTGCCTATAATCCTAGCACTTGGGAGGATAGCTGCCTCCAGTAAACTCCAAGTTCAAGGCCAGCCTGAGCTGCAGAAATAGACATCATCTCAAAAAGAAAAAGGATATTAATACTGAAGATGCTACATAATTTTTACCCTGATGGTCAGTGGAAATGATGCTAGAAATCATTAATTTTAGTCTTAATATTTCTGCTGGCACTCTTGGGAGTTATAAACGATAGTTCCCATTTTTCAACTAGCTTTTTAGAGGTTCTACTGGGTGACAGGTCTAAAATAAATATCAAAAAAGTCTATTGTTTTCCTATACAACTGAAACTGAAAATTAAAAACACAAACCCACCAACATTTATGATTAAAGAAAATGAAAGACTCCTCTACAGATACAGCAAGCTATATACATATCAGACAGGAAAACTTATACTCTGGTAAAAGGACTCAAAGATGGAAGCAATGAAAAGAAGGAGACTTCATGTGTGTGCCTAGGGAAATACCTGTGGTTGAGGCTTCACGCCACACCTAAGGGAATCTGTAACTCAACATCACCGTTTCCAGAGTCCCAAGAGAGCTTTCCTGCTTTTGTCTGAGTAACAAGCAAACTGGTTCTAAAGTTCAATGGAGACACAAAGGGTTCAGAACAGCCAACAGAACACTGAGGAAGAACCAAGTTGAACTGACACGCTCGATCCAAGATTCACCAAAACCTGCAGTAATCAAGGCCTTAAGTGCTAGAAAGGGAACATGGAGAAACTCAGTGGAACACAATAGAAGGACCAGAAAAATGTCCTTGCTGGCACATTCACTGACCTTATGAGGCAAAGGCAATTGGGCTTGGGGGAAGCACTCATTCCAATGAACCATGCTATAACAACCAGAAATTCACATTAAGAAAAAAGTGAGTTGTGAGTTTCTATAGAAACCTCACACTTTCACAAAAATAGAGCCAAATATGAATGCAAAACTGTAAAATTTCCCTAACATCAAAGAAAGCCTAATGACACGGAATTTGGTCATGCTTTTTTTTTTGATACATCACTTTAAGCACAATCACAGAAAAAGATCAGCAAGTTGGATTCCATTCAATTTAAAACTTCTTTGCGAAAGACACTGTGCAGAGAATGGTGTTGCAAACTGCAGATTGGGAGAAAATTATTTTTTTTAAAAAAAAAATCTTAAAATGGACTGTTATGTAAAAATAGGCAAGGAACACTTAAAATGCATGGCTTGATTTAAAATATGATTAAACTAGCTCAACACCATCTTACCAAGACACAGATATAAGTAATTATAAAAATGACAAATAAATATAAAAATGATGTTCAATGTGGTATGTTGTCAGGATGGCAGGCTGTCAATACACTCCTATTAGAAGGGATAAAATCTATAGGGTCAACAGCACCAAAGGTTGAGCAGCACTTGAAGCCATGGCATCTTCCCCTCATCCCTGTTGAGGATACCAAGCGATACAGCAACTTTACATGGCAGATTAGTAATGTCTTAAAAAGTTAAGCATGTTACCAAATGGTATACAGCCATGTTCTGTTGTGACGTTTACACAGGTGAGTTTACTTCTGTCCTTGTAAAAAACTAGCAGGGGAATGTTTGGATGCATTGCAGATATAACAGCCAAACATGACCGCAACCAAGTTCTTTTAGTACATGAATGTTTAAATAATTTGTGGTATACCCATGCAGTGGGATATGCATTCGGTGGGAAAGAAGCTGAGCTCCCAAACTAGGACAAGATAAGGAGAGATATGCAAATACAGAACACAGAGAAAGGCTAATCTCAGAAACGACACAGCGGATAGTACAAACACACAATATATGGAAAAGGCGGAACCATGAACACAGCAGTTAGGATTGCCAGTCATGGGTAGGGCTGTAGAGGAGGTGAGGGGAAAATAAGTGGAGTTGAGAGAGTAACGAGGGCGGTGAAATCATTGTGTGTGATTCACCAGTGATGGAAACTTGCCAGCATTTGTGACCGTCCATAGACTATAAAATACAGAGTGAACGCCAATGTAAACATTAACTTGAAAGAATTATACATTTATCAATATGGGCTCATCAGGTAGCACACTAATAAAAGATACAGGGGAGGAGGCTGTAAGGACATTCATTCTTTTTGCTTTCAAGCAGTTTTTCTGCAAATCTGAAATGATTCCAAATTACTTAGTAATGAAATGCTATCATCTGAATGGCTGTGGTATAGACTCTTCATGACAGCATAGAGAATTTCTTTTATCTGCTTAAAATGAGCCTTGTGGTCTTGGGATGAGTGGCGGACAGACGAGTTGGCAGCCGGGTTCTACCAAGCGTTACTTTGATGGGGTCTACATCTTCTCATCTCAGAGTGCATAACGGTGCGTAGATATTAAGCATTCCTCGTTATACTCTTTCAATAAATCTGAGCCCTAACGTTGAGGTCCATTTCTGGCATTTACTTATTCAATACACTTTCCTGCTATATACTCGCTTTCACTCAGTCTACTTAATCCCTGTCTGCATGAGCCAGTAGACCTAACTTTTGTATGTTGCTTTGTCTTAATGGGGAAATGGGTGTATTTCTCCTTAAACATAGAGAACTTCAATCCCCATACCAGTATTTGAGACAAATCCATTTTTCTTAATCTTTGCAGTCCATGGTATAAATACAGTTTGCATTGTTCTCCAGAAATTCTTTCAGTTAAAAAAAAAATATGTAATCTAGTTGCCTTCCTTTCTAGTGTAAGGTACGTGTGTGACGGGGAAGACCTTTCCGGACGAAGGTTGCAAGAATCTTAGACAATAGATAAGGCTATTCTGCCAGGCTGAAATCTATTCAAGGAGGCTATGATAGATATCTCACTGGAGCCCCGAGTTTCTAGATAAACATTTCTGGTTGCGGATGATTTTCTAACACATAATCTGCTTTCCTGTGTTTCTTCTACTCGCTGTTATTGTTGTAGCAAACCCTAAAATTGGAATTCGTGACAGAGGGGCCACTTGTTTTCTGTGCAGGGTTATCAAGGCCATAATAAGCCATTTTTCCTCTTTCCAGGCCCTTAATTGTATTAGTAATCTCAGGATTTACTTTGAATTGTGAGAAATGGGAGAAAAATCCAAGAAGCACAAATTGGATTGTGAAATGGAACTCTTATGTCATAAGTGCAGTGTTTCTCATCGGAAAACTCGCATCCTTAACTATGGGAAAAAATGAAGATTGCTTAGAAAACCCACAAGGAATGAGGCGTTTTTCTCTTCATCTTCTCACATTTTTGCAGAGGAAAAGGAGCAAAGAACTCCCATGTCAGGATGAATCAGGCAACTGGAATTCACGCACAGAAGATGATGGGGGGCCACAAGCTAGACAATCCCAGATGCAAACATTGAAATTACAGCAGTTCCTAAAGGTCGCGTCTGTTCAAGTCAACCAGCCTCTTTTCCCAAGTTCTGGTTTGTGTCCTGTCACTTCTACTATAAGCATGGCAGTAGATAAATAGGAAGATGTGGGGACAGAAATAGGCCACTTATTGAGAAAAGAAAAATCAGAAAAATCCTGAGCCTGAAGCCAAGAATGAGGGGGGGGGGACTGAACTTACCATTAATGCATCCTGAGATACGGAAAGATTCCTCAAATCTTCTTGAAAAGAGTTCAAATGTATTCCTATCAACACTGCTTCCGAGGGACTTTGGAAGTCATATGGCAGATTCTCCCCCCCTGCTTCCTGGATGGCTGTGCTCTTCAGGCTGGAGGGTAAATCTCAAAGTTACATCTGGGAAGACTCAGAAAACCGGCAGGAGGCCTGTACCAAGGAACCCATTCAGCTGGCAGGTGTCCCCATATCAGCGCCAAGCGCCACTTACCTCCAAGGGTTTTATGTGAACAGAACATGTATGTAAATTCCAACATCCATTACAAGCTGTTGATTGCTTGACAGGTTCTTCTCTTTTATTTCTCTTAGTACAGCGTGATAAATGTGTAGGATAAAACATTCAGACGAAGCAGATAAACACAGACATAGAAAATATAAAAGCCATTGCATGATATTAGTGGTTGGGGATTTTCGGGGATGGGGAGGCAGGGGTTTTACTTTCTAAAATGTGAATTTTTATGTGATTTTACTTTACAAAATTAAATCAACTAGTGGATTGTTTTAGATCATATGGCGGGAAATAATGAATAATAAACGTGAGTAAATCTCTAAAAAGGGGAAGGGAGAGAAAAGCTGTTTCAATAAAAATCATTTATAAAACGGTTGAAATTCGACAAAAAGTCTGGAAGAATCCACAGCACCATTTGACTTTATATGAATAGACTATTTAGAGTCGTAACAGAGTTTTTGCGTGTTTTCCTTTTACTTCAGGTGACTTTTGTCCTAGTAAAAGCCTCTGTTTAGAGTCTGTCTGGCAGGAGGTAAATAGGGATTGGATTGATCATTTGAACCAGCAATTGCGTGGAGTTAGGTTTGGCTCAATCATCGAGGGCTGTAAGGACTTCAGGTCGGGGAGGTAGGGAACACTCTGTAAGCCTGGACAACCTTGTCAATCAAGCATAGTAGGGATATCACAGTGGACTGTGGAGGACATTCAAAGAAAGGCCTTGGCTGTGATAGCCTATTTGTTTGCTGACTTAGAGGTCTCACAGAGAAGGCTCAGCACTATCCTAAGCAACTCTTATGCTTGTTTTAGACAGACTCTCTGGCATGCCAGGATGACCTCAGACTTGCTGTGTAGCTGAGGCTGGCCTTGAACTCCCGATCCTCCCCAGTGCTAGGGTCACAAGCAATAGGACCACTCCCACTAACTTCTCTTTTGTGCTCTCCACTGTGCCAGCTGTAGTTAAATATAGCCACTGAAGCCTCGAGATGTCTCCAGCAAGACCGAGGATGGAGCCTTGCCTCTCCGTTTAGCTCCAACCATTTAAATCAGAAGCCTGTGGATAGTGATTCCTGTCCTAACACCAGGAGAAGAACATCCCTCTAGTTCACAGGCAGGGAGGTTTGGAGGGGGGTAAAGAGTGTTATGGAAACATGGATTCTGTCACCCAGTGATCAGGATTGATTTTTGAGGTTCCCCCTTAGTGCGTGCGTACAAGTGCATTGTGTGGGAGGAACCAAAGTATAACAGAAAGAACATGTTCAGAACTAGGCTGAAGTGGCTAGTCTTTATGAAAGAGGCCTACACTGATTATTTTTCTTATTGCTGTGACTAAGGATTGACCAGAAGCAGCTTTTGAAAAAAAGCTTTAGCCGGGCGATGGTGGCGCACGCCTTTAATCCCAGCACTCGGGAGGCAGAGGCAGGCGGATCTCTGGGAGTTCAAGCAGCCTGGTCTACAGAGCTAGTGCCAGGACAGGCTCCAAAGCCACAGAGAAACCCTGTCTCGAAAAACAAAACAAAACAAAAAAAAAGCTTTATTTCAGCTTAGAGTTTCTGCAAGGAAGCATCCTGTCCTGGTAGGGAGGTGGAACTGCAGAAGCATGGGTTGCAGGAGCATGGCTGCATTCCCTGTTCACTGGGTAGAAGGAAGAGGGGGTGGACAGGAAGTGGGATTGAGTTATAAAATTTCAAAAACCTCCTAAACTGCCTTCAGTGAGCTGTGAAGTTCTGCCTTCAGAGGCTCATCCAACTTCACAAACAGCTAGCAGCAGGGAAACCCAAGTTCAAACAGAAGAGACTTCGGGAGACTCAAGCTCAATTTGGTGCTGATTTGGATCACAAGTCATGAACTTGAGATGCTGGAAACTGTTACTATTACATGCAGATTTAACAAGGATGGGAGACAGAGAGGGACGTAACGACCGGGGATTGCAGTCAAGGAATGACGTGGTGTGGTTTCAACGGCCGTCACCAATCCTGAGAGTAATGAAGGCAGTGTTCCAGTTACCATTTGACCAACTAGAAGAGGAGTGGATTCGGTTGAGGCCAAGGTCAAGATGTGAGCCAGGATATTGGCCCTGCAATCCACACAGACACGGAGGTCTAGAGAGTGATCCTGAGCTCTCTGTGAGTAGAGAGAAATGACATAAAGGACAATAGCTGATGTGACTTGGCGTGCATCAAGAGGGTTTGGGGCTCCTGTGCTATAAATATTGCTATGAATCAAGACAGGCGTTTCCCCATTCAATATTGAGTTTGATCAACAAACTCAATGTATATTCCCCACCCCCAGCAACATAACTGCCAGGTCATCTGGCAATATTTATCATTTGAAAATTGGACTAGGAGATGGAGAGAGAGCTCAGCAGTTAAAAGCACAAGCAGTTCTTGCCTAGTGGTTCACAGTTATCTCTAACTCTAGCTCTTGCTGATCTAACACTCTTTTCTGAACTTCCCAACCCCTTGCACTCTTATGTGCATGTATCCACATACAGATTCGCACAAAACACACAAGGAAAAAGCAAACGTCCATCTTTTAACAAAGACATGAAAAACAGACAAGACATAACCTAGGCCTAACATTGGTGAAGAGTTTGGTTGCATCATTTCAGATCCAACCACTGTCATCCCAAGATGTCCGATTCAGGTAAGTCAAGGTGTTTAGCTTTCTTGAATCTCCATGACCACGTGTGTAAAAGAAAGATAGCATTGGTCTTTTCAATTTCATGCAAAGGATTTTGAAGATGTAGAAAAATCCAGCTGGAGAAAATGGGTCAGCAGTTCTTCACAGTAAGCTCAAGATCCATGTCAGCCTTTGTTTCTTTAAAGTCTTCCCCACATTCTACCCCAACACTTTCCTCTTACACACCAAATGCCTCCTGTGAATTCTCCTGTCTCCCCATAGGAACTCTGGGATCATAGATGCCCATGTGTGTGCCCAGTTTTTTATGTGGGCTCTAGGGATTTACACTTAGGTCCTTATAATTGCAAGGCAAATAATTTCATCAACAAGGCAAAAAAAATATTTATCCACCTCTCAAGATGGAAAAAGTACAAGTGTATAACCCAACAACACAAGTACAGTTCAGCCATGGCTTGTCAAACTTCCTAACTTTCAAGTAAGTAAACCTGCAAAAGCCAGACTACCATGTGAAAATTCAACCCATGGGGAAGGATGCTTTCCTTTCTGGAGTGAAGTGAATCATTAACTGATGCTCTTTGTCAAGTAGATAAAGAGATGAAGAACAGTTAGTCTAGCCCAGGTTCCTAAGTACCCCAGTATCCTAAGACACTCTTCTAAAAGAGCACCAAAGAAATATTAGATAATATTCATTCTGACTCAAGGGAATAAAGCAATGTATCTATCATGATGTTAAGAACGATCAAAGAAATATAGAATTTTAAAGTCAGAAAACAACCCAAGATGATATAAAGTGACTGTCCAGAACCTCTAAGCCCCATCCAGTCCAAAAACGTGAGACTGTGTGGTGGTCTCATAAATCCAGTGTGAATCCAACATTACATCCCTTGGGTATCCCACTAACACCCTTCTGCAAAGCACGCCAGAAATGTTCAGATACTGATATACCCAGCCAAATTTATAACAACCAGATTTATTTTGCATCTTTCATGTTTTCTGACTTATAAAGATAGAAACGTTTGAACCGGATAGATGTTCACTGATAAGCACTGCACAGCGGAAAGATGGGGTTCGGACTTCAAAAGGGCTGTCAGGAATATTTACTGCTGTGTGGCCCTGGGCCTTCATTTTCCATCTCACAGGCTAAAGCACTGAGCTTTTGTCCGTTCTCTCACATTTAAAATTAGGAAAAGCTGGACCAAAAGTTCTGTTATTAAAAATCAAAATCATAACTAAATACAAATGCATTCACTGACAAATGGAATTATTACCCATAAAATATGAGCAAAACATTAAATTATTGTTATCACATGGAAATGGCAGGAATACTTTTGCATACAAGGTGTTGTGTGAAATCATATATAACACAGTCAGCAAGAACTCCCATATATAGCAAGTTCACCAAAGGAATGGTTGCTTTTGGCAGCTTTCCCTTACATATACAATTGAAAAATCGAAGCAGATGTGTCCTTACAAAAGCTACACATCTTACTTCAAATTGTCCAAGGAACAGGAAAGCCCCTTTTATATGTTTATGTTTTTCTGACTATAAATTGGCAAAAAAAATGTATTTACGAAAAGAAAATATTCTTTTGTTTCCTCCTTAGGAACCTTCAACCAGACACTTTGCTTGCTCCCTTGGAGGACATAAATATGGAAAATATATTTCACTGTTTGCCAGAAATAGAAAGATTCATAGTGCAGCAGCGAGGACAGTTCCCAGGAACTGAGACATTGACAGGTAGAGCTACTGCCTGCCCTTGCTGGACCAGTCACAGTACTGCCTTCTGACATTTTTCCTGGGGCAAATTAAGAGCACTGGTTTGGTAATTCAAATGAGAATGTCCCCCATAGGCTCAGATGTTTGATTGCTTGGTCCCCAGTTGGTGGCACTCTTTGGGTGGTTTTAGAAGGTATGGCCTTGCTGGAGGAAGTCTGTTCCTGGGGTCAGCCTCTGATGGTTCAAAGTCTTTTTCCATTCCCAAAGTGCTCCCTCTGCTGGCTGCTTGCCATTACAAATGCATGCTCTGAGTTTCTGTTCCAGCCACCATTCCTTCTTTTGCTTCCATGGCTTTTTGGTGGGACAGACTCCTATTCCCTGGAACCATAGGTCAATAACCCTTTCTTCTAGAACTTGCTGTAGTCATGGCATTTCTCCACAACCATAGGAAAGTAACACAGCTGGGTGGATTGATTTAGAGACAAGCTTATCCGAAGATACTATGTCGGATATGGCTACTTATTAAAAGCATGTTATTAAAAAAATACTAAGGACAACTATAGTGCATAGATATTCTCAAGACGAGCATTTCTCTTCTTAATGGTAGCTGGGTTCACACTCAAAGGATGGGAAGTGAAGTGGAAACTGATTGGTTGGACCCTGGCCTTGTGTTAAGCTCTGTTTATTCAAGCAAAAAGGTGATTATTTTTGAGTGGGAAACATAAAAGCCAGACAGATCAGGCAGCTATATGCTCAAAAATCAAATTGGAGGCGTGTAGTAGATAGAGCGAGTAATTGCACCTGCTTCATTATATTGCTAAGAGATCCTTCTTCACGTTGCACAGTGCCTGTAAGTGGAAGGCATTTCATAGATAGCTACGAAACACTTGGTGAAGTGGAGCCGACTCAATTTGCATAAACAGGAGGACAACCTCTCCAACTTGCCCAGACTGTCAGATACAAAGAAGCTCATGGTAAATGGGTTTCTTTGAAGATTTAATAGTGTTTCATAGAGATCTAATTCATGGGATGTAGGGGAAAACCTAGCCTGATTGCCAGCAGACAGCTAGAAAGGAGAGCGGTAGCAGCGGGTATTTTTAGATGTCACTTCACTAGGCTGAGGGATCCCACTACAGGTGAGGAAGCATTTCTGCCTATGTCTGAAGGTTTCCAGAACAGGTTAGCTTTCAATTCAAAAGAGAGAACAATGCCTGTCATCAGTTAGTGGGTGGACACTACGCAGCTCTCTGGGAAACTGGAAAGAACAGGAAGGCAGAGCAATGGCAAGTTTGTTGTCTACTTCTAACCAATGAACCCATTTTCTCCTTCCCCTGAACACTGGAGGTCCCAGGGAGCTCACACTCTTGGGCACTAGTGGCCTTTCAAGGGCTCAGGTTTTCAACCTTAGGCTGGAGATTGTATCTTGCTGACTTTGGACCCAAGACTCAATTCCACCACTGGTTATACCAGCTCTCCAGTCATCAAATGTCTCATCAAAGGTTCCATTGCCTCCATAATCACAGGACCCAATGTCCATATTAATTATTTATCGATCTACATCTCTCTACTTTTAACCTACTGTCAATCTTTTCTCTATCTTCTATCCTCTGCAATTTAACATCTATCGTTCATCCACAAGATTGTCCATGCATGTAAACCATTTGCTCCCTGAAGAACTCTAACTGATGAAATGACATTGTGGTCACTGATGGTGATTATAGCACAGGCATTATTTGCACGGAAGTGTCTTGTGTAGTTCTCAACTGGAATCGGCCTTCACTTTTTCACAGGCTTTTGTAAATCAATTGACAAATTAAAACTGGGTCACAGAGGAGTCACAACTTTCACTTCATTTTTTGTTGAATTATTCAAAGTATCATTTTTATTCTCTACTTTATGAAAACCATGTGCATTTTGGTCCAAGAGTCTAGATCAATCATCTCACCAACAGATGGAGAAATTCAGCTAAATGGGTATCTCAGCTCCGCAACTGTACTGGGAGCCAGTTAGATTGCCCATGGTTTCTAGCCTTGGGTCTGATACGGCTGGACGCAATGGTGACCCGGACCTCCCAGGGGTCTTAGAAAGTTCTTGTTTCAGGTGTCACCTGGCTATTTTAACTTTAGTTGTCTTGAATAAAATACATATAGGCCTCTACAAACCCATGTTTTAATTTATTTAATGCAATGATTTGAGAAGGAGAAAAAACATATGGCTTAAATAATATTTTAAAGTTCTTGCATTAGCATGTCAAAATATACACATACTCATAATACTAGTACCTGAACAACTAAATGGTTTACTTACACAGAGAGATACCAGGCCAGTCACTGTGTTTATATGCCGGCTTGAAGCAGTTTATTACTATGGTGTAGATATTCTTTCTGGAACTTATACTTTAATATTTAATTAGCTCATTAGGGAATTGCTTTTCAGAAGTAAAAAGTATGAGATTATAGGTTTCTCTTTTTCTCAGAGAAATTGGGGACGATCTTCTTGTCACGCCAAAATATTCCATTCTCTTGGGTAACTGGTTTCTCTACCTTGGATAACTGCTGAAGAAATGAAAGAGTTTGTCACACATTGTCATGTAGACTGTATTACTTTGCAGTCATGTATCCTCAAGAGATCTCCTTTTTCTTAACAGCCACAATTTTAAATTATATTTCATTGTGTGTGTGTGTGTGTGTGTGTGTACATGTTGGCATTTATGCACCATGATACATATGTAGAGGTCAGAGGACAACTTGCCAGAGTTGGTTCTCTCTTTCTACCATGAAGATCACAGGGAGTCAAACACAGGTGATTTGACTTGGTGGTGGCAGGGATTTCACCAGCTGAACCACCTCACTGGCTCTAATAGCTCTACCTATCCATCTATCCATCATCTATCTATCTATCTATCTATCTATCTATCTATCTATCTATCTATCTATCTATCTATCATCTATCATTCTACCTATCTACTTCTCTCTTTCTATATGTATGATATATATATAAACATATTCACTGTATATATAATAAACACTTGTATGGAAGTAAAGGAATTTTTGGGAGTGTTGGTGGGACTATGTTTAGCACAGACACTGAGATTACTACAGCAAAGGGCCATATAGACTTCAGTTCTTTGCAGCATGGCTCACAGTTGCATCAACTGACGGAAGAGTGAGATGCTGCCACAGATACACAGTGGAATGTTAAGCCACCATTTAAAAGAATACACACCTTCCATTTTTGACAGTTTTGGTACAACTGGGCTGTGTTACAGTATGTGAATTATACTCGGCAGAGAAGACAAGTGCCCCATGATCTCATTCATTAACGTAATAGGAAGAGGCGGCTCCTATGGAAACTGATAGTTTAAAGGTGATGACCAAAGACTGGGAAGGCTGGGGAGGCTGCCTGCAGAAAGGATGACCAATGGTGGCAAAGTTAGAATTAGACAAGAATGATAAGATTTGTGTGCTGTTGCACAGATATCAGTCATGCATACTCTATGCTGTCCAAAAATCAGAAGAAAGTATTTTAAATGTTTCCCTCAGGAAGAAATAATGACAAGCATTTGAGGAGGTCGGTATGTGTAACCATTAGGTAGTATATGCAACATGGAAATATGACTCTGTACCTCAATATTATATATGAGTTTATGTTTTCATATATCCATTTGAAAACAAAATCAAACAATAAAAAGGTGAATCTGGTGGATAACTAAGGTCTTTGGGAAACTAAACTGTGTTCCTTTACTTGGGGTCATTCTGTCAGCTCTGATGTACTTCAGACAGTAATGTATCATAGGTGTGTATGAAAATAAGAAAAATTATGATCTTATTCACATTATTAGGCAGAAGCATTATTATTTACTCAGTTAACATTATATATGTTATCCTATGTATTTTTTTTCACTGAATATTTACAAAAATTCATGACAGGAATCTTACTGTTCCCATTTTGCAGTGATTTTCAGTATAGTCATCAGTGAGCATAAGCAATTCACCCATGAGTATCAATCACTTTGCTGGAATTCAAAACTTGGAGAAGCCAACCACTTACACCATTACTCCCCATGTAACTGAGATAACTGGAGAAGAGAAAGTGCATTCACGCAGGGAAATAATGACCCCCTTGCTTCCCCTTCAAGGCCTCAAATACCACACAATCTGCTTAAGCACAGCATCCAACCAACATTTTGTGACGTCTGCCCAATCATCAGGATCGGTTCTGGGGGGGAGTGAAAGAAGGGTGTCGGTAATTCTTCCAGAAAGAATATTGTTCATTAGAATAACAAGCAACCAGTTTAGTTAACTCGTGGTGAGATGGGCATCTGAACTGAACTGAAGACCCCATGCTCATCAGTCATTCTTTCATTCTGGTAGAACTGGCTTTTTTTTTTTTTTTTTTTGTTTTTCGAGACAGGGTTTCTTTGTGGCTTTGGAGCCTGTCCTGGCACTAGCTCTGTAGACCAGGCTGGTCTCGAACTCACAGAGATCCTCCTGCTTCTGCCTCCCGAGTGCTGGGATTAAAGGCGTGCGCCACCATCGCCCGGCTAGAACTGGCTTTTGATGTAGCCCCCGAAACACCCTTGCAGTCTACTTCTGGCTGGCTTAGACATAGACTTGAAGATTACCTTTGGTACCAAGATGAGGAGGTATCCCTGCAGGTGTCATACAAGGAGGCAAAGTATCAAAGAGATAAGAATTGAAACCTGATACAGATTGACGTCGTCAACCTGAATCAGACTTTGGGGAGTCTAATACCAGGCGGTTCACTGTCAGCATACTTAAAACACAGCACAATTTGGAAAAAGGTTTCCAGGCAACAATCAGTCCAATTCCAGGTACCCGATAAACCTTAAAGTATGACTATATAGAAACACTTCTGCAATAAAGAGCTGTGACCACAAGGGTGGCTTCTTCGGCTAAGAGGCCTAGAATCTAGTGTGGTCGCTGACCGATCGCACAGAGGTCAGCAGGCCATAAAGTACTTGTGACATCTACCCGAAGGATGGGTATAATCTAAGGAGGGAAGAGTTTGAGCTAATCATTCTGGGTAATTTGGGTGATGCCCGCCTCCACAAATAGAAAAAAGGTCACCAGGTCCTTAACAACCTCCACTCTCAGCTTTTTCTGGAGGAAATGCCAGGTGTTTGGTTTGTATTCCCCCATTGAAGGGACACGGCTGTGTGATTAACATTCCTAGATCCCTGAGAGTTTCCCTGTGAGTACGAGGACCTCTGTGACTCCAACACCAGGACACTCCGACTGCCGCAGCACAGATGAGAAACATTGGCCCAGCAAGGAAAGATGATTCTCTTGCACACTTGACAGACAATCAGAAGATGCAAAGAAAAAGGAACTTGGCTCAGCTTCCGATGGTTGCTTCAGCGTCATATCCTGACTTCCAACCCTTTAATTTTGCCAGCTTAGTTCTGAATTTCAATGTAGGTCTCTGCAACCTGATTTCCTGCCCCCCCCCCAGTGCAGTCTTCTCGAGAAACAGGAAATTTGCAGAACCATCGTCCTGCCTAGAGATATCCCCTCCATGTATGTCAACCTTTAGTTTTCTAGTATATCTAGGAGCAGTAACTTGATGCCCGGCTCACCGTTGACTCCCCTGAGATCACTGAAGGCTGGGACAACAACCACACGATCGGATGGATGACTAGCAGGTGACGGCCTGCGATGCCATGCGTCCCGTTGACCGTCTCCATCTGCACAGAGACACTGGCTTCAGGCGGATGGACTTCTGACAGTGTGTGATATTGTGCCGCTGTGTCACCAAACTGGTAGCGAGGATATGCAAATGACCTCATCAAAACTGGGGCAGAGCTACATCTCTCTTTCATGCGCTTTTCTAATGAGTGGGCCTGGGGGGATTACAAAGACAGTATTCAATTTACTTAAAGAACCGAGCTGATTGTAGACATCACACACTCTCAAATTAAACCAGATGATTACTGTCAGTCTCGGAATGGGAGGGTCAGAATTTACGGGGCAGCAGGAAAGCTCTCCACGAGAGTGTTGTCCACGTTTTCTAGGGCTAACTAGATAAGCATGTCGGCACTAACATCCATACTCTGATATTACCTGTCTCTGCGGGTATCACTGCTTAGATCTTAGAGGTGAATATTCTCTAGTAAATCACCAGTCTACAGAAAGAACATTAAGTAACTTGACCACTTAGCTGGACTATTCCAAACATTAATAAACACATTTAAAAAGTACGTTCATGGTTTCAGGGAGAAGGGAGAGGAAGTAGCTGCTTAGGAGTCTAGCAGCCCAACAGCCCTCTCTCCTCTCTGTTTTCTGCTTATTGTCTAAGATACCAGTGTCTTGTCTCCTCCTCTCATTGGGGTTTCCCTTTCTTTGGTTGTTCTAAAATAATAAGTAGCAAATGGGAGATCGAAACTATAATTATCAAGCCAACATGGCTAACCACACTGGTGAGTAGAGACATCATTTGATGGTAGTGTGTTTTATCTCCAGATAGGAATTCAGGTGCCGGTGGGGCTGGAATTCTGACTCTTTACTGAAATGTTTTATTTGTATCCTAAACAAAGGATTCAGAAGGTCCATGAATCTCCCCATCTTACCGAGGCATCCTGTACTTTATTGTATCTAACTGCTTCTGAATTATTTTCTTCCGTAGAGAAAGGTTGCCCGTTTTCTCAAGTTCACGGAGGGATTTGTGGCCATGGAGAATACACAGGCCTTTTAAATTCATTATTTCTACAATTTTCCCCAATGGTAGAGTTGATAGCTCTGAACGTTTAGTAAGAATACCTTCAAATACAATTCTAAATGTTCCTGGCATGTGTTTCCTCCTGAAAACATTTTGAAGATGAGTTAATCATATTTTAGCGATTCTTAACCGAAAAGGTGGAAAAAAAAAAAAGGAGCTCATTTACAGCCAAAGAAGTGTGGCAGGAATAACGATGGCTCACACACAGCGATTGTGCTTACCCAGCTTTCTTCAATAAAGGCCAGCACCATGTGTACCCCCCCTCCCAAGCTCCGTGTTTGCAGCTAGTGCTGCATGGAGAAGCAAGTAGGCCTGTCTTCTGGTTCCTGCTTCCAATTCTTGCCTTGATTTCCCTATGTGATAGGCTGTAACCTGGAATCGTAAACTGAAACAATTTCTTCTCCACCTCTGGGGCCTCCCACAGTGCTCAGGGCCCTTCTCCATCGACTGACAATCCTGGCAACCCCTGATAGACACACTGTCACCGCACAATCTCTAGTCCCGCACCTGAGACCTCCTCAGGTGACTCTAAGGTGTGGTGTGTTGAGTTGACAGGTAAAGCTGACTAGAATACAAGGTAACATTATCAAATCACTTTGGTATTGCTCCTCAACTGCGTATTTTAACTGGCCCCAAACTATGTTGGGCCTTGAACAGGAAGTCGGTGAAATGTGAGTTCATAGTATGAAAACTTGAGCAAGTCAAAGCCTTTCAGACTCTCTTTTATTTTTAAGATGTGTGTGTGTGTGTGTGTGTGTGTGTGTGTGTGTCAGGCACACTGACCACTGACCCATCACTGTGACACTTTCAGCACGTTTGTAGCTGGCTCTCCCACTCTAAGTTCACAGCTTATTTCGAGGCATTATTCTTCTTTTCTATTTTTTTGACAAAATAAATAGTCAAACTATTCAATGCCCTTTTAAAATGCACATCTTGGGAGGGTACAGATGCATCTATTTAGCCTTCCCTGTGATGGCAGGAAGACCAATTCAGGCTAGGCTTTCCCAACGTCCACGGCTATATTCTGCTTCAGAACTATCATCTAGACTGAATAGAGAATGTCCTATTTTAAAAATGTTTGTTTGCTTATTTATTTTATAACTTGACCACTGTTACCCCTCCCTCATTTCTTCCGAGTCCCTCTTCCCTTCTTCTTCCCTCACACTCACCACCTACTCCTCCTCCTTTTCTATTCAGACAGGTCTCTCCCATGGTTGTCAACCGAACATGGCATATCAATTTCAAGGCTGAGGCAATCTAGTCCGAGGATACGGGTTCCAAAAGCCAGCAGAAGAGCCAGAGACATATTCTGCGCCTGCTGTTAAAAGTCCCACAAGAAGACCAAGTTACACAACGGTGATATGTAAGCAGAGGGCCTAGGTCAGTGGCATGCAGGCTCCCTCATGGACAGTTCAGTCTCTGTGAACCTCTATGAGCCTAGGCTAGTTGATTGTCGTGGGTTATCTTGTGATGTCCTTGATGCCTCTGGCTCCTGCAATCCTTCCTTCATATCTTCTGCAAGATTCCTTGAGATCTGCCTAATGTTTGGCTGTGGGTCTCTGCATCTGCTCTTATCAGCTGCTGGATGAAGCCGCTCTGATGATGATTGGCCTAGGCACAAATCTATGTGTATAGCAGAATATCGTTAAGAATTATTTCACTGATTTTTTTTTTCTCCAGTCGTTGTTGGGAGCAGTGAGCCCTCAGATCCTGAATTTCTTGTAATCAACTTGTTTTCCCTGATCTGATTGCCTACAGCCGCTCTGAGCACGAGACCCTTAGGAGTTCCTGATGGCAGGGGAATGGTTTCTGGTGCGTTTGGCTGGGGCGTGGCTATCCCTGATAAGCTGCCCCTGAACACAATAAAGGGGGGATTCTTGGAGCATACCTGTATCAAGGATGACCTGTGTCTCTGTCTGTGAGTCTTTGTGTGTTTCAATCTCCAGCCCCTTGCCCGGTTCACATACTGTATGGTGGCTCATAGAACACAGACGGGCATGGTGTTTAGTAAACATTCTTTAAAACATTCTCTGTGTGTGTGTGTGTTTCCCTAGAGAGATAGATCAGTCAGAGCACTGACTGCTTTTCCAGAGGAACTAGGTTCAATTCCCAGCACTCAAATAGTAGCTTATAAACACATTGACTCCAGTCCCAGCGGATCTGATGCCTTCTTCTGGCCTCTGTGGGCACTGCATGCATGTGTTGCACATACACACAGACAAACAATTTCTCTTGGCTGTGTGAGATGACTTAGTGGGTAAAAGTGCTTGCTACCAAATTTGATGACTGCAGGTTGACACTGGAAACTCATGTTCTGACTCTAGACAGTTGTTCCCTGAAACCCACGCGTATGCTGTCGCGTGGGCAGACACGCATAACAATCATGTTTTAAAATAATCTCTTCTCTAAGACATCTGAAATCATGTGTGATGCCTGCGACATGGTACATAGAAGATGACCCACTTGAACTTGGGGCCTTCACAGACACACGCTCAAACACGAAAGTGTTGGACATTTCTCTTGCTAAACTCCAGACCTCTTGATTGCCCTACAATAACTAAGTTACCTTGGCGTGTCCCCGACTCACGCTATGAGATCCTGAAAGCTGTTACAAGCTGCATGGCTTGTAGCAGGAAATGAACTCTCCCTTCCTTGATGGCAGGC
This sequence comes from Alexandromys fortis, assembly GCF_014885135.2. Classification (NCBI taxonomy): domain Eukaryota; kingdom Metazoa; phylum Chordata; class Mammalia; order Rodentia; family Cricetidae; genus Alexandromys; species Alexandromys fortis. The sequence goes on along the minus strand of NW_026067945.1, from coordinate 6,560,544 downwards.
TGAAGAGCGACCGCAGGGCATGCAGCCGGATGACGCTCACCCTGTGGAGCTAGGGTTTTCCTCTTCTGCAGACACTGCCTCCGGGAGGAGACTCTGCCCTTGTGTTGTCAAGGTGGTATTTCCATTTCTCACTGGCTGTTTCATGCCATCCTGAGCAGTCGGGCTAACGCGAGTACCAGAACATCGGCTAGGAACGCCTTCCTATCGCTGCTCATAACTATTTGAGATTTGTTTGGTTTCAGGACAGGGGCAGCTGGGAGCCGTTTTTGCTCAAGGAGAAAAATGACATGTTTCTGAACTGGTATGACGGATCCGATCTTTGTTCCTGGTTCCCTCTGGGGAGGGAAAATAAAGAAATACCAGTTCACTTCCACAGCTAAATAAAAGGAAACTGATGGGTGATAATTCCAGTTAACTGGAAAGACGCTCGAAAACCCCAGTGTCAGAAGCCTAGCAGAAGCCAGGTTTGGAGCACCACAAGCTTTCTGATATATAAGCAGTGAATAATACTGTCGCAATAAAATTTTCACATGAGGTTAACTACACAATTTCCTAATAATGTTTGGCTGGCACAGCCCATGAAAATCACTGGCAGGTTGAATTTTGGAGGATATACAAAGGTTTTATTGAACACTTGCTGCCAGTGAAATGAGCTTTGCTTACTCATGACAAGCCAGCCGTGTCCCCTGTGCATATACACAGTTATGCCTGCCTGCATGCGGGTTTATGCAGAAAAAAGCACATTCGGTTCCTCCTGTGACTTCTAGGCTTTGCGCAGAGACTCTTCATTCTTCAGGGAACACTTTGCCTGGGTATCTCTATGAACCCAACAGGAACAATATCAGAGCTTCCTTCATTTGCGTCCTGTGAAAAATATTTACCTACAGGGATGTCAGCATCTGTAAATCCCTCTGTAATCTCACAGACAGGTTCGTTGGGGTCACCCCTTGGTTGACAGGTCAGGGGCTGCAGTGTGATGGCCATTGTGAACAGTGGCTCCAAGAAGCAACAGCACAGAGGTGCCTTGAACTCTGATGTGCGATCGTGCCTCTGACCGTGAAACCATGGAGGAGGGTGGGCTCAATTCTGAGGGTGCACACAAGACTGTGAAATGATGGGCTGCTGTGTACAATTCTTTTTTCCTATACACTGTTTTCACACTCTTTATACACATACCTGCATGTATTTGACTGTTTTACAATGAGCATACCTACAAGAAACAAATAATCTCATCTCATTACACTGTTTTAAACACTTGTAGGAATGGCTATGTAAGACCTGCTTAGAGAATCTTGATACTGAGGTTTTCCTTTACATTTTTATTTTCAAATCTCCACTAGTAGTTCTTTTACTTAATATCAAGTGTAAAAAAAAAAAAAATAAGCCACGTAAAAATGAAAAATTCACAGAGAGTCTGGATTATGTACATTGTGTTTTCTTTAAAATTTTTAACTGTAAAGGAGCTAAATATAGAGAGACATTTCATTATATGGGCTGCTAAGCTGAACCTACACATATGTTCTAAAGGTATCTTAACTTCAGAATTTAGATCTAAGGTTATGATGCTTTAGAAAAGTCCTTCTTTTGTTTTCACAGAGGATGTGACCCTGTGGATTACATCTATTCCGATTTGGTATGATAGACCACGCCCTCCTGAAAGGTTGCTGTGAACACCCTCAAAAAATTGCTTCGCTCAATTGCCAACTAAGATGAACCTGGCACACAGGTTACACCCTAAATGATCTGATTAACAGCGCCCCTATTCAGCAGGAAGCAGTTTGGAGAGAAAAAACTACGCCCATGTTCCCAAATATTGTTTATAAATGTTCTTTTACATTTAAAGGATTTTAAGGTCAATTTTGTTATATGTATATGTATTTCTAATCTTGATTAAGGTATTATGATTGTGTAGTTCATTTAAAATGTAATGTATAGATTGTTAATGAATAATCATTGCTAATAGTTAAGCTTGTAGTCATGTTAATTAAATTTTCTAGATATATAGAGATATATTTCAGTTAGATAGGCATTCTTCATATCTTTCAAAGGCTACAAAATATGACATTTAAATGTTTTAATAACTTAGGGCTTTTCATGACAATGAGACACGTCTGCTCCTGGCAGCACCAATCTACTTCAAAAGGAAGATGGGCATTGAAGAGGATCCTTATGGAGTTTGATAGTCATTTGGGCAAGAAACTGCTCTTGCCTGGACTGTTGCATAAACTGGACACAGAAAACCTGCAGAAAAAGGACTGCTGAACTTGCCTAAAGGTGAGATGGTCTTTCGGGGTTCCTGATTCATAAAAGAGTCTGCGAGACATTCTGCAGGACACAACAAAAAATGACTAAACTGTCTTTAAAATTTCCTGCTTCATGAAAATGTATCTGGATACCATGGGCCTGAAGGCCAAAGATGGATGCCCCATCGGTACAGAGAAACTTTGGGTGACTGTCCAGGCAGCGAGATGTCTCTGTCATTTCTAGAGTTTTCTTATTTCTTGTTTACTTAAGTATTATTATATCCTTCTGGAATCTTTGATGGAGTTAAAGAATAAATATAGTTTTCCTTAGTTATGATAAGAGATAAAATAGTTATAAATATTGTAACTGTAATTCTTTCTTGATAACTGTTTTGTTATATGTAATTTTACTATGCTAAAGTTAAAGCCTTTCTTTTTTGTTTAAACGGAAAAAGGGGAAATGATGTGGGAATGATTTCTTACTAATAAAGAAACTGCCTTGGCCCATTTTATTGGATAGAAAATTAGGTAGGTGGAGTAGACAGAAGAGAATGCTGGGAAAAAGAAGCTGAGAGAGAAGAGTCGCCATGATGCTCCCACTCCAGACAGATGCAGGTTAAGATCCTCTCTGGTAAGCCAGCTCATGGGCCAGGCAGTGTTTGAAAAAATACAGTTTCCGTGTAATTATTTCTGGGTATAAGCTAGCCATGCGGGCGGCCGGGTGCCGGGGACGCAGCCCCGCCGCTCCTATTTCAACAATCAAGAAATTGTACTTTTTTTTTTCATCTGCAAGGGAATTATTTCTAGCGAGACTTGTCTACACCATTCTGGAGGGCAGAAGGTAGATAGTCCCCATGACTGCACAGCATATGGTGGTCCAAGGAAGCTGGTTTACAAACTTGGATTCTGCCTTGCCGGCAGCGCTTCCCAACGTGTCAGGAAGATGTTAATACAGGTCTTATAACTACGAAAGAGCTGGACTATGGAAGCCGAGACTGAGGCTCAAAATAGGAAGCCAGATGGAGGTTGGACCCTGGCACAGTGCTGATTCTCACCTCTACCTTCCTTCTACGAGGATACCTTCGATAGCGCAAGCACCGAAGTAGCCATGGATGCAGGAGAGCGCCTAAGAATACATATTCCTTCCACCCCAGACTTTGCTTCTTCGAGGGAGGTCTGGAGTCCATCAGGCCACTGTGCACTAAACCGAGAACAAAGTGACCCAGTTGTTTACGAATACTCGCTGGAGGAAACAGGCTCCTAGCTTTCTGCTGGATGCCGAGATGCCCCCTAACACTGTCATCTTAAGGTCATGGAATTTGCAAAATAGCATGACAACAGCTGCACTGTATAAACTTGTGACCCCGAGTCGTGACCCCATGTCCTCTGCGATTATGTAATAATCATGTTTATTCGGTCCGTGTAAAAATAGACATAAGAACAAGAAAGGGCACAAGAACCATTTTTAGCGACTGGTGGAGTATTTATCATAACTGAGCCTACAAGCTGAGAGCTGTTTTCATATTGAAGCCTGAGGTATGCCTCTTCTCTCTGGGAGTCTACCTTGAAGAGAAACGGAGGAAAGAGGCACAAGAGAATTGTGATTCTAAGTGTTACGGAATCCCAGAATAACATAAGACAGGATGTGTGGATGTACAGACCTGGAGACCTGGGGCTGCATTAGATTAGGTGGTCAGGTCAGACTTCTCATCAGAAGTCACACTTGACCCGAGACCCAGAGGGGAGAGGTAATTGGTTCTGAGTAGAGCAGGAATGAGTGGCTACAAGATCCCTAAGGCAGGAGCGAGCAATCATGGCTTGGAGAAGAGGATCTGAGCTGATCTCTACCTGTCTTTGCTTCACTTTTTTCTCTTATTATCCATCCCTTTTCTTTTCTACATTTGGACAGGAGGCCAAGGTCTGTGAGTTGACAGTGTGCAGCCAGTGCCTGTGGCTCTCTGAGTTCCTAACAACCAGGATATGACTGATCTGTAACTCAAACTGAACTTGTAAGTAGATGATTGCCTTGTTACAAGCATTGGAAAGACAGAGAACCCACCACCCTCCCAAACAGAAGCTGTCAGAGTGGTGGAAAGAGCCATCCCCAGAGACCTTTACTAGAGCTTAGACATTGTTTCTGGTATGAACGAGTGGAAGTTACACAGGCATGGTTCAGAAGCTCACTGTTTCTACAGATAGACACCCAACTGAGCCCACTGTGAGTCTCAGGGAAGAATAGTGAAGTGGGTGGCAGTAAACAAGCTCATGAAGGAACCTACTAGAAAAGGGGAAACTGTTGGACATGCGCATTCAACGCTTTGGAAGCATGTGAGAAACAGCCTCTTGATTCTCAAAGGCCCAAGTTGTACAATTCTTTTCCATCTTCATTGTAGTCTTTCCAGAGTTGTATCCATCACTCAATAAATGCTGAGTTTTGGTCATTGGAGAAAGGCTGCTTGTCTCCTAAAGCAGAAAGCTGTGAAAGCTCAAAGGGTATCTTTGTCTCTGTCATATCTCCATTGTCAAGAAGCATGGGGCATGGAGAAAATGGTTAAAAGAACCGTGGGATCATCATCCCTAAACTCTACACATCTATACATATCTCATTCACAAATTCTTGGCATGCTGTGTGTCCTTCTTCCCACTGCTGTGATAAAATACCCCGACAGAAGCAACCCCAAGGGAGAGAGGGTTGATTTTAGCCCACAGTTCAATATGCAGGCCGTTGTGTTGTGGGAGTCAAGGCCGCAGCAGGTTCAGGCTGCTGGTCACATTCTATTCACAAGCAGGAAACAGAAGGGAAGCTCGTGTTCAGATCACTTTCTGAATGTTGGCTAGTCCAGCATCCTTTGCCCCCGGGAATGGTCCCATTGGCAATTAAGATCAGTCTTCCTACATCAAGGGATGTAATCTAGGTAATCCCCTACGTCCAGGTGATTCTAAGGCTTGCCCTGTTGCCAGTTAACAGCAAGCATCACACAGACATTGGAGTCTGAAAGATGGCTTTTTAGGTCTAGACTCAGCCGGGTAAGTGTGGGAATCCTTGTTATGGCTGAACCCTTCTGATTCCCAATTGTCTCTCCAGAGATGAAACGTAAACTCTTCCCAAAGCAATTTTAGAGGACTGAGAAAATATCTAGGCAAAGGCATGAACGTTGGCCAAAACTAAACTAAATTAAACTAAATTGGGGCATTGACTAAACTATCCGAGGATTATAAGAGAATCGTGATTTAAGAGCCTGTGAAAATTTTTTAGGTTTGGATTCCTTATCACTCTCTTCTGCCACAAGTCCAGTGTCCACACTGAAGTGAAGGTATTTTAGCTTCACAATGCATGGAAACTGGAAGTTGTCCTGGAAGTGTCCCTAGAACATTCTATTTGTAGACAAATGAGTCTTCTCTAAGGAAAACAAAAGCTGTGGTTCCAGGAATGTACAGAAATAGAACATTCTGTGACATGAGCAGACCTTTGCTTCTTAGCTGTTCAGTTTTCACACCACTTCCCAGGGCTTCTAGAACACCAAGATGAAACTATGTCAGAGATGCACCTCGGTGGACACTGGTGAACCCACAGATAAACTACACGAACTTTCCTTTCTCCAAAGGGTAGTAGGGACTGACATTTTTATTCAGGCAAAGATTTATGCTCGGATCCAAACTCTATCCTCAGCCTGAGAAGGTTCTGCTTCAAAGACTAGGAAACATTTTCCTAAGGGGACTATGGATAGAAGCAGGACCTTGTTGGTTTAAGGCTATCATTGCCCTTCTTGATCATGTCAACTTCCTTTTATGAGCTATATAACTTGAATGCTGTCTGTATAACATTACTTTGCTTTCTATACATCTATCTCCACATAGATTTCCCTTCAAAATGCATCTGCTATTAGCAAAGCTCTCCAAATCCAGATGAGTGTGAAGTAGGGCATTGTTCCAAACAGGAAGACTTGCAGGTTTCTGTTTAATTTCCTCCTACAGAGATAGTATATTTAGTTCCTTGGTAGATATGATGACAGAGGATGAAATAAAAGGCCTAGGCCACTTATTTAGGGGTAACAAAAAAACCCAAGTATTGGCCGGGCGGTGGTGGCTCACACCTTTAATCCCAACACTCGGGAGGCAGAGGCAGGCAGATCTCGGTGAGTTCGAGGCCAGCCTGGTCTACAAGAGTTAGTTCCAGAATAGCAACCAAAAGCTAGGGAGAAACCCTGTCTCGAAAATAAAAAAAAAAAAGTATTACAGATTTTAGTTCTTTACCCGAGCCATCAGTAACCTACTCTGCCACCTGCTCACTGACAGTGACATTATTCCTCTTTGTCGCAGTTTTTAAAGTGAAAGATTAGAAGTCTAAGGAGGGGGCCCAGTCACAGAGTACCTGCTCTGCCAGCATGAGTATCCAAGTTTGATTCCCAGCATCCACTGGGTGCTGTGGTGCACGCTTATACTCCCAGCACTGGGGTGAGGGGAACAAGAAGATCCCTAGTTTTGCTGGCTTGCAAATCTGTACTCTACAGGCTCCAAGAAAAACCTGCCTCAGAACATAAGGAGAATCATGACAGAGGAAGAACCTGATGCTTGCTTTGTACCTCGTATGCATATGTGTGTATATGCACATGATCCTACACATACATGCATGTGCGCGTACATACACACACATGTGCACATCAGAACATACAATGGCAGAAGTAGCAGAGGCCAGCACTATTGAGGGTAACTTGTAAATCCTTTCTGGAAGTTTCTGTCATCTGGTATGGACCACATGATTGCAGCTCTTTCAAAGGAAGGCCAAATGGCAGTGACCTCTAAGGAGAAATGCATCCGCCCACTTTCCATTTCTTGGGTGGATGCTGAAACTGAACCGCTTGTATTTATCAGCAAAGGAAAGCACGGTTACAAGTCCCACCTCAGTGTCCTGGGGCAAATGACCTTTGCTGATGATGTTCTTGGGCACCGAAGTGGCTGAGGTCTGAACACTGAAGGGGCAGCAATTCTTAGAGCTCTGTGTAGCACCGAGCTACTCACATTCCTCTGTCCCACTTACGAGTACCACAGGCGGCCTCCGCTTCACGGCCTGGTTGAGTGATCTCCTATCCAAGCGTCTTTCTAGGTTTTTGAGTAAAGGTTTCCCTTATTAATTTCACCAGGCAACATTCACTTAGCATTTGCTTTGAGGCATAATTGACAGGCAAGGTGACACCGGCTTGAGAGAGAGCCATAAATCAGAAATAATTTCCAAAATTGGCTGAGGGGCTGAAGTGTTGAATAGGCAAATACAGGTAAAAATCTCTTTATTAGGGCTGACAGGGACAGTACGTGTCAGCGAAGTGTTCCCTAATGTACTGGGGGAGATTAATTTCAGGGCTCTTCTATGCTGTGTGTGCCTTAACAAGTTCACCACGCAGGCCCCTAGGAGGGCAGAGGAGGGGCTGGAGATGAAGTCCCCGAGGCAGGGATCTCTGTTGTGGCCAATTCCTTGGCTCCTGCAATCACTCTGCTCTTTTAGACTTTATTTGCATTTTGCATCATCTGTGGGGAAGAGCCATAAGTCAAGATCTAAAGGACTTGGCAAGATAATGAAGGGAACAAAAGGGGGGCTGTTCAAAAGTAAGAAAATGTGATACATAGAGACTAAAGAAAACTTTCATCAAAAATAAGGTAAGGAGAAGCTGAAATAAAAATGGGTAGGGTGGTGGTGGCAGCTGAGACAATGCCCAGGATTTAATCTCTAGTCCTATATAAAATGCATGTGATGTTGCTTGTCTGTGATGCTGGTACTCAAGAGGTAGAGGCGGGAAGTGCTGAAGTTCAAGGTCACCCTTTCTACAGCGTAAGCTCAAGGCAAGCCTGGGCTATGTGAAACTCTGTCTCAAATGAGTGAATGGCTGATTAAATAAATAAATAAATAGAACTACATATAATCACTAATAATAATAGTAATAAATAACCTTTAAAAGACTAAAATAGCATTTTCCCCACTGGCTCATATATATATTCAGGTGTAGGCCATCTAGACTCTAATTTTGTCCACTTTGATTACAAAGAATAAAATTTGGTCCTTCCATAAACTGCGTTATAGAGATGCTATGCCATTATTTTTAAGGACATGGCCTTTTCTTTCTCTGAGTAGCTAGTGAAATATATTTTCTAATTTACAACGAAAATAGCAAACAAAATGAAAAGAGTGCTCTGGGGGAAACCGTCAAGTACATTCAGGCGAGTCTCTAGAAGGAAGCTAACCCCAGCCATTACAAGGGTTTGGAGAGACAGTAGTCTAGAGAATTTAATGCATAAATGTCATAAATAAGCCTCCTTTAAAAATATGAAATGAAGATACTTTCTAACTAGCACTGGGAATATGATAATATTGCTGAAGGAGATTTATTGGGTAAGTCAAAATTTGAGGATAAAAAAAAAAGCCCACTAAACTGTTACTGGCTTTTGGGAGGGATGCTGCACCAGATACTGTACTAAGCAACTATCGTATCTAATTATTAGAAAATTTATCGGGTTCTCAATAAGACTAGCAGATATAGGGCAATAGGAGAAGTTTAAAAGAATAGAGGTATAAATAGTTGTGCCCAGAGTTACACCCCAGGGCCGTCACTATGTTTTTACTCTTTAAAGTCTCACTCAATCAGGAGCCTCTGGCTCACTTTACACACTGTAGGGTTGTAGACGACAAGCCAAGCCCCAGCATCTCATGTGGATCCCAGGTCTTGCAACAAAGGAAGGAAAGACACAGTGTGTGGGAATTAGCGGTGCGCATTTTTCCCGCTCAGTCTCCTTATTTATCTCCAAGAGAAGCTGGACCTTGAAGTGTTCATTCTGGGTAGCCATGTACGCAGCTACAATCAGAGGCATTTTTGTTTTAACTAGAAGAAAGCAAGAGTTACAGGGATACCTCAGTCTTAAAGAATGAGCATTGCTTTTCCAAAAGACTTGGGTTCAGGTGCCAGCACGTAAGCCAGGCTGCTTCCCCCAAACAGCCTGTAACTCCAGCTCCAGGGGCGTCTGCTGCATTTGGCCTTCACGGGCACTTGTACTCATGTGCATATCCTTACTAACAAAGACAAATATATATATCCAAAAAGCAAAAATAAAATCTAAGCAAAAAAACCATGGCAAGAATTAACTAACATTCTCTAATATTCAGTCAGAAATCTCTAACACCTTCATTGGTTTGCTTTTGTAGGTTAGAATACAATGTCAGGATATTAACTTTCTCTAGATTAAGAAAACAAAAACTAGCAGGCAATTCTGAAGTCTGGGGCATTCTTTTTGTTTTGCCATAAGGAATAAAACATATAGGAACCAACCCAATTAAATTTTTTTACACTCTGCTGGTTAAATTCAGTCCAAGCCGACAAACTCGCAAAGCTGGTATCTTGGTAAGTCAGAAACTATTTTGGGTGTAAGAGACTGTGCTGGTTATGAAAGGATTGATGGACCATAAATATGGATGGAAATCTAGGTGCATATTTAGATGTGCCGTGATAACAATGTCGAAGAAAATAGATACAGGCAAAATCAGAGGCTGATTGGAGGCGGAGCTGTTCACAGTCTTAAGCCTCGGCACCTCTCATTGGTAAGCCTTGCAGAGGGCACAGCACAGCATTCCCATGGCTGTCTGACCTGGTCTGCTACACAAAGTGTGTGTGAACTGTAATGGGCTCCAACCGCCATCTCTTTCCTCTGAGTCGTGTGAATTTTCCCTTATGTCAGGTAGCACACTGGCGGATCTCCATCGTCGTGCGGACGTATCTGATGAGTCCACTTATTCACTCAGCCGTAATGGGAACAAATTTGCATGGCTTCCTATGAGTTTTATGAATAACGTATTGTCAGCAATTCAGGGGGAAGAGCAGCTTTTACTTCCAATCCATATTTAAAGCATATCTTTTATAATGAGCAGATCCTTGGGTCTTCTCAAAATTTATCCTTATTTTTTTTTAACATGGGATATATTTTACTCACATATATGATTTGCTTTTCTACTATTTTGCCATTGGCTTGCCATTTGTTCCCCAACTTTTGCACCCATTTTTCTGTTCTAATACAAGTTAGTCATTCTTTGGTGATGTTTATTGGTGATTGCTGTAGATGTAGCATCCGCTGCTCGTTTAGCGCAGTCCTCCTTGCCTTAGTCTCACACTCTGCTGGACCATGTCACAAACTTCACACCGCAGACGTCATTCGCATTCTCACCTCTGTGCTAGCATTACTGTATACTTCGTTTTGCATGTTATAAGCCACATATGTATTGGTGCTTTGATTTTGGTTTTGTTTTCAGTGCTGAGGATTGAGCCAGGACCTGCACAGGCTGGACTGATGCTATGCCTCTGAGCTCCAGGTCAAGCTTACCCTATGTACCTGGCAACACGGTTTCCCTAAGCTGCCCAGGTTGACCTTGAACTTATTCTAGTTCAGGCAGGCTTTGAAATTTGAATTTGTGATTCTCCTGCCTTAATTTCCAAAGTAAATGAAATTATAGATCCTCCACCACCAGGTCTGGCAGATTCCTGGGTTTTTTTTTTTTTTTTGTTATTGGTTTTTGGTTGTGTGTTTTTGTTTTTGTTGTTTTGGTTTTGTCTCCTGAATAAGTTTTAGTTCTAAGGAATTTCAGAAGAAATACAGGCTATGTACTCGTCCCTCCAGAGTCACTGACACATATACAGATCCATCTATCCATCAATAATTACATCTCTGATTAAATTGCATCTAAACTGATGATGGACAGAAAATACTTTTGTTGTGAGCAGTCCCTCAAGTATGCCACATAGCTGTTCAAGTGAAATTTACATCGTCGTAGAGTTGAGGAGCCACCTAGAGCTGGGTAGAAGAGTAGAGACTGAAGTGTGTACACGGTGTGGAAAGGGGGCCTTTTTATACTGGGGATTTCAGCATTCACAGATTTTGAACATCTGAAGGGATCTTGGATATAATTCTCCATGGCTACGCAGGATCCGCACTATTTATCAGTCCTCTGATGTCCAGAGGACTGTGAGATCAGGGACCATGATGTTCCATGATGGTGGCCTCCGGGTAGGCACTGAGACTCTGATGTACTGGCAGCTGTTCAAGAAGTGAGGGTGAAAAACCTCCTACTCTACTTCTACCTGCTTGGCCACTGAAGTCCCAGTAAGCATCTTGCCTGAGAGCCCTTCTGCACCTTTATAATGCCTCTCAATCTGCTGTGTTGTACAGCGTCTAACAATCACCAAATACCTAGCTATTTTTTCCAGTTCAAGAAAACACGATCTTTTTTGGAAAGCCTTGCCCATCAGATGACTTGCCCAAGTCCTCAGTAAATAACTCCAGTAGAACATATTCTATTCATTGTTCTTAGAAAATATATCCTGGTAGAGCTTTAGTTCTGCTTGTTTCTTCGTGGCTGTATCTCATCGTTGTTATCCAAAGGAAAGTATGAAAATACGATTTTGCGGATGTTTTCCAGCTTTTCTTTGAAGGTAGCTGTTTTAGCTGCATTCCAATTGCTTTGATAAATACCCTGACCAAGTGACTTAAAGAAGAATGGCCCTTATTTGGCTCACACTTCCAGGTTTCAGTCTCTCACTGGGGACATTAGGAAGGACCTCATATCCCACCACAAACACGAGGAAAGAAATGGAAAACTCCCATGTTGCCTGCTTGCTTGCTCTTCCATATTCACCTGGCTTTCTCTGGTCTTAGAAAGCTGAGGGGACCCTTTCTAGGAAATGATGCTGTCCACAGTAAACTATGCCAATTACCAATCAAGACAGTCCCCCACAGACAGGCCCACAGTTCAGTCATAATCTCTAAGTCAAGACTTTCATCTAGGGCCACTTGAAGTTGTGTCACCTTGACACTTAAGCCTAGCCAGCACAGCATTCTTCCATTTTTCTGCAGCCTAAGAAGTAGAAACATCCATATTTTAGCCTCTCTCTTTTTCTCTGTGTGCATCTATATTTGTGTGTGTGTGTGTGTGCATGTGGAGGTCCTCTGGCATTTCAGATTACAAGTCTATGCTACTGTATTTAATTTTATTGTTTTAAACAGGAGTTCTGGTGTTGAACCCAGGTCCTCATGCTTGCAAGGCATCTTCCCAGACCTTGTCTCTTATTTCTCTCTAAAGATTTCTTTCTCACCCCACCATCAGAGGTCTACCATTCCCTAAGGTCAAGTTCAACATTGTATTCTCAGCAGAACTCCTCAAACACACAAATGCACAGAAAACCCAGAAGGCTTCTCCTGCTTTTACCGTGTTTCCTCCTCACCTGCACTAACAACCTTTTGCAGTTCACATACTCTATTATGATGATTTTTTAACATATATACATGCACACAGAGAGAGACTATAAGCACATTAAGAGCCCTTCTTCGAGAAATGTGCTTTCTTGGGTATAGAAATGAATTTTTAATTGTTGTACTTTAAAAAGCTCTTCTTGGCTCCATAGCTTGTAGAGTCCTCTTAAATGAATGTGTTTGAAGATCGTAGTGAATATAATGCTGGCAATTTTCTTGTCTGAAATGGTAGAAAATAAGGGATAGGAAGTTGTCTTTCTCACATAATAAATCTTCCCATGTACAATAAAAGATGTAATGAAGCACCCTCCATATACACATACACTTACTGTGTATACATTATTTTAACATAAACATGAGTATCTATAAACATGCAGTCAGGATGTCTGACTCTGCCAAACATAAATATACTCAACTGTATTGATAACCCCATGTGCGGTGACCATTTGTCTTATTCCGTGTTGGGTACAAGTGTTTAATGTAGGCTTTAAGAATTTATAGACTATAATAAACAAAAGCATCACATTATGGTGAAAGAGCTGAATTCAATTCAGGAAACTTCGCTGTCATTCTAAAACACACTCACGGAAACTTTTCAGTGGGGGGAAACTTTTTAGAAAGTATTGTAAACAATTCTCTGTGTGTTTTCCTAAAAGTCAACTTCTCTGCCATTGCCCCTTTAGTAGCTACCATACTCTTCTCATAGTTCAGTGCTGGGAAAATACATTTCCAGGGACCAGAGACTGATGACTGACCATTGAAATGTCCGACAAAACATACCATTTTAAATTATGTGCGTGCCCGAGAATCATCTAACAAGTGTAAAGCATAATTTAGATAGGAATGTCATATCTGTGAAACAGCACTGTATACCTTCAGCGTGGTAAAACATATATGTTATATATGTAGTTATCAGAACAGAGAGGGTAGAAAGCAGAGACAGTGGGCAAAGCTAGAGTTGAGCATTGCCACCTGACAATGTCTAAGATAGAGTTAAACCCACATTTCTGACAACTGTCCCCATCACCAGTTATGTTGTAGCTCAGTGGTTCACTTTGATTCTCACACTGCTGGGATCTGCTGTTCAGCCCTTGCCCAGGGTCCTTTTGGGTCCCATGAAAGACTCCATTATGTCATCATTCTATCCCCACTATCCTCCCTTCGGTTCCCCAGGTCAGAATAGACTCGGGGAAGAACAGCTGATATGTATCCTAAAAATAAGCCATGGTGAATCCTGGTATTAAGGCCTTCACTCCTGAAGGTTACTGTCTTTTAACCTAAGTTTTAAACATGGAACCTAAGAGATGAGCTGCCATGGGTTTCATGCGTGATTCATGTTTGTTTCCTCATTGTATTGCACAGCATTGATGTGGTACACTAGGGGTGTATTTTTGCCCTGTGTCACTAGCACCTCATGTAAGCCATAAGTAAATATGGGTTATGATAACTATACCTTGCTGGCTTCGAAATTACAGAGATCTGCCTGCCTCTGCCTCCAAAGATCTAGGATTAAAGGTGTGCACCAAAAAAAAACCACATTTTATTTCAAACCATTTCTTAATGTCTCTAACAGCATATGAGTCAATTTCTACACCTCATTTTGGATCTTGGTAGATCACTCACTGATATGGCTTAATTCACCGCTCGACTATTTTGTGATTGGTTGCCACTTATATTTAGGAATTATGTGGGTTGCATGGCAAGCCTATATTGGTATTTTGATGGAGGAAGGACATTGGTTAATTATAATAAAGAAACTGCTTTGGCCCATTTTATTGGTTAGAACATAGGTGGGTGGAGTAAACAGAAGAGAATGCTGGGAAAAAGAAGCTTAGTCGAGGAGTCACCATGATTCTCCCACTCCAGACAGATGCAGCTTAAGATCTTCTCTGGTAAGCCACCTCATGGGCTACACAGAATATTAGAAATGGGTTAGAACAATATGTAAGAGCTAACCAATAAGAAACTGGAACTAGCCAGGCCAAGCAGTGTTTAAAAGAATATAGTTTCTGTGTAATTATTTCGGGCATAAGCTAGCTGTGTGGGTGGCCAGGTGGCAGGGACGCAGCCCTGCTGCTCCTTCAACAGTATTTTGTGTGCTGTTGCCTCTGGAAATTTTCTTCTTGAAGATTGCCAGTTATTTATCACATCATATATTCCCTCCCTAGGGAATCATCCTTAGACTCTGTCACACCAATTAGCCTAGTCACCCATGTCTACTCTAGGAAACAGAAAATCCAATTCAAATGATTAGATGTCCACAGAAAGATATAGAGGCAGAAAGGTTTCAAAATTATATTGAATTATTAGCTAAAGACATGGTTGCTTATAAATTTTGTGATCTGACTTACATAGGATCATGCAAGATTTCAAAATCTAATCAGCAACCATATGAGACACACCCACATACCCACCTACATACACACACACACACACACACACACACACACACACACAGAAAGAGAGAGAGAGAGAGAGAGAGAGAGAGAGAGAGAGAGAGAGAGAGAGTAATTTTCAATGGGATAAATGGGATAGGCTAGGAAGTGCAAACAGCAATTATGAGAAAATGTTTTCAAAAGTTCTTCTGAAGGGAGCAGTAAACTATGACCATGGGTCATAAGAGACTGATGATGATGATGGTGATGATGGTGGTGGTGATGATGATGATAATGATGATGATGGTGATGCTAATGATGGAGATGATGATGATGATGATAATGATGGTGATGATGATGATGACAATGATTATCATGATCGTGATTCCAGTAGATTGGGACACAGACAACTTCTTGAACAAGTTTTCTATTTATTCACCATTTATATCTCTCCTTGAGCCACCTGGTTTTGGCCAATTTTAGTGGATTTGTTTGCCTCCATTCATTCTTGACTCTAAATGCTTTTTCTTCCCCTGCTTGTGTATATTTCAAGTAGTTTTCCAGATTGGCCTTGGCTTTTAAATTCGTTGCTTACCTCATAAGAGGTTGATGCACAGAATCAAATGGCTATTCCCACAGAGGATTCAACACTGGTCTCAGATCAATAATCCTTCAAAACTCTTCTGATGAAAATGCAGAGGAGTGTAGCATGGACTTCGGGATGCTACTCTAATAATATTTTATGACTCAAGACATTAAAGGAGTAGCTACCCCCTGTTAACGACATAAGCAGTGCTAGGTGTCTTGCTTAGACACTGCATACATTATCTTATTTAATCCTCAAAATGCCATAAATTAAACACTCTGACCCCAATTTTACAAATGAAGAAAATGAACTTCAGAGAGAATAAATACATCACCTAAGGGTCTGCATTAGGAACTAGGAAAGAATACAGATGTGAACCCTGGTCAGATTTCAAACAACTAGTCTCACCCTGTGAAGTGTAATGTCCGGGATCAATGCTCATTAGAATTTGTACTGACCTCAGAGGTCTCTTACTGTGGCTAACGTAGATGCCGTAGAGAGGAGTCATTAAAAGTATGGGGCTAAATGAATCCTGGCCGTGGCATTTGCCTGCAGTTTTTTCAGCTTTGTGTTATCTGTGATAAAGGAAGAACTCTGTAACCTTACGGGGCAGGGATTAGGCTCTTTGAGACAGCACATGAGGTACATGAAGCAGTGCCTGGCTTCTAGTAGCTTCTCAATAGCTCTTTGCTATTGTCATTTTTTTTTTTTTTTTTTTTTTTGCCAACCAGATATTCAGATCTTACTCTGTGGATGTAATGTATGATTGCATTTACCTAGAGCTGAGATTAGCGACTCCTGGTGCAGGGAACTCAACTCCTCCTAGAGAGAATCATTTTGTCTTTGGAATCTTCCAGTCTTTAGAATGCTTTTCTTAATAGTCAACTGAAAGTTGTCACAACTGTCCCTAGTAATGTTGTCCAGTGTGGCATAGAGTAAATAAATGACAATTAGGAGATAATTATCGTATCTTGTAGCTAAGTTCATCTTTATGTTTTCGTTTACATAGTTCGATGAAGCACACAAACTCCATATATTCAGATCGTGCTGGCTTTGCACAACTGAGACCCTAGACCTAAATGTGTCATTTATATTTGGCTCTATTTCCATGTACTTGGGCATTATAATATCCTTATTATTTGAAGTTAATTAGTTTCTCAAATGTGATAAAGGCAAATATGTGAATCAGAATTTAATATTGAAAACAATGGAACAATTCCTCAACAACTTCTTTACAAAAGGACTTTAACTATTTTCATTTATCTTTTTAGGTTGATTAACTGTTAGCCTATTACATGTGAAGCCATGACATCCCTTGATCATATCCATTGGGATCAAATCCATACTCTGCCAGGCTTCAGGAAAGGGCCGATAGTTTTGTTTATCCTTTGGTTAATTTGTAATACTTCATCTTATCTCCTGAGACCCCAATCTAAATCTCATCCTACACTGGTAGACTACCCTCCATTTACAACATAGATCCAATTTTATTGCCTTGCAATTGCCCTCCCATTGCCTAGACATCAGAAGAACCTCTCTTGTAAGCTGTATATGAAGCATTGCAGGGCTTGTTTCTAACAAA
The DNA here is from genome assembly GCF_014885135.2 of Alexandromys fortis. NCBI lineage: Eukaryota > Metazoa > Chordata > Mammalia > Rodentia > Cricetidae > Alexandromys > Alexandromys fortis. The sequence goes on along the minus strand of NW_026067945.1, from coordinate 6,543,477 downwards.
TTTCAACAGTTATGTCTTTCTTCTCTGAATACATTTTCTTTTCTCATTATTTTCATTCTGCTTATGTGTGTGAGAGCCTCTATAGAGAGCTGTATGTTTTTAACTCAGTGCATCATGATCAATGTTTACTAACACAGGCAGTCTTTCCTGTACATGGTTTCAATATCTGTGAGTTAATCCAAGCCTGAAAGAAAAACATTTGGGAAAAAATGAACCAATATGCAACACAGAAAGTCTCCTGCCCTGACTGTTCCCTAAGCAATATTGGGTTTACATTGAATTAAGTATTAAAAATAGAGATGACTTAAAGTGGGAGAGAGAATATGAATATAGGTTCTATGTGAAACTGTGTCATCTGTGACAAGTCTTGAAACTAGTTCCCCAATAGATGTTGGCATACATGTATGTGCACGCATGTCCACTGTTAAGTTTTGTAAGCAGTCTGACCTTGAGAAATACCCTCAGCTGTGTAAATGAAATAGTGCTAGTATTTCTGCAGGGAACTCATGAACAATAGACAGCTACGGTTCTAGTCGTGCTTGGATGAGGCTAAGTGTGTTCAGGGTACTATGGGACGCTCTGTAGGTATAAACCTACTTACCTACTCACATACATATCTACAAACATCTGCAGAAGACACATACCTATGTTTAGAGTTTATCCAAACAGTAGTAACTGCTATAAATTTAACTGTGGAAGTGGTTGCTTCCATGATTACTGTTGCAACCATCATTATCTTTTTTTTTTCATCTGTCATGCTATCTGGCTCTCTCTAACTCTTCATCAGCAGCTACGACAGTGTTTTGCCCCTGATTGTCACTGTTGTCCTGCTAAACTGTGACAACCTGATTGAACATTTTGTCTGTTATTCCACAGATGTCTGAGAAAACAGGGCACTGCCTACATCAGAAGTTGGGGGGGGCTTTCTAGAAACCTAAATTTCCCTAGAACTCATTTGTGTGTCCCCTCCCACACCCAGGGGATTTTCAATGTCTTCATTTCTCATTAAATCACCTTCTTTGCTGCTTGCCCCAACTTGCTTTCTTTTCCACCCTCTCTTCTGCTCTCCTTGCCCCAATTCTCTTTCAACCACACTTTCTATGCTATTCTGCCTGTCAGTTTCCCAGCTGCCCTTGGCAGTAACAGCATGATACCCATTGCATCTTCCTAGTGGCATCTTCCTAATATTTGTCCACAAATGAAGATCTGATTGGGAATTCCACACTTTAGACTAAAACTGGGGTATAAGACAATAGGCTTTTTTTTTAATAATTACAACAAGCTATTTTTGTTAATGAGCTTTTATGAGAAAGACATTTGGCTGAAGTGCAAGAAAGCTAAACTCAGGCTGTGATAGGCCAGAGCTTTCACGGTGTCCTGAGAAAGGCTTTATCAGGTCACACAACCAGACACACAAAAGGGCAATTTCTCCCTCTTAGCCTTCACCCTCAACTGGGAATGCATGGAGGAAGGCTCCACTCTTCACAGACACTCCAGGACAAGATGATAAGAAGATTACAAGCAAAGCCTCTCCTTAGCTATTCCACATCCCCTGTCAGACAGAGTGAGTTAAATTACAGGGCTGGCCACAAGTGCATTGATCATCCACTCAGCTTGTACCACCCTGGGCCTCCAAGATCTATGCTTAGGATCAGCAAAAACATCTCAGTTAAGTTCATTTGAGCAAGGAGGGCTAACCCAATTCAGGGAGGTGAGGTCAGGGCCTGGCCCTTACTGCCCAGTGTTGAACTCGAATGATGTACGATCTTCATCAGTGAGATTTCCTTTCAGTCCGTGAGAGGTATTGAAAAAACCGAACACACAGACGACAGAGCTTTCAAAGGACTCATATATGTCTCTATCAGTCTCCAGCTCCTCCTTCATGGAGTAAATTACCAGATTCAAAATGCAGAAGGCATTGCTAAGAACGTCATTTTTCTACTCAGAACTCCTACGTGCGTGTTCGGGATGACGCATCGAACAAGTACCGTTACACTTCAGATTCCCTTCCCTTGTTTCTAAATATGATTTTCTCTTTGGACACAGTGTTCTCTTAGCCTGTAGCTACCCTCTTTTGACCTATACAATATACCATACTCTCTAACAAAGAGATAAATTCCTTAAATGGTTTTGATAGCCCAGTCTTCTTACGAATAAGATAAGCCTTTCTGAGGCTGTAATAGAAAAAAAAAAAAAAAGATAAATCATTAGAAACCCTTTAAAAATTCTGTACATGACACCCTTCTTTATTAAAAAGGCCCATTGTAAATTGGAAAGTTCCGAAGTCTTTGTGGTGAGGGAGAATGAATTATAATGACATCACTGGGTCGTGAACCAGGCCCACTGGCTACTTTCCAGGATGAAATTGACTTGGAGAGATCAGATGAGCCCATTCGGAGCCGAAGACGTCTGGGAGGCAGCCAGGGAATCGAGGTTCAAGCCCCCTATTTAGGACATGCTTCCTCTTCCTCTCCATCATCAGCTTGGATTGGTGGTTTCCCAGGCTAGGCATGGTGCCTAACAATGCATTTCCATCCGTATTCGAAAGAACACCCAAAAAGTTCTGGGTACTCATTCCCCACCCCGGGAAAGAGCTCATGAAAAATATTAACATGTCAACATCTGGCTGACACCTTGGGTATATTTTCATCTGCTGCTGATGGGAAGCGGTTTGCCTTCAAATAAGCATAATTTGCCATTTCTCCCATTCTCCTTTTTGTCTCTCTCCCGGCGTAATAAATGGTGCCTGAAGCCCCAGAGAAACTCATTTCTGTTAACAGATCATTTGTAAACCTTTAAGGGCCGCTGGTGTGAAAGGGGCATTTTTCCTTCTGTCTTAACTTTCCTCGTTGTCTCTCTAAATGCAAAATGACACCTCATTCAAAGCTCTCTGGTGTCATCTTAATCCCTTTTACTCTACACATTCTACCCTTTTGATATTGCTGGAGACGGCATGGAGGCTTTTACCTAATACTGTAATGCCTATTATCTGAAGCATTTAGATACGTAGTCTCTAGCCAGCTAAGAATAATGTAGATCAATTGGATGTCAGTAGACCAGTAAAGTCAGCTCGGAGAATTTTTTTTTCAAGTAGGAAAAAAAGGAGGTGTCTACCCACCCACAACCTTATAGCCAGCACATTTCAATATTAATATATTTTATGCATGCATGTGATAACATTTCACTTTCTTTATGGTTCTGTGGGAAGTCCCACTTCTCTCTGTAAAGATTACTGCCTATTCTGAGGGGGGTTATGATTATAGACACTTACTAAGACAAGAATAATTGACCATAAAAATCCTTTTATATTCCCACAATTATTTTTGCATTGACTAAAAGTGTCAAGAATTTTTGATTTTATTAGCAGGCCTCTAATTTTGCCTTAATTTCATTTTTTATCTAGACTTTTCCTCCCCAATATGTTTTTAGTCTGAGTTATTTGGCAATTGTACAAAAGAACAATTTGTTACAGAACCTTTACCGAATGGAAACCCTATAATCCAAGCATAACATCGAGTATCAAATAAAATAAAAATGTATGAGATCAGAGAAGGAGACATGCTCCAAGGTAAGGGACAGATCTAAGGCCTAGAAAAAAGGAAGTTTAAATCAAAATTTGACTGCTCAGCTATGAAGTAAGTCTGCAGAACAAAGGGTCAAAGGCAGTGTTGACCCTTCATTCCCCTCCACCCACCAATAGGTCAGATCCCGTCAGCACTGAGCCTATTTCCAGTAAAGCACAAAAAAACAGAGTTGTGCTGCCTAAGACATATTGTGGACAGTCCCAAAGGACACTCGAGAGAAAGAAAGAAGAAAGGCATTGGCTCCTAATGGAGAAGAGGCAGTTGACAGGAGCTAGGGAGGTGGCATCCCCCATAGACCCTTGTAAATGGACCCGATTCTGCAGAATCACAGTTGCTCTTATTCTTGCCCTGATAAACCCAAAAATAAGAAGCAAGGACAAGCTAAAGGTCACAAGTGGATGCTGTGGTAAAAAAAAAAAAAAAAAAAAAAAAAAAAAAAAAAAAAAAAAAAAAAAAAAAA
>NW_026067945.1:6334848-6538359 GCF_014885135.2 Alexandromys fortis | reverse complement strand
AAAAAAAAAAAAAAAAAAAAAAAAAAAAAGACAGAGACAAGGAACAGAGAGAGATTTCTGAGTGACCTTGGCACATGTTTCTTTGAATTTTGGGGGCCTATTTGAATTCTGCCAAGGACTACTCCAAAGTCGTCCTGCTACGGGGAGTAGGACACTGACTGCAGCAGCCCATGGATGTGAGATTGGTCTGGGATACATCCTGTTTCTGGGAAGAAGCTGTAATCATTGCCTCCCAACACAGTCCCTCTGACCCTCGGAGAGGGCAAAGACACAGAGGCCCTAAGTCTTTATGTCAGGATGTGTGGAAACTACACAGAGGCTGCTGGATCAATCCAGACAGAGAAAAGAATGCAAGGAGGCATTAAAGGAGTGGGCAGGATCTTCTGAAATGCTGCTTTGGAATAAACTATATCATCTTATGAAAAATAAAAACAAAATGAGCGCTGGTTCAGGATGCTGCACCTAGACACTAGTTGGCTAGTGGCTCCCCATTAAATGACACCCTATCAAATACAGTACAAATAAAATTGATGACGCTAAAGACTATGCCAGACAAGACTGATAGCAGTCCAGCTAAGTCTTTCCTTTTTTCTTTTTGTCTTCCTGCCTGTCCTCCTCCCAACACCCGAAGGCCAATCAAAGATGGGGAAGTGAAAGGGGCTTTCGATTCTTCCTGGCCAGAATCAAACAATGTCATAGTTATTTGTGCCAACTTGACACAAACTTAGACATACCTGGGAAGAGGGAATCTCACAGGAGGAACTAACTCCATCAGGCATGACTGTGAGGTATTTTCTTGGTTGTTTAAGAAAAAAAAAAAAAAACTTAGCAGTTTAGGGGTAGCAAGCCAGTGGCCTCTCCTTTAGTTTCTGCCTCCGGGTTCTTGCCTTGAGTTCTTGCCATGACTTTCTTCACGATGGACTGTGATCAGGAAGGATAAGCAGAGTAAACTTCCTCACAATGTTGCTTTAGAGTATGCTGTATTATCATAGCAATAGAGAGCAAACTAAACACCTCCCTAGCCTCTATGATGGATGCTACCTAGAAGGATAAGTCGAGCTAAAACCTTTTCCTCCCCAAGTTAGTTTTGATCAATGCTTTGCCACAGCAATAGAAACCAAGTGAGGGCATCCAGGAAAGCTAGAGGAACTTGACCAAAGAAGGGGAAGGAATGAAAGCATAAAGAAATTATTTTGCTTTTCTTTATAATCCAAGCACACAGGATCTTGTCTGCTCTCGTGACAGTTGAAGAGAGGAAGGAAGGTGCAAAATCAACATGAAGCTCTGGTTTTAAAATAGGATCAATTGACATAACATCAGTTTTGATTTGCTATTAGGAAATGCCACACACTGAACAATTTATAAATAAAAGAAATGGATTTTTTTATTCTATTTTAGGTGTTGAGAAGCCTGAAGTTCATGGCTCTAGCAAAAGTCTTTGCTCTTAAGAAAGAAACACTCTCAGAGAGTGAGAAAGACCAAAACTCTTTTTTTTTTTTATCAGAAATCCACCTAAATTCACGTCTGTGATAATTAACCATGTCTGTCATAACTAACCCACTCTGTGACAACTAACCCACTCCAGTGATAACTAATGCACTCCTGTGGTAATTAATGCATTCCTATGTAAACTAACCCACCCCTGTGATAACTAACCCACTCCTGTAATAACTAACCCACTCCTGTGATAACTAGCTCACTTGTGTAATACCTAACCCACTCATGTGGTAACTAACCAACTTCTGTGATAAACTAACCCATTCCTGTGATAACTAACTCACTCCTATGATAACTAGCCCTCCTGTGATAACTAACCCACTTCTGAGATAACTAACTCACACCTATGATAACTAGCCCACTCCAGTAATAACTAACCTACTCCTGTGGTAACTAACCCACTTTTCTGGAAACTAGCCCATGGCAGTGATAACTAACCCACTCAAGTGATAGCATCACTAGTATGTTCTCAGAACAGAGCATTCTTAAGTGAAATAACTCTTGAAAGTCCCAACTCTTCATACAACACATGAATTTTGGCAGACTCGTTCAAACCATAGCAGTAAGTTTTCATATCTCAGGACTGGAAAGCTAGGGGACCCTGTCAAGTTAATTTTAGAGATTAATAGAAGAGATAAATGTTGACATAACACAGGAGGTGACAGGCTTGGAATGATTAATAGAATTGCAAGCCACAAACAAAAGAAAAGTGTGTCCTATTATCCCCAAATGAAGCTTCCCAGTGTACTAGCTCCTTGTAGCAAGGCTACAACAAAATACTTGATGAAACAACTGGGCTAAGTTTTGCCAACTTGATACCAGCATACACATCTGGGAAGAAGGAACCTCAACTGAAAAGTTTCCTCCATCAAATTGGCCTTCAGCAGTGTCCAGAGTATATTTTCTTTATTAATGATTGATGTGAGAGGGCCCAGACCTTGGTGGGCAATAACAGCACCCATCACCCACTCCATCTGACCCTGGGTTGCTAAGACCACATCCTAAGCAAGCCACGAGGAAGTAGCCAGTAAGCAGTATCCTCAGGAAGCAGAAGCCTCTGATTCCGTTCCAGCATCCAGGTTCCTGCCTTGAATTCCTGCTCTGACTTTCTTCATGGTGGATGGTGACTGGGATGTGTAAGCCTTATGCCAGGTTCAGTTCTTTCTTATGAGCACTAAGAATGTTTAATTGGGTTGTTAGGGATCATTTTTCATATAACTGCAAGTTACTAGTTACGAAACAAATTGTGACTACATTGTCAGCTACTGACGTGAATGGGAAGAATATTGCTCCATTCCATAAAACAGTACTGTTTGGTTGACTTCCTTGCCACTTTTGCTTCTTCCTGAGAACTGTCAGATGTTATGTGCTTAGAGAAGCAACTTAGGAGAGGAGCGGTTTACTCTTTCAGCAGTCAACTCTGTCTTCCCCTTTGTGCAGGCAGAGTCTCTCTTGTTTCTGCCACACCGAAGATGCAAGGTGAGCTGGTTTGCGAGCATGTACAAGCTTCTGTGTCTACACTCAATCTCCCTGAGAGAGTGCTGAGATTACAGATGTAAGCTCCACAGTAGGCTTTTGACAGTAGATTCTGGTATGTGACTCGGGTAACCAGGCTTGAAACTATTTGTTCACTGTAGGAACTCTAAGTGTCCCCAATCTTGAATTGACCAACAGCCCATTCATGGTCACGGACACTCCTTTCGGTGGCTGGTTATCGTTAAATCACAATGCTCTCTGCTTCCTTACCTAGCCCTGGATGCTTCCCAAGGAAATCTTAGTTGAATGGACTTTCTAGACAAGATAGCCCATTTCTCTGTCCTAGAAAAATCAAGAGTGTTAGAGAAATCCATTTCATTACAGCAATATCAAAAACTGCTCCAGCGATTTTCATGGATAAAGTGGGAGGTGACCCACACCTATTAATGCTTAGTGTGTGATGACCTGTTGAACCCAAAGATATGCCCTTTCCCCAGCATCACGTGCACTAACGAAAGACTCAAACATGCCACTGTTAGGAAGACGGTGAGTGTGAAATTTGTTGGGTTTTATCCAAATGCCTGTATGCCTGAATAATGCATAAGTATAGACTGCATGTACACACATGTGCACAAGCATGTACTTTTAAATCGATGGAGCTGTGAAGAATACCCCACTGCAACAGACCATCATCCTGCCAGCAGTGTAATCAAAGTAAAATATGCACGCAAATATAGCATCGCTAATGTAAAGCAGGAAGTAGTAAATGTCACAGAGACCCACAGATGTGGTGCAATCACAGTGCTAAGGCGGCAAGGGTTTCCTGTGTAAAGGGCCCAGAAGGGGCTCTGCAGAGGAAGTGGCATTTTAAAATAACATCTGTCTTCTGTGCGGGACTTTCACACCAACCACTAACAATATCCTCACTACCACAGACCAAGAATTACCCTCACTGATGACAGATACTTCCCTTTCCCTGTCTGGCAAGCTTGCACCCATCGGGTAAGACTCCCATCAAGGCTACTTGCGCATCTCTTTCTTCAAAGAGGTTTTGATCTTTAATTTTCCATGTACCAATACTTCTTCCTGGACATATTAATTCATTGCCATGCTAACCTAGTTTCCACTAGACAGGAGACACCATGAGACCGGGATGATGCTTGAACTCACAGGGAAGAGCACACAAACTCAATCCCAAATAGTCAGTTCTGAAAACATACATGCAATTAACATTAAACAGACTGAGAAGGTTATGTTTAGGAATACACACACACACACACACACACAGACGCACACTTGCATGTATGCCACAATAATTAATTAGAAGCTGAGGAGGACCTGAATTTGAAAGAGAGCAGGGGGGAGCTTGAGTAGGGTTTGGAAGGAGGGAGGAAAAGGGGAAATGATGTGCTTATAATCCCCCCAAATAAATGAGATAATTAAAGCATCAAACCGAGCAGAACTTTGAAATAAAATACTTAAAAGTTTAAGGAATAAATACAACCTAGACTTTTTATACATAATTTTGAAAGAAGTCATAAATGAATTTCAACAAAAATCAGACACGCTTCACAATTTACAAAAAGGAGGAATAACTTTAACGTCCAAGGCTAAAAGCTTAATAAACAATGGCAGAACTATGGTGGTCTTTTTCATTAAAAAGCACTCTGAAAGTGGGTGTGCAGTAAAAGAGGGTTCCATTATATTTTACTCATTCAGACACTAGGGTTACGAAAGTTACAAAGGACAAAATTAGAATGTCACAAAACTACATCTCCAAAGTAGGTGCATATTTGAAGCAAATATAAGAAGACAGGAAGACAGGATAGCAGGACACCGGCAACCCTCAGCATCCTTCGATGTGCACTAGGTGGTGATGTCTGAACTTTGTGAGTTTTCTACTCTGCTAGTCAGGAAATACATTCAGATTTTAGCAGATACTTGTCATGCCAATGGGCTCTTGCCATTCTTCCCTGGAAATTTTCCTTTGATTTCCATTATCTGCTGCTTCCCAGTTCCTGGGGTTTGTCACGCAGTTTGTGTCTTTCTCACTTTGCCCCGGTAGGTGAGCCTCCAGACAAGCAGCTTCCATGTAGCTATTAAAAAGAACGGAAGCTCCAGGAAGGGGCAGGTCAAGGCTGGGTTCGTTTTTTCATACATTAAGCTGTGTCATCTTTGGAAGCTGCATTATCTATTCTTTATCATCCACATCTGATGAGAATTGAATGCGTCTGAAGAACTACTAACACAGGTCCTGAACTATACAGTGTTATTATTAATACAGTAGTATTAAGCACTAACAGCCGGTAGTGGTGGCGCACGCCGGTAGGATTTGCTGAAGAAGGCAGAGGCAGGAGGATCACGAGTTCGAGGCCAGCCTGGGCTACACATTTAAAAATAAATAAATAAATAAAGCACTAACATCACAGATTGTTCTAAGTTCAACTTCCATTCTGTTCATCGCTTATCGTTTTCCATGAATCACTCTGGCTTTTGTGCTACCTTCTTTTTCTAACACTTTGTCTCCAATACTCAGTGCTTATGTATAATCCTATGAATTTCATAACACATAGGTTCCCTCACCGGCAGCTTGTATTCTCCAAACTCCCCCACAACTGAATGTCTGAAAACTTGAATACCACGGAACCCTACATGTGCTGTTTTTGTCATACATGCATTTCTGTGCTAGGGTCTCACTTTTAATTAGATGCAATAAGACACTGATGACAATGACATTAAAAATCGTGCCACCATAAAATGAAACATGATAACTGATGTGTTCTTTCTTTCTTCCTTTGGAATTTTTTATCTCTTGAGACTGCAGTTGGCTATGGATAACTGAAGCCATGGGAGCGAACACTGTAGCTCAGAGCACCAGTACGTGCATCAAGATGTGTCACTGTCCTCTAGCATCTGCCATGTCCTCTCATTTACTTTTAGCTTGGCTAAGGGAGAGCTGGATCTTTCAGAGATGGGTTTGAAATACGGCAATAAACTTAATAGTGGCAGCGTTGAATGAAAACTGAAGCCTACAATCTCATTCTTTCTTGGTTCCCATAGAACTTGCTGAAAGGCTGTATCAGTAGCCTGTGGGTGGTACCCGGTGACTTGATTTGAGTTGTCAAGATAGACTGTCACCATCTCAAAAGACAAGAGGACTCAAAGAGCCCTGGAATAATCCTGACTCTTGGGAGACTGTGGAAAGACGCCAAGAACATCAATTGGCGAGTGCGTGTGATAAGGAGAAGTGAAAGCGATGGTCCCATGTTGTACTGTCCTTTCCCTTCAGGTCCATCAGTCAAGAAGATTACCCTGGAGCCAGGTTTCCATGGGATAGAAGCAGAAAAAAAAAAAAAAAGAAGAAGAAGTAAGGGGAAGGTACACTCAGTGATTTCCCTCTCAGGTATATTTCTTTTTTTTTTTTTTTTTATTTTTTTTTTTTGGTTTTTCGAGACAGGGTTTCTCTGTGGCTTTGGAGCCTGTCCTGTCACTAGCTCTGTAGACCAGGCTGGTCTCGAACTCACAGAGATCCGTCTGCCTCTGCCTCCCAAGTGCTGGGATTAAAGGTGTGTGGCATCAGGTATATTTCTGTAGGTATTGAAATTATTGGTGTGTCAGGTTTAACTATCAAATCCCGTGTTCTTAAGCCAACAAAGCAAATGCCTGGTCTACCTTTATTTACTTCTGAGAAGCCTCAAGTTTTTTTTTTTTATGATCTTGCAATCACTCAGCTTCCAAGCATTGACCCATATCAATAAGTGTGTTTTGATTTTTTTTATTTTTCCATACTGGGCAGTAATATATCTCCAATACCATTTTCTTCTCAGAGTACCTGCTAAGATCTTGTTAGCCCAGGAAAAAATAAATTCTCATATTCATTTACCCACATTATGTGCAAAGTCTTTTGGGGACAAACATGCATGTAGTAATTGTGCATTTGTCTGTGGGGTGAGATTTCAGTTAAAAAAAAAGTCATATATGCAGGTAGAACACTTTATCCATAATGAATAAATAAATTTGAAAAAAACGTGGAAATTAAAAACAAAAAAAAACCACAGAAAATCCTTTTATGATCACAATGTCCCCATCAATGAAAGTTTAATTGTTTTGCTTGAGCCAATTATTATTATTATTATTATTATTATTATTATTATTATTATTACCATTGTGGTAAATGAAGGGAAAGGTCAGCATTGAAGAAACCTTTGGTCATAAATACAAATAAGAATTTAGAATGTCAGGGAATAATGCGTTCTTTGTTCTTGTCTGAATAGCAGGGGAGGGAGGTCTGTTGGCTCTTTCTTACTCAGTTCTATTGATCTGCCAAAAATTTTAGAGACTTTAGTAACATCCATTATTTCTTTTTATATATATTCACCGCCGTCTCTTTTATGAGATCTTTCTTGTGTTCGCTCATGTTCCTTTTCTTTCTTTTCTTTATTTGCATGTCACAAAAGTTCTGAATTGGTATAACTTTCACGTAATTATTTTTCTAGGCTCACCAGAGGTTAGCATCAAGGCTATCTCAAGTCTTCTCACAGTCAACAAATCATCCAGATAATTCTAAGTAAGATCTCTTTTCAGGCTTACTGGAGAAGTTGAAGTCTTTCCATAGGAACACTTCGAAAGTTGGGAACAAAGATTACCCCTGAAACATGCATTGGTTTCTCCTAATTTTAAAAGAAGGACAGAGAGGAAAATATTTGAAAGGCTTAGGAAGGACAACAACTGGTTCCCACCGTCTCTGTAAACGGGGTTAGCACTTTGATTTACATCTTTCTGATAGACAAGAGCATAGACATACATACAGAGCCTTGAACTCTATTTAAACTTACACTAGGAAGAGAACATTTTCCTTTGTTACCAAATAGTTCATAAAATGATTTTAAAATTATTTGCACTCATTACCTGAATAAATAATAATCTAATTAAAAATTTCAATGGCATTTTAAATTATTATGAGTCTTACCTGAGAAGGCTTCTCTTTTTGAAATGTGATTTGACAATTTAATTTGATCTGGTAACCCTCTCCCTAATGTATGACTCACACCCAATTAAGATTCCCCTTTCAAATCAAAGAGTTTACAAAGAGCAATGTGCCCTTCTGGAATATTCCGCCTGGAGAAAGAAAGGGAGAGAAAGTGGAAAGGTGCAAGTTGTGAAGAATAGTCTGTGCCTAGGAAATGAGAGACAAGTTCTACTAATGTCCCCACCCCCCACCCAAAAGCTGAGGAGCCCACTATGTTGGAAACATCATTCTTTAACCAGAACTTGCATTTCCCTGATGGTCTCCCCTCAGTGGTGAGTTAAAAGCATATTTCACATTCTAAAAGAATCGGGGGGAAATTAAGAATGTTTTGTGACATGTTTCTGCTGATATCTCTGTGGAGACCTCCAATTGCCACGCACCGTACCCCGGTGTCTGCACTCTGTGCGCTGGCACCCAGTTGGCGAGCTTCGGGCAAGGGGGCTGGAGGTTAAAATACACAGACACACACAGACAGAGAGACAGCGACATGGGTCATCCTTGAATTCCCCAAGAATGCCCCCTTTATTGTGTTCAGGAGCAGATTATATAGAGATAGCCACGCCCCAGCCAAACCCACCAGAAACCACTCTCCTGCCATCAGGAACGCCTGAAGGTCTCGTGCTCAGAGCAGCTGTAGGCACTCAGATCAGGGGATTACAAGAAATTCAGGATCTGGGGTCTCACTGCTCCCAACATGTTTGTAAAATAGAAATGGTGATAAAAATTCAAATGGTGGTGTTCTCAATAAAGTTTTATAGGTGAGCAGTCAATGCTTACTTATCTATGCCTCTCAGCAGTAGCTCAGATGCTACAAGGGCAGAATACAGAAGATGCACAGGAACTGGCTCTGGGCATCCGTAGGAAATGCTTGTTGCTCTTCTTCACTGTAGACGATGAGGAGCTGTGTAGAAGGCGGCTCAGAACAGCCGTGTAGAACAGCATCAGGAACATGTGCATTCATTTCCTTTCACCTCTCAGCCCCAGTGTCCCTCAGATCTTCAGCAGGGTGATTTGCACACACCAGGGGACAGAAAGATTGTCAGTATCCATTTGTTATCAGAGCCACCTTTGAACTGTAGGAAAGCCACCATCTTGTTTTGGTTCACTCCCCTAATGCGCTGCATCTGCAACATGAAACATTACTAAGTCCTTTAAACTACTTGTTATCTTGAGACAGGGCGAGACCTTTCCCCAATTTATTTAGTTATAGGGGAGGAGGAGGAGGAGAGATTGGGTCCTGAGTGTTATTCAATGGCATGACATGGTTTTTCCTGGAAACCTGCCAGAACCGAAGCTTATGAGGTGTTTGTCTGATGAACTGTACCCTGTAACACGAAGCAGAGCCCAGGGGAGGTGGCAGTCCATCCTTCTAACTCAGGTTTGATTTACAAATCCGAAGACCATTCAAAGTCCATGGAAGCCAGATCGATCCCTAAGAGAGCCTACCAAGTAAATAAAGATGGCGGCTTATGGACACCATGTGGAAAGTGGGGGAATTTTACCCATTATCCAAGCATATTGTTTTCGCGGAAGCAAGCCAGGAACCCAAACTCACTACACTGTTTTAGTAACAGGAGTCTGAAGAAAAATTATTAGCCGTGTCTCTTGGTTACAGAAACCCTATCTAATTAGAGGAAGCTATGTTTCCAATGAGTGGAAACACCTAACACACGTGACAGAAACAGAAAAGAAAGTTGCGAGGAAGATGAATCCCCCAGGATGAAAAGAGACGTTCAGAAGTGCGGGATGGACCCGCATATTTGACATGAAATCATCACATTGCAGGCTATCGGTATTTTGGAAACTTAGCTGCACCGTGTTCTATTTCCTGCCTAACAGCCAGAAACCCTGCCAGAGCCGATTTTAGGACTGAGCCTCCAGAATCTGTGACATTTCTATGGAAACATATAGATCATTTGGCAGTTCTTACAAAACGTTTACAACATCTGATTGTCTGTGAATCTATATAAAAACACAGTATGGACGCTTTAGGTCTAAGTAACACTGCGGGGTTTCTAATTAAAATTTGCATGTTTGTAATAAAAAGGTTGAAAATCAAGATAATGAATGAGGTGAAAATCATCCCCATAATCCTTCCTCTTGAGATTATTATGTAGAAGACCTGTTTGGTCAAAGCTTTGCCTTTTATTTCTTTTGTGTATTTACTTTTTCAGAGTCAGGGTCTTGGGATCTAGCCATGACTGACAGGGAGAACCCACCACATAGAGAAAACTAGCCCCAAACTCACAAATATCATCATGTCCCTTCACTTCCCAAGTGCTGGGGTTATAGGCACACATCTCCGTGATCAGCCCTGTTCCTATACTTCGTTATGATCTCTTTTCTCTAGCGTGGTTATTTTAAAGTCTATCATAGCCCTCTTGCTTTTTTACTTATCTTTATTTCAGGACTTCTGCCTAAAACCTTTCTAATTACGCAGACAGAGCCTAAAAGATAGTTGGGAATGTCAAAGAGTTTAGATACTAAGAGTAAAACTAGACTCAAGCCCCAAAGTGACTTAGTTCTCAAGTCATGAACTAAGTATAGCTTCTATTATTGCCCTTTTTAATCTTCTAATTTCTTTCTTGGCCACAATGTTTTGGTCTGGATGAAGACCAAAGTAGAAAAGAGAGGGAGGGAAAGAGGTTGTAGTAAAATGGAAAAAAGAAAGACAAGAAAAAAGAGAGAGAATGAAGAACTTAGGAGTGAAAAAGAAATACCACGTTCCCAGAAGAACATCTGGTCCTGCTGTGAGTAACAGCATTTATGTGACTGTGTGGACAAGCCTGTAAGCTTAGATTTTTCAGAAGTCCGCGTGTCTGAAATACATTGCCTTATTCTGCAGCTCACACATTTGGAACTTCACAGAGAACCATAGCTCCTGATCCGACTCATTCTATAAAATACAAAGGATTTGCAGTTCAATTTTACATTTCACCTTTTCGTTATAAAGATGGTCAGCAAGAGTCCATGCAACCACCATCACCTTCAACCAGGACATCTTCCTAGGCCAGCTGATGGGATGGATGCAAAGCACTGGCTATCTTGGAGGAACCTTAGCCCTGCACAGAAATCACAGGCTGTGCCACCAAACAGGACCCTTTGTACTTGAGACTTGACCTTGTCCAATTTGTTACACAGTCCACCTTAAGTTTATTCTAGAGGGCTTCCTACCCGAGAAATTTGTGTGTCAGAGCTGTGCTAGTCCAGGATACAGAGATCTGTATTGCTACTTTCTGTCTTCATGGGAACAGCTTAAAAATGTAATCTGAGCTGGCGTGGGTCTATCCCTACCCAGACACATCATAACATTGAAGTGTAGATTTATAGCAAGCTTTATGTATATTTTCTTACTCCTCGTGCCCCCCTTTTCCACAGATACATACACAACATGTCATGTAGAAAATATAAATTGTTGATCATACAGGCACTTTCCTTCTTTTTAAACCTTTCCAAAGGTCTTTTTGTTAAATACACCCAGATGCCGTTTGACAGATGAGGGGCTAATTGCTCTGTGAATTACCTCTATCGATTCCTGTTTCATGTTGAGCCAAACAAACAAAAGATATTAATGCTTTGAAAAAAATGAATGATGACCTTTCTCGGCAAACACAGCTTGCGGTCTCTGATTATTGGTGATTCCTGAGAGCAGCGGTCAATCGCAATAGCTGTAGCGCCATGATCGCTATAATAAGCTTGCCTGACCTTCTCTGCCATGTTAAGTGGTTTAAATTTATTTGCCCAACAACAGAAGAGCTTTTATTTAAAGTCACAGAACATTCAATTCAATTTAAAGATGTAGTGTCTTCTTCTGGCTTCCTTTCGTGCTCCTCCACCCATCTACATGCCAAGGCCACTCCCTTTTCCACTGAGAACCAGACCTGAACACCCTGGAAGTGAGCGATGACCTGGGAGCCATTTTTATGTGCCGAGTTGTTGTCGTTGTTAGTAGTTATTTTTAAACACCAGAATCATTTTGCCTCTCTTGCATCTTTCTCTTCTTCAGTTTTGGCCACTGTGTGTGTTGGATTCTAGGTATTTGAGCAGCATACAGAATCAAGAATTGGAGGAGCCCAGTGTTGGGCACCTGAGCTGGAGGTCAGAAGCCTAATTCTAGTTTTGTCTCAAAGAAGTAGGGCATTTTAGGAGTCATTTCTTTGTCCCCAGAAGAGGCCCTTCCAGGTTTGTAGTTGAGGAAACAGCAGGCCAGTTACTATCTCAGAACAGCCTTCTTATTGGGGTGCATAACATCCCAGATCTCTCTGGTTAATGATAGTGTTATATAAATGACATTATTAAACCCTGGCAGTTAACAGAACATGGCTATGGGCCCTTTAAAGACCTCTTGAACTTTTCCTCTTACAAGACTTTGTATATAGTGGTGAAAATACACGTAGCACAAACAGCAAAAGCCTTGAGTGCTTAGGGAAGTGTCTGAAACCCCCACCCACGGACAACACAAAAATCTCTTGGGAAAGGGGGACTCCTGACACTTGCACTAACTTCCTGGTGCAGGGAATGCCAAACATATGTAGGAAGCAGCTCCTCTAAGAATATTTCGGTCCCTGTGTTTAAGACGAAAGCAGGAAGCACAGAGGGAAACACCACAAATAATCAAAAGGCTTCCTGCCTCCTTCTCACTATCTCAAGCAGTTAGGGCAGAGTTCAGATGGGGAACTGGGCAGTTTAAAGGGGATTCTACTCAAATGCCCTATCTACTTTTCACTCTAAATAAGGGCTGAGAAAATTTGCTGGGACGTTTTTTAGCTATACTCGACTTTGCTGTCCATGGAAAGTACCATGGCGATTTTTAAGGAAGTGCAAGGCATGGTTTTGGCTTGTGTCCGCCATCTTCCGAGTCACACACTCCAAGTTTCTTTCTCTGGGTGGCCGGGTTTGCAGATGCTGTGCACTTCCTGTTCCTGAAACGCTGCTGCGCAGATTTTCCCGTGAGCTTGAGATTCGAACTGCCGTCCTAATTCCTGTTCATGATTTAACATGAACCCCCTTTCAGATGTGTGACGCCCCCACTGAGGGTTCACCATTGGGCAACAGCCACCCTTTAATTTTAGCATTTTTGCATGTCCGTTGTCTTTACTACTGCATTGACCTCTGTCCTTCACAGGTCTGAACTGCGCAGCTCAGGCTTCAGCCTCGTTATTGGGCTTATCAGACAAACCTTTGAGGCTTGAGAACCAGTGACTGACTGACTGACTGACTGAATGAATGAATGAATGAATGAATGAAATCATTGCCTCATTTATCTTCCATTGTACAATCAACCATTCTAGACCTGGTTTTAGAGAACCCTGTTTCTGTAGATCAGATGGGATTTAGTGGTCCATTGGTAAGCCTGACTAAGCTGGCTCAGGTGAGGATACTCACCTGTACGTGTTCTTTGCTTTTTATTGGGGAGTAAAAATGTTGTCCAGGCTTTTTGTTTTTGTTTTCGTTTCTTTTTTTCCTTTATAGTCACAGCCCACACAAAGCCTCTGGAGTCATACCATTCCCACTATTTCTTATCGGCCATGGCACGTCATAGGGGAAGCCCTAGAGCAAAGGATTCCTTCACATATTCCTGCCCTTCTGTCATATGACAAAACCCTCTTCTCAAAATAAACCTACGGGGAAGATGAAAAGTTGGTTACAGCGATACGCGGCTGAGAGTTGGCTCCATTGCTAAAGTGCTTGCCATACAAGCATAGGGACCTGAGTTCAGATCTCAGCACCCGAGGAGAAGGCTGATGTGGTGATGCTTATCCTCTGTGCAATTCCAGAAGTGGAGAGAGGGGGCAGCAGGAGGTCACCCTGGGCCTGTCTGCCCTCGCAGTCTAGAGAAACAGGTTCAGTAAAAGAGAAAAAATAAGATAGGGGCGATGGAGAAAGACAACTGATCATGACCTCTGGCCTCTTTCCTCAGTTGTACACACATGAATATGCACCATATAAACATGCACACATGCATACACACACAAGCATATACATATATACATACACACAGGAAATGGGTCACAATAATCGACAAACCTACTAAGAAGAAAATGCTGGCAATCTCATGAAGATTTAAAAAAAATATATTTGTTTACCAACTATTAGAACAGTTAGAGAAAGCATTAATATTCTTCACCTTCATTTTACCAACATAGAAGCTGGTGACTTAAACATGGTCCGTAAATAAATACTTAAAAACAAAACAAAACAAAACAAAACTGGATTGCATCCTAGCTGGAACAGTGAAAAGAAAGACACTTACCACCCAGCTCTGGAGACCTGGATTTGATCCCCTGGATCTACATAGCAATGGAAAGAGAAAATGACCTCTGCAAACTTGTCCTCTGACCTCCACACCTGTGTTTGGACACACACCTGGCTTTCCCACCCCACACACATAGACACAATCAGAAGTATATTTTCAAATTTAAAAAAGTCACAATGGGGAAAAAAAAACAGTTGGCTTTAGTTTTCTGTACATTTTAAAGGCAACATTCTCGGGGGGGGGGGGGAGGCAAGTGTGTTTATTGACCTAAAATGAAAAGTTAAACGGGAAGTGTTGACTTTAATGAGCAAAAATAGTTTCACTATGCCTGTTCACATACTTTGCGATGGAAGTCTGCTTAAAACCTTGCAAGCCCTTAATAAGAACACACAGGCTGACCCTTCCCCCACGCCTGCTCAAGTCTCACTCTAAAGAGGCCTAGAGAAAGTCTGGTTTCCACTGCTCCTTCCTAACTGGGTTCCTTCAGGGTGGATGCTAAGCCTCCCAAGTCTAGGCCTTGATTTGCCAGGAAGAGCATAGCTTAGGGACAGAAAAAAAAAAAAAATAACCCTGGCAGTAATCAAACCCTGTGAATTCCTGGCCCTGTTCCCTGGGGGCCCCGTGGGGCCCACTCAACTAGGCCAACCCCACGCAGTGCTTACTGGATTGGTGGTCCTCTTATCAAAGAAAATTCCACCCGTGCGGCCAAAACACACAGAAGGAAGCACACAAGAAAAATGTGAATCTAATGTGCAAGCCCGGGGATGGAGTTTTATAAAAAGCAAATAAGAAAGGAGGGGAATTTTTCTTCCCTGTTTTTCCAGCTTCACAGGACAAGAAATAATGAGATGATTCCTTATCAAATCTGAGTAGCTTGACTGGTATGGTGGCCTGTTAGTGACAAAAGGGGAGCTTTTGACGTTTTTTCTCCTAAATTTGCTCTGTCATCAGATAATTTAAATTCGATGTAATCAAAAATACCCCTTTCTCACTCTTTGACTTCTATTCAAATGCTAAGAGGGTTGGTGTATATTAAAGGCATGCAAATGAGAGAATGGGCAAAGCTTCAGGGCTTGACTTTATCTTGTGTTAAGGTATGGAGCCAGGACCCAGGGCTACAGCCATAAAACACTGAGTTCTTTGAAGAAGGAAGATGGTTGTGTGCTGGAATCCTTTAATCCGCCAGTGTTTAGGAAGCAAATCCTTCAGATTTCTGAAAATGTGAGCAGATGAACACGTCACGCTTGGTCCAGCTCCGTCTCCTGGACTGTGTTGACAGGCTGGGCTTTCCTTATCTCAAGTCGTCTCTAGCATCACAATTTTGCTTCTCTACATATTTCTGTATTTAATATTCTTCTCCATCCCCCACCCCCGTCTGCAACAACTACTTGTTATGTCACCCTTGAAAGGGTCTGCAGATGTTGAATGTGTGTCCCCACACAACTGGAGCAATAAAATTATGACCATTCTCATGACCACCCCTCAGATTTCACTGTGAGCCTGGACGGTGAAGATGTGAAAGGCCCCAATAAATGCTGTGTGATCGTCAATGTGTCTGCCCACGGAACAAGGGAAATTCATTTACAGATGGGAGGCAAGATAGTCTAGCAACCTCACTGGACTTTCTCTTTGCTGCCATTTTGCTCTGGACAAGAGGAGAGCAATTGGAGGTAGGGGTGTGGGGAGGAGGGACTCAGGGAGATGGGAATCCAAGCTGGCTTTGTAGATACAGCTGCAGCATTCTGTAAACACACGCCTTGTTTCCAGTGGCCTTTCAAAAGGCAAATTCATGTGAGTTATTTTGCCATAAAAGGGAATCAGCCTTCCAGTTCATTTTCCTGAAGTCCTGTGAAGCCCGATGACCACAACACTCCCAAAGGTCCCCAGCAGCAAAGAATCTTCTTCCCCTCCCACATCCCAACCTCTTGGAAAAGAGTTTTCCCACCAGAAGCTCAAATAATTAAAAACATTCTCCGAACAGAATACAAAATATGGATAAAAGGAGCCCGTTTGCAGGGGCCGTAGGGTTGCATTTTTACGGTTTGATGATATACTAACTCCGAAGCTACCACATTGGGGAGTTAATCACACATGATATTAAAGGGTGCAGGGGTGGTGTGTTTTGTGCCTGTGGCTTGTTTACCTTGCATCTTTCTTTGTTATTTAACTTTAGGAAGAGGCCTGCAAAAGAGATTGCAGTCTGCATGAAGGCAATGGCGGTCTCTGAACTCTGGAGCCTAGCTTCTTAAAACCTGTCTAGGTAAATTACTTTCCAGCCTGAGTATCTCCTCTGAGGAGAGTATTGGGGAGGAGCCTCCAGGGAATAGGCTAACTTTTTAATGGCTCCCTCAGATTAAGGGGAAGGAAATGTGAAGTCCTTGGGGGGGAGGCACTTTGCTAGGCTGTCTGCATCCTGTAATTCTCCCTGCCTCTGTGAATCATACTTTTAAGACTCCTTTTCAAGGACATTTGTCTTCCTTTAAGAGAAATCCAAAGCAGAGAAGATGAGGTTTAAAATAGGTCTCAATCAAGCTTTTGCCATAAAATCAATTGTGTGGGTGTCACTCTCTACTTTAGGAAGGCTGCTTCTAGTTCCACGGGCTTCTCTTGCCATGCAAGAGACTTCGCAAGATGGTATTCTGGTTTCCTTTGGGTTCAGAATTTGCAAATATTTTGTATCCTACGAATGTCTTTGAACTATACTGTATGCAATTTCCACTTGTGCCAGACACTAATTTCCTATGTGCAGGGAGTACCAGGAGGGCTCAAAAGTTACAGAAACATGGCTGCAAATAATTTTAGGGGAAAGAACTTGCTTTTAAAACAGTATCCTAAATAAAAGCATCCAACAGGTAGAAAATTAGGAACTCCATTTATACCGATTCCACAAAGCCATCAACACCCTTCTTTTTATTTATTTATTTATTTATTTATTTATTTATTTATTTATTATTTCTGCCTCCTATTTCCCTCCACCTCCCCCGATCAAGTCCCCCTCCCTCATCAGCCCAAAGAGCAATCAGGGTTCCCTGCCCTGTGGGAAGTCCAAGGACCACCCACCTCCATCCTTTTTGCTGTGTCTGGCTTTATCCCAGGATGAAGCATTAGGTCATTCAAGCTTCTGTATAAAGAAGTAGCAAAAACACACCTCCTAAAGGTCCATGGTATTGCAGTAGCAACAGCTGAACCAATAAGGTGCATTTTACTGAGCATCTACTAAAGAGTGAATTTTAATCCTTAAAGATGCAACTGAAAGTAGAAAAGCCATTAAAGTGTGACAAGGATGCTTAT
This sequence comes from Alexandromys fortis, assembly GCF_014885135.2. Lineage (NCBI taxonomy): Eukaryota > Metazoa > Chordata > Mammalia > Rodentia > Cricetidae > Alexandromys > Alexandromys fortis. The sequence goes on along the minus strand of NW_026067945.1, from coordinate 6,520,810 downwards.
AGGGTCCTGTGTACAGGAATGGGATGGTCGCAGAATATACAGCACCAGGATGGAGCGTGCGTATAAATTATGGACTACGTTCAGGCTCTGCCTGTGAATGGAAGTCATAAATGTGCTCCTTGGGTTCCAGTTGTTGATGATGGGACCACATGTTGTGGAAAGGTAGGGCGTGGAAATGTCCTTTCCTCTCACCTTTGTCATAAAACTAAAAATGCTCTGAAAAGAGGTGTGTTTTTAAAAATTCCCAAATAGCCAGGCGTTGGTGGCGCACGCCTTTAATCCCAGCACTCGGGAGGCAGAGGCAGGCAGATCTATGGGAGTTCGAGACCAGCCTGGTCTACAGAGCTAGTTCCAGGACAGGCTTCAAAGCCACAGAAAAACCCTGTCTTGAAAACAAACAAAAAAACAAAACAAAACAAAAAAAACCAAACAAACAATTAAAGTCCCAAACAGGATCACACAAAATGAACTGAGGCTGTTTGGAAGTTAACTGGATTCTCTGGCAGTTGATTTTAGACAGTTCACCACACCCAATTCTGCAAATTCTTGTTCTCCAAATCTATAGGCTGTGATTAGGGATACCCGAAAACCAGTCCCACCCAACTTGAACTCACTGGTAGCGAAGTGGGATGGGGACCAGTGTGCACTGTGTGCAGTCTCTTTATTTCCTGTCTTTGCAGCTGTGCTCACAGGTTTTCAATGGCAGGGGACAGAGTTCTGTTTTAAGCCCACTATTGATGGGCACAGGGGCTAGCACATGGATATGTACTCAGATTGACTCCAAAATATCAAGGATTTGGAAAGGCAAAGATCTCACCTCGAGACTCTTGGAAAGGGAATGTATGTCAAATGCATGGAAATATGGGAAATAAGGAAGGAAGAAAAGGGCAGAAGAAACCTTTTGCACTCTGTTTTATCCCTTTCATAATCTCTTTAATCGTCACCTTGCTTTTCCATTATTATAACGGCCACTTCTCATGGAAATTTATTGTCAATATAAAGAGGGAGAATTTAGCAATATAACTGTGATTCCTACTTATATATGCTTTAACGATTTTTAACACAAGTGCCTGTGGTTCACATTTTGTTTCTATAGCCTACTCTACAGATGTATCAAAAATTACATCTTTCTTTTCTTTTATTCTGGGCAGAAAAGCACAAATTGTGGGGCTAAATATTTAATTATTAGGGGTTTGTTGATGAAGAGGGTAGATGGAGGAAAAGAAGAAAGAAAGGAAGGGAAGGAGGGAGGGAGGGAGGGAGAAAGGAAGGGAGGGAAGGAGGGAGGGAGGGAAGGAGGGAGGGAGGAGGAAGGAAGGAAGGAAGGAAGGAAGGAAGGAAGGAAGGAAGGAAGTCAGTCAGTCCTGGTCTGTCGAGCCTATGTTAAAATGTTTCTCACCACTCAAGAGATCTGGAGAGGGAAAAAGATCATTGGCAAGTTTCAGTGTTTTCAAACTGTCATGCAAATATACAACAGCATAAATTTTAAGTCTAATTCCCGTGGGAGCAAAATATTTAATTTCCCTACCTTTTCTGTTTAGTGCTGATTTCTATAAAAATCTGCTATATTACGTAGTCCATATTGTAGAGATTATAAATACAAATATTTTATTACTTATGCATAAAACATGATTAGTTGGGGATATAAAGCATGGTATCCTCAGGTACCACTGCCACTTGATTGTTCTGAGTATTGGCTTTCTGACAGGCTCTGGAATGAAGCCATTTTTATTAATTTAGTTATTTTTGCTGATATAAAAGCCCGTCTATCATGTTAATGATGTATCGGTCTGCGGTCCCACCGAACAATAATTACAGAATGTCCCTAATAGTAAATCATTTGTCACAATCACAGCTCAGTACAACAACCTTCTGTGGAGCAGGGAAGACATTATCTGAATAGCAATACACCTTTAGGTGAACTGATCAGACGGAATCTGGGCAACACCTGAGAGTCAGCTCAGACACATCCTTATCCAGCTCTCAGCTTGGGGATGGGAGATGGGGCTGGCTGTATGTTCACCAGTGTTAACACAAAACTTGTGCCCAGGAGAGAAAAAAGGAGGGTTGACCCAAAGCTAAAGGAGGAAAGTCACACATGCACACGTGCCCCCCCCCCCACACACACGGAGTCGGGGAGTGTCATTTCAACAGAATGGGGATCAGATTCTTCTTGGGGAACAGTTACAACTTCAGTTTCTCTGTATAAATATTTCTAAATCATCAGAACAAACATGTATTGCATGATTCTATATGCAGGGACACTTAGGAGAATAAAGACGTTATTTCCTAAATCAGTTTTCTGTTCTTGACAGAACTGAGTGGCAGCCACATCTCACTTTCTTTCTGTTCTCACACACGCGTGGCTTCCTCCCTGTCTGGGTTCTCCAAGCAGAGTTGGGGATGATGGTATGTCTCTTCTGGATACAGTGATATTGCCCAAAGTCCAGACTTCATACCAAAAAAAAATCTTTTAATCGCTTGATATAATAAACCCTTTTACACTTCCAATGCCATAGATAACTGTTCCATTTTAAAGATTAGGAAACTGAGGCAAAGACCAGAGGTCAGATGCTTAACGATATACGGGGGGGGGGGCGCTTTCTTGGGCTTAGCCAATTTCCCTGCTCACTGCATCTGCCCATAAACCACATTTATTGAGAGGCCTCAGTGAGGGAATCAGCAAGCAGCCTTTGTTGGGCATCTGTGAATCTAGTTGCTGGATTTTGATGAGGAGACATCTACCATATTAGTTTACTTACTGATTCTTAGTAAGAGGGAATTTAACGCACTAGTTTGGCAATGAGGACTAGTGTTCATAGGTCGAGCAGCCAAACTTTTAAGTAGATAAAGCTAAGATCTGAATTTCAGCACAGGTCTCTGACGTTAACGCTGCTTCCGCCCTACATGCTGTAGGAAAAGCTGCCCTGGCGTTGAAGATTTGAGTCCTGCGTAACTTTGCCGGGGAAATGGGGATCCCAAAGTCCTGGGGAAAGTACTTCCCATGACTTTAAGAATGCATCCTGCTTCTCTTTTTCATTTCAAAAGATGGGGCTTCTTTGCTAGACGTTTAATGGAGAGTGGCGTGGAGCATACACACATAGAGAGGAACCGGGAACACTTATCATTAAGTCGGCTGACTTAAAACAAAGTCCCTGGCTCAATTAAATTCTTAGTAGAGGGAGCCATCAGCTGTGGAATGCTTTGAAAGCCCTCAGGGCGGAACAGGAGGTTTTTCCCCTGAAACACCCACAACAGACCTAGACATTTATGCTGCTGGAAATGTGTGAGGTCCCCAATTGAAATCCGAAGACTCAAAGTAACACTGAAGACAATGGTATGTAAGTTGCCTCTCCTCACGGACGTTTATTATTTATCTCTATGATTTTATTTTTGTTTGATTTTTGAGATAGGATCTTAAGTAGACTACGCTTCCTTCAACTTTTCCGTGTAGTTTGGGGGTGACCTTGAACTCCTGATCCTCCTGCCTCCACTGCAGTATTACTGTCCCCCCAATTATCACAGTCCTGCCAGTCGCTGGAGGACACCAAGAGGCACTAGCCAAGCTGTTTTAACTCTCCTCGTACCAAACTGAACTACCAGGGAAGTAAACCCTTGGAGAGTTTTGACCACCAGTGTTACGAGCAAGAGAAATCCTTGACAAGACTTGCAGTTACCGGTAGGGTACCAGAAACCAAATGGTTGGGCTTTGCTGAACCCTTTTCTCACAGGGATGTCCATGAGGGAAACCTTACAGCTTCTCTGGGGGTGGGGGTCGGGGCGAGGGGAAACCGGTTCAAAGGCACGTGCATCCTTGACATCGCTGCCATCTTGTCTACAGCGGCGAAGTTCTATACAAAAAAAAAAAAAAAAAAAAAAAAAAAAAAAAAAAAAAAAAAAAAAAAAAAAAAAAAAAAAAAAACTTAAACGGCTTCCTTTTGCCCCAACCCCACTGTCCCTTACCCCTGTGCTCTGTCCAGAAGAAAAATCCCTCAGCCGCAATGGTTGTTTTTATTAAATTCTCCTCAATAAAAAGCTCAGGCAGGATTTATTAGGTACTCAGGGCGGACGTTTAGTATTTCGCCAGTTATTAAGTGAAAATCAATAGAAAGCAAAGAAAATGGAAGTCACCGCACTGTTAGCGCGCCGTTGTCGCCCAGATATTATGTCGGCTGTCTTGTAGATTCATGACAGACGAAAGAGGCCGGGAGAGAACTTTCTGCTTACATTGCAGGAGCCAAAGTGGGGTTATTCATTAGAGCAGGCAGCCGGCCAGATGGATTTCCAGTTCGGTTTTACCATTTATCTTTAAAACGCCTGTATCGAGTGAGAAAGAACACTGATATTATGTGATATCAATGGCAGGTTTATGTATCTAAATCAGGATTTATTGTTATTTTGTTCCAAAGACCTTTTTTTCTCAAGAAATACCATTTCGGTGGGAGAAAATAATAGCTAAAACCTTGTCAAAGATAACCTTTCGTGCTGTCCCTGCGCCTCTTGCTGTAAAACAAATAGAACCCGGCGTATAAACAGTTTTAACCACGTCCTTACGAATCATCTCTACTCAATCCATTTCCTCCCCCATTTCAATAGCTCTTTTTTTTTTTTTTTTAAACGCTGTAAACATGATTTTGGGTCATTTTGTGTTTTCTTTTGTTGGTGGTTTGACTCTAAATAACGCGAGGGGTTATTTTAATTGCGTGTAAAAGCCATAGCTGTTGCACGCCCTTCTGTGGCATGCTGAATATTGTTCCAGGAGCATTCTTTAGAAACCTTCTGGTCTTCTTTTCTTCCTCAGCCTTAGAATGAACTTCAGCATCAAAACATTCACCGTCTTTTCCAGCTACTTCAGAGTCTTTAAAAGCAGTGACACCTTTTTTTTTTTTTTCTCTCTCTTGTTCATTCACTTATTGGGTAGCTTCTGGTTTTCTTCTCCTCAAAAGGACAGATCATAGTGGACTGGATCCGGTCCGGTCAATTCTGCTAAGTAACCGACATGAACATCTGCTAGAATGAACACGCTGTATAAATAGCTCTCAAGAAAGAGAGTACAATCCATTTATTTGTAAAATGCCATTAGCGACACATTATGATCGGGAGAGAAATTACATCTGGATTTTGATTGAAGCTCTTGCTAATAGGACATTGTGGATATGTGTGTGTGTTTTAAACTACTTTTTTCTAACCTTTTTCCTTTGTGTTTATGAGAAGAAATGGTGAGTTTAGTTTTATATGAACCAACATGAGATAGCAGCCAGGAATATACATGATCCTGTACCAAGCTCCCAGTGACAGCCAACAGAAAATATCTAACACATTGAATGATTCTACCAGCTCCATTGAAGAAAATAGATGTTATTATAAACCAGTGTGAAATAGATTCTTTAATAATTGTACCCTGATATTTCCCTTTATCTATTGAGGTAAAGTATTTAATCAGATTTAAAAACTCACTTAACCAGATATGGTTTCTTGCATTTTCCTTTTTGAACACGGTACCTATTTTCATCTTTCAAGTTTGTTGACAACCGGAAGTGTGTCTTCTAGTTAGATGGTATCCTTTAGTTAAAACATGAAAATAACTTCACGAATCTGCATGCGCTTTAAGAGAGTCTTCTAGAACTCTGTATGTGCTCAGGTAAGACAGTATACATGGCCCTGCTAGTGAGGAGATGGTACAGCAGTTGAACAAGTAGGCCCTGGGACTGGATGGCACTTGTTCAAATCTCAGCTGTCACTCACGAAGTAAATGACTGGGCAAGTTACCGCAAGGCCTATGCCTCAATTCTCCCCCCTCCCCCACCACCTCCATGATGAGGGAAATAGTTAATTTAATGCTTTCCCCCCCAAATATGCAGACTAACACTTGCCTGGAATGAGGGCCTCGGAGTTTGAGGGATCTGTGAGCCTTGAGAGAACAATGTTCCCCACGTGGTGCTGTGGTTGTCTGACAAAACGGTGTGTAATCCCACAGAGGAGCCCATCATCCCTCTGCTTTCACGCTCACCACAGTATTAATGAGGAAAACCAGAAGCTTAAGCTCCAACCCTGAGCGTTCCCCGTTTGAACTGAAGACATTTGGCTTAGAAACTCTTCCCTTCCCAAGATTAACGTTCCATTTGAAACAACGACAACAGCAACAGTGTCTAAGCATAACCACAGTGTTATTGATTTATTAATCATTTTGGTGATTTGGTAGCCCTGAGGCTTACTGTTTGATTGGTAGATCTATTTGTGAACAAACTGATTTGTTGAAAAGACTCTAAACTTTTATTCTAAAAAATATTAGTAACACACGCAGTTTTTGAGGATGAAATGATAGTGATAATTAATGTAACTTGGGCAGTGGAGTCAAAGGAAAGGAAAGTTGATGACTTGGATCTCACAGCCTCCATGCCTCTTGTCTCCTGAAGACACACACAACTGTAATACGTTACTTTAAGTTCGTTCGTTGGTGTATTGCCGTGTGTACTTCCCCAAACACTATGGTTTCTAACTGTAGAGGGAGCATAGTGCCCTTTCTCTATTCCCACTGGGGAACTGGGGGCTGAAAAGCCGAGAATAGATTGTGTTTATCAAAGGAAAAGCAATACATTACATAGTCAGGCCACTGGGAAAAAGCAGTGTGCTTTTAAAATATAGCAGCACTGTGGAGGAGTCACCACTGTCTGCTTCAAAGCGTGCTCAAAGGCAATCTTGTTTTCTTTGGACTAATCTGTGTGCGTAGCAAGGGCAAGAGAAGAAGAACACGGGCTAGTGTTAGGCTGCCTGGCCCTACACACTTTCCTTGGTCGTCCCTCGCCATAGGGTCTTGGCTAATAGTTTAATCTCTTGATTCTTCAGGTTTTCGCTTACTGTATTGGGATAGCGTTCAGTAACCATTGCTGTATTGAGATGGGAAGTCCTTACTCCACAATAGAGCCTAGGTCTGAAGTATTCTCTAAACACTCAAGGAAGGATTTTAACATTGTTGGCTTCCTGTAGGTACAATATGGTACTGACCCATCCAGAAAACAAACCTGGGGCTACCAAAGATGGGTCATTTACCAAGTACAGATGTTGAGAGCTGGGAATGAAACTAATACATGCTTAGTATTCTATCAGATTAATTCCTTTGTCCCTTTAATAGCAATATCAGGCTAGTGGCTAATATATTAGACATCACAGCTTTAAGCAGAGGGAATAATGTGCTCAAAGCAGCAGAGATGAACCTTTACCCCACTGAGGACCTCGTGTTTTGAAGAGTAGAGTGGATGCATGATGGGTCAGAATGAGAAATTAGCAGAGAACGTATGGAGCTTCCTGAAAAGTTCAGGCTTTGACTGGGGCCAGGGAACTCCGGGGATGATGACTAGGAAGAGGGTGATGTAATCAGACTCTCTTTAACAAAATCCACTCCTGTGTCCCTCGACTATAGCTATAAAAATGTCGGACCTAGAGTCATGGGCATCGGGGAGCTTCCAGACTTTTCTGCCAACCAATGGGAAGGATAGATTCAGGCAGGCCTATATTCCTTCTTAGGTAGCATCATTTTGCCTTCTACTCAGCAACCTGTTTGCTGGCCAGTCTCCCAGCTCTGCGCTTTGGAAGACGAGTCAGATCAAAACAGACCATCCATACATCAGTGCTCAGATCCACTAGCGAGAAACTAACATCTATCACCGTGGAAAGCAGCAGCCGGTTACTTCTAATGAAATACTTCAGGTTCCTTCGCTAACGTGTCACCTGCTTGCCAAAGCTCAAAGCATCCCATCGTGGTCCCTCTTCGCTCCCTACTTGTGGCACATCAGTTATCTCTTCCTTCAAGTGCTGGTGACACATTGAGCTGGCCCGTGCACTGAAGGGACTGAGTGATGAGCCTGCCTCCCACGGAACCCCTGCTCACTTCTATTTCTGAATACATGTCAGATGTTTGGAAAGGAGAACCTGGGTGGGGTGGGGGTGTCAAATGCTGACTGCTGACAATCAGAGACCCGACTCTCCATCACAGATAGAACCAGATAAACAGTTGCATTTTTCCCGGTAGAAATGAGGAAGTTGCCTTGCTTCTCAATCCTGGAGGCTCCTCTTCTTTCCAACACACACACACATACACACAGTTATACAAACACACACATGAACACACAAGCATACATATACACAAACACACCTCCACACACACATACACACACATACATACACCTATGCACCTGAACACACCTACACATACAGCTTTAATTCAGCGACTGAGCGAGAACGTTCCAAACAAACGCTAACATCTGATTTGATTAGATCAAGTCATTTTCTCCTTCTTCTTAAAAAGGGGGGGTTATTAATAAAATCATACTTCTGTAAAAGAGAGAAAAACAGGGGATGTAAATGTGGCACTAATTTAATTACACCCTAGCGCTGTAAGACAGTAATGTAAATATTCTGATGAGCGGGCCTAAGACACTCGAAGCAATTACTTAAGGGCTCCCTTTCAAAGAATCTCTTCCCTTTTTATTAAATGCCTTTTAACATTAGCACTTTCTTCCTGACAAATTAAGTGAAATTTCATTACTCTCCCTGACTTAATGGCATGAGGCTCCCGCTGAGGTGAGAGCTAACTCTCCTTGGACAGCTGACAGGGGCGCCTATGTTCTGTCAAAAGGCCACTGTCCTACCACACAAAACAAAGGAAAGGGAAGAACCCTTTGTATTTTGCCAGCACTTACAGGCTCCTCATTTCCTTAATGTTTTTTCAGCTGTGAACCTTGCAAAAAAAAAATAATAAATAAATAAAAATCTAAAAGAAAACAAAACAAAACTCTAGTGTTGTTTTCCAGAGCGCTCAAGTTCACAGTAAATGGGGGCGAGGGTGGGAAGAAGGAGGAGGAAGAGAAGAAAGAAGTGTGTTTGTGTGTGTATATGTGTGCGCGGACACGCGTGTATATGTGTGTGTGTTTGCCCATGTGACTGAAAACTGTAAATAATTAAATGGGAATGATAATCATTATATGAAGTTCTCATATCTTTTAATTAATATCAGATTTAATGTGTTTAAACTTCACAAAGCTCTACAGAGTCCTCAGAATTGTTCCCACGAGAAAACGAGGACATTTAGGTGGGTGGTTACATCGGGAATGAACGGCAGAGCTGGGTTCAACTCAGTTAGCCAGTGGCTATCACACACTTACGCTGGTGGCTATGCGACCCTTGGCCTTGTACAGGCCGATGTCTTTCCGTGTCCTTTATGTCTCTGAACAAAGGAAAAGTCAGAGGTGTGACGCCATGGTCTCAAGGTCATAGAGCCACCATCTATCCAGGATATCTGGCCAGTCTTGTCTTGTAGGGACCCAAAATTCAAAATTCAGTTTTCAAAATGCATGCTCTGGGGAAGTTTCTCTGTAGGCACGCTTTTTTCCACCCACTAAGGAGGAGGACAATGTTCATAATGTACTCTTAAAAGACACAAAGATAAACATTTTATGGAGAAAAGCAACACAGTTAGAGGCATGGGAGAACTCTGTAGAAGTGACGGATGGGCTGGAGTCCATGTTCTACGGAGAACTCAGGGCTCATGAGCCATGAATGAATATAGGTTTTGCCAAGACAGAAGTTAAGAAGCATCAAGGGAGATGCCTGTGGTGACTAATGCCTGTGATCCCAGGACTTGGGAGGCTGAGGCAGGAGGATTGCCTCTAATTGGAAACCAACCAGGACTCCTCAGAAACAAAGCAGGAAGAAAAACCTACTGGTTGTATGTTGGTAAAGTATTTTCATGGCAGGCATGAGGTTCTGGGTTCAAACCCCAGAAACCTGCCATCCCTCCACACACACACACAAAAATCGATTAAAAATAAACTTGCCCCATTTTTCTTTGTTCTTTTTCTTTGGTAATGGGATGGAGACGAACCCGGAGCAGCCCTTTCCTGATGAGTTACAGTCCAGTCCCAATTTTGTTTACTTCTAAAATGGCTGCAGCATTCACGGGACGCACTTCTGAGGCCAGCGGAACAGGCCGAGAGTGCTTTCAGATGCAGCTTCCTAGCCAGTGTCCCTGGGGTTTTGACTTACTTTTTTTTGGAAGAAACCTTCATGCCTTCTGAGAAGCAAATTTTACCCCTTGTGTTTTTAGAGCCCACTGGTTTTCCGTCCTATAGCAGTAACTTCCCATCTCTCTCTTACTTTGTATCAAAGCTTATGGTGTCTTGTGCGGATTTTCTGATGAACGACCATCTAGGCATTCCCAACTTCAGACCCGCTGACTGGGACTGTGTCTTCAAGACAGCTTTGTTGTGCCGTTTCTCACGGTGCTAGTTGGTTGGGGATGAAAGGCTGCTCTGAGCGCAACTGATTTTCTGTCCAGATCCCCAGTAGCGCCAGCCTTTTAGTGCCCGTGTCCCATCTTACCCAGGGGCTGTCCTTTCTAAGACCCCAGAGTATGTGGAAGAAAAATAATCACTTCGGAGTTCAGAAGACAAAAGTTGCGGGGAGCCTTTTCCCCCCTCGTCTTGCTTGTTCTAAAACATGTGTAACGTTAGGGATCAGGCTGGCAGTGTTTTGAAAGAAGTGAAGACTTGAATTTATTTGGGTACAGCTATCAGATTTTGAGGGGCTGGATCATTTGTTTTCCTCTTGTGAGGTCCAGGTAAAAGTTCAATCCCTCCAGGGCCGGGTGCTTCTGACAAAAAAACAAAACAAAAAACTCAAGAACCCAAAATAAGTATTTTATCTAAAAAATGCTAGCTATCCCAAAACAAACATGAAAAGGCACAGCTGCCAAGTTCCACAAGCGGGGTGGGGGTGGGGTGGGGGGGGAGTTGGACATTGAAGCCGGGCTTGGGATCGCACTGGGGACTAATGGGTAAAGTTTGGCCAGCTGCCCTGGCGGCCTTGAGGGACACTCAATCCAATTGCGAAGCCTTAGTGGATGTGAATTTCAAGGTTACACCTGGGTGTTCAAGGGCAGGGCCAAGTGTAATCGGCACTTAGATCATAGATTAATCTGATTTGCCTTCTATTAGGTTTGATTCCTCTTCCCTTCCTCCCTCCCTAAAGCCAGGATTATTGTGATAGTTTAAGATAATGGATTCTAACGGAAGAAAGGTCAGGCAGGCGCAGAGATTTGGAACCTTAAGATAATATGATTAATCTAAAAGCTTCTTTCTCCGTGGGGAGGGCCTCACTTTTCATATGTCTAATTGAGAGGCGAGAGCTGAACGGCCAAGAAAGAGCACCAGCAAGGGAGTGCACAGGCCTGAGTCCTTGTCAACAACCGCAATTAATTTCCATTGTCAGGATGATCTTTCGTTAGTTCTCACTCTAATAAGATAGACTTGCCTTGCGCCCCCAGCTGATAAAGCCTTATTGGCAATGTCGATAAGAACATGTCAGGATGAGGAACAACGATTCATGGACATATTCATTTTTTCTTTACTTCCTTTTGTCCTAACTTTCCAGAACTCAATGACTCAGTGGACACCCCTAAAAGTAACGACGTGTAAGTTTTAAGGCCTGACACGCAATGTTTGGTAATTTAGTAATGACGTGTGAGCTTCCATTAAGTCCAGGGAAAGTCGTTACCAGGCGATTGTCAGAATCTAAGCGGTAAATGAATGCTAAACCATCGTCACGAGTCCTCCAAACCCTTACGCGTCAATTATGTGTTTTAAGGCGATTGCTCAGTGTTACTTTTACGAATGGAGGGAAAAACAGAAGAAGTGAAGAAGGCCATTTAATCATTCAGTTTGGTAAGTCAAGGTCCTCTAGTAGATAGTTCTAGAGCAATGATATGAAAATGAATAAAGATTTCATGAGGAAACATGGAGTTTCTATTGTCTTATTCCCCCACACCCTTCTAGGTTATAAACAAGTTTCTTTTTCTTTCTTTACTGCACCTGTTAAACTGTCCTCATCAGGGTGCTTCACTGTCAAGCTAAGGATCCAAGGCTTGAAATATACATACACATCTCTAGTTCTTATACAGGGTAGATCACTGACACCATTACGCTCAACTTACACTTTCTCTTCTTATATTTATTTATTCATTTCTAACCAAATCAAAGTGTGTTGTTGGACTGCTGCAGACAGCACAGGGAAGGGTTTGACTTCTCTTCTAGAGAGGCTGAATTCCACCTCAAACCTCCGAGGCAAGGCCTCACACAGAGGAAGATGGCGGGATTTTAATAAGTAACTCGTAGCTTGCTGAGCAGACACTTCCTTTTAGTTGAAGGAGATCCTTCAGCTCACTCACAAGAGAGAAAGACAGACAAGGCCTTTCCTTAGACAATTGGCAGAATGTGAGAGGAAACCATCCCTGGGTGTGCTGGATCCAATAAAAGGAAAGTGCCCCAAAGCCTGAAATAGGGAATCCGACCATGTCATTCCAACTTATGAGGTCATATATAAAGCCATCGGGAGTCTCTGGGAGGAGGATCTTCAAGCAGTATGAAACAATTAGTCCTCAAGAAGAATCACTGGAGCTGGCCTGAAAGCCAGCTGTACCCTGAGTGGAAAGGCCCGTGTTCAAATTGTGCTCACACAAGCCCTCCTCAATCCAGCAGAGACAAGTTGAAGCTAGCTGATGGGGAGCACGTGGGGAAGGAAAACCCATTCCTCTGGCAGCAACTTCATTCGTTCTTGGAAAAGTTCAAACCTTTCACTAAACAATGCTGGACGCACTGACTTCCCACCTCGAGAGTCCGGTTGCCTGTGTCCATTTCCTTCTGCAGCCTCTGCGGGTGGGGAGAGAAAAGAATTTGTGTGACTCGAAGGAAAGCGTTATTTCCCTGTTCCCCAAATCGAATGCAGATTTACTGGTAAAGATGACATCCAAACTCGTGTAACATGGAGCACTTGAGAGTACAAACATACAAAATAGTCAATGTGAATGCTGACTTTCTGACCAGAGGTTGAAATAGTCGAATCAAAAATGACCAACACGTGACATTGGTTCTTAACCGTGATACTGGATTTCTGGGTTTAATAACGGGAAGAGAAACAAATCATGCGTGCTCCGGCCTCATTCCCTCTTCGGAACAGCCAGTACAAACAAAACACACAAGAGCAAAACTAAAACAAATACAAGTTTCGCTGTCCTCTCTTCCCACACCCACCCACCCCGCAGTTGACTCTGAGCTGGAGACCACCAGGAAAGTCGAGTTGGGCCCTTCTGTTCCATCCCATTCCCCTGTCCTCTCATTCCCACATTCTGATTTCGGCTCGTCTCCGAAAGAGGTGTTGGCGCTTGGCAACCCCGCATCCATCAAAGCTTTACCTAATATGTGATGTGTTTATTCTTCCCAGGCGCGGGGCACATCACTCTCAAATGACTGACAACAACTCGAAAATGAAATGGGCCCAAAGTGGGCTGAAATCCTGAAGGGAAGCCTCTCTAGTCAAACAGCGAGCAAATTACTGCGAGCCCCTCCTGCACCTTCAGAGTGGAAATGTCATAAAGTAATAAACAGGGAACCCCTCAGCGTGCCAAGGGCTGGATTTCAATAGATTTACATATTAAAGGCACAGGACACACCGCTTTTGCTGTGATACCAAATCAATGCTTCTACTTTTCACTTCCCTATTTCAAACATAGTTCTTAGGATGCCCTGAATGGTCATTCCCATACAATGATACGTCGGTTTTCCCCAATATTTTGGTTTTTAAAGAATGAATTAAAGGAAGATCAAGAAAACTTGGAGTGTCCAGTAATGGTTTGTGGTGTGGTATGTTTGTACTTGTGTATTTTAGGAAATAGTGTATAAAAGACTGAGGAAGAAAAATTAGAGAAATAGTATAGCTCACTAAGCATTGTTAAATTTTCCCTTTAATTCATATTTTTCTTTCAGTCTCTTATTACTGTGCAAAGTACTCAGTCTGGGAGGCTTCAGTAGACTTCAAAATCAAACTCATCACCTCATTTTCAGTCTTTGAACCTTTACCATCTGTAATGGTTTGAATGAAAATGGCCCCCATAGGCTCATAGGGAGAGGCACTATTAGGAGGCCTGCCTTCCTGGAGTAGGTGTGGCCTTGTTGGAGGAAGTGTGTCACTGGGGTTGGGCTCTCAGGTTTCATATACTCAAGCCGTGCCCAGTGTCCCTCTTATTCTGTAGCCTGCCAATCCAGATGTAGCTCCTGCTCCAGCACCAGGCACGTCCGCCGCCATGTTGATAATGAGCTAAGTCTCTGGACTGAACTCTAAGTTTTTTTTTTTTTTTTAAATAAGAGTTGCCATGGTTATGCTGTCTCTTCACAGCAATAAGGCCATAACTAAAACACCACTCTAAATACTAAGTCTTAAAATGTACCACTAAAACATCCACTCCATGGGAATAAGCTGTAAAGAGGGAAGACTTTTGTGCGCCCCATTCTCTGCTGATTTCCTGAGCTCTTTTGTTCTTTAGCTGTGTTTGATATGCATCTTTCACCATGTCAGGCGAAGTAAGTTGTCAGTATGTCGACAGAAGAGAACATGGACATGTCTTCCTTTCGTTCATTCATTCATTCTTCTTGTCTGTCTGTCTCCCTTTCTTTTTGTCTGTATCACACATACACACAGAATCATGCTTGCAAAGACGTACAAACACTCGGTTCATTGGGGTTATTGTTTCTAGAAGTACACCTAAGCAGTGCTCGTCAGTTGGGTAATGGCAATGAGTAAGTACAATTTGGGTTTTTGTTTGTTTGTTTGTTTGTTTGTTTTTGTTTTAATTGCTGTTGGCATATCCTGGAAGAATTATTTATTTCCAATGTTTCAACTGAGTTTGAAAATAAAACAGAAGCTTTCCTCTGAGTGAATGAAAAGGAATTCAGTTGTCATTAAACTAACTGAATTTGGGCTAAACCAAACCACGTTCATTTTAAAGAGATGTGGACAGGGCTAAGGAACATACATGTAAATATAACACTGAAGTTTTGTAGTTTATTTCTGGAATATTTAATTGTTGGGAAATTTTTCATGGTTATTTTTTTTTTTTTTACTACAACAAGCAGAGTTATGGAGTGGAGACTTTATAAATGCAGTTTCTAAGAAGATTTTGCAAAGAGGAAAGCCAAGGAACTGTGTTACCACTGGAAAGTCCAAGTGAACTGCAATGAGAGTAAAGACTATTTCATTGAAGGGGTCCAGTCTTCTTCTGTGGATACAATGCGCTTTACGAGAAGAAGGTAAGATTTTTGGTACTTTTGTCTGAAAAGTAGGTAATAACCTCTTTTCTGACAGATTTAGAAATGGAAAGATTTTACTGAATATATATCCAGTGTGTGTGTGTGTGTGTGTGTGTGTGTGTGTGTGCTTTATTTGCTAGGCAACACTTGTTTAAAATACTACATTTATTCATTTGTGTGTGTCAGAGGATGGGTGGACATGGGTGCTGTGGCACACAGGTCGAAGTCAGAAAGCAATTGATAGCAGTTAATGCAGTTAGTGCTCACCTTCTATGGATGGAGGTCCTGGAGACAAAATCCAAGTGTTTCTACTTTTGAATATGAATTTTCTATGTAGGAAGGACTTCCATTCAAGTTCCTATATGACCCTTAGCCTGACAAAGGGATCCTGTTGAATGGCATGCCTCTAAAACAAAACTGATCTCTTAAAAGAGTCAAGACAATAAGGGGCCAAGAACTAGGCTGGATTGAAGTGATATTGTATGACATCCACAGGCATTTTAAGTAAGACATACAAGAAAGGAGTACTAATGGGTTTTCATTAGCTGAAAGTTTAGGATAGATATGAAAAAAGATAACACCTCACCAAAGAGAATTACATAGAAAATAAAAAGACTAGTGTCAGACACCATAGACCCTTAAATAAAAATCAGAAGAATTTTTCTCTCTTCAGGTCTCCAAGATGAAATATGATTGAAAACCAAGATGACCTTTTATAACAAGAAAAACCATACATTTATTTTAATGAATTTAAACCAAAGTCATCTCAAAATGAAACCAGCAAAGAGAAGTGAGCCTAGGACCCCATGCAGGTGGGAGGCAGGAATGTTTTAGGTGGGAGGGGGCCATAGTTGTTATCCTCCCCCACCCAAATAGACTATTAGCTCTTGATAAAGAGATATAACATTTTAATGTCTATCTTTTTATAATCAGTCACTGTTTGAAAGTGCGGGTTTATTACTCCGAGTTCTTGACAGGCACTTGAGGAAAAAGGTCACATAATAAACTATGCTTATTTCTCATCGAGGGAAACAATAAGTCATCTCCACATCCATTATTCACCCAATTGTCTTCATTTTTCTTCACCTGCTGGGTTTCCAGCAATAAAGATAAATAATATCTTTAAGCCCGCCTAGATATTTTCAGAACAATCTAGAATCTGACGGTGAGCTGGTCTTCTGGAGACATAGAGGGTAAATAAATGAAAGAGGATTTGCTCTCTAAGTTGTTTTCAGAAGTCTACTAAAGGCTATTTTTTTTTCCCCACAGAAAGTTCCATCTGGAGGTGTGGATCCATGTGTCAGAAAAAGCTCTTGAAGTAAATAAGAAGGGATGCAGGAAAACTGTATCACTTCTTTTACATGCAAAGGGAAAGTTCTGTAATTAATCACTAAGTACCTTCTTTTCCACAAACAGTCCCATTGTTTTATCCATGAGGAAGTCTTGTTCTGGGCTCAGTCGCTCGACTGCTTGCTCCGCATGCATGAAGCCTCAGGTTTGCAGAGCATGGCATAGCATGGGTCTACTGGTACATGCCTGTATCCCTAGCACTGCTAGTACATGCCTGTAATCCCAGCACCCAGGAGAGGTAGTCAGGAGAATCAAAAATTCAAGGTCATGATGTGGGAGTGTCATATATCAATCTGTTGGTTTCATTGGTTAAGCAATAAAGAAACTCCTTGGCCCTGAAAGGTTAAAACATAGGTGGGAGGAGTAAACAGAATAGGATGCTGGGAGGAAGAGGAAGTGAGCACAGACTCGACAGCTCTGCTCTCTGGAGCAGAGATGCCAGGCTGGCTCCGCTCTCCCAGGCAGCTCCAACCCAGGATGGATGTAGGCTAGAATCTTCCCGGTAAGCACACCTTGGGGTGCTTACACACATTATTAGAAATGGGCTAGTCCAGGTGCGAGAATTAGCCTAGAAGAGGCTAGATAGAAATGGGCCAAGCAGTGTTTAAATGAATACAGTTTGTGTGTTGTTATTTCGGGGCATAAGCTAGCAGGTGGCCGGGGTGCTGGGGACGCAGACCCGCCGCTCCAATTACAACAAGGTCATCCTCAGTTACATTTTGAGTTTGAGGCCAATTTTGCCTTCAGTTAAGCTTGTCTTAAAAAGGGAAAATGTCCTTCCCTGAGTAGAAGTGCATGTTTTACAGAAAATATTTTCAAATATCTTGCCCATATAAATTAGAAAGTATAAGTATAATATCTCAGTGGACAAAAACCTGTGTTCAAGTTAGACTGTCCATGTCTACCCCAACACACTCCCACATGGTGCTGGTCATTCAATCTCTGTGTTTCTTTGGTGTTATTAAGACGATGAAATGGGGGCCATATGCTCTGTGATACCTGGTGGTAAGTAGGTGTCCAAGACCAGAGTAAATCAGCTGAAGGGGGAATCTGGGTAAAGACAGTTTAGATTCAACAAGTGTTCTTCCTCAAGAACCCCAGCAGCTTGACCATACCTTCCAGTGACATTGTAGAGGGTCAGAAGCCATCTTACTCACTGACCCCCATCCTGACCTACGGCAGTCAGCTCTTTCCACCTGGACCAGATTTTATATGCCGTCACAAACAGTCAATCGCACAGAACCCAGAGGGAGGAGAAGCACAGAGTGGGGATGTGGGTTTTGAAACAGCGGCAGCTGCCTGGGAACATCTGCAGAGGAGCGCAGGGCAGGGAGCAAATGGGCAAGGAGAGAGAAAGGAGAGAGAGGGAAGGAGGAAGAAAGATGAGGTGGGGGCAGATCCAGAATGTTCCCCCCAAGCAAATCATTGAGGATTCTCCGTGTGGGTGCCATCACACTTAAGAGAGTTTGACTTTCTAATCCTTGTGCTGGTAAGAGGTTTGATCACCTTGATAAAGCCTCACTGTTTTCACCTGAACCTTAGCATTCCTTTTATTTACTGCATGTGAGGCTTCATGGTGCATGTGGTACAGAAGCCCTAGACTCTCCTTTGGAGATACCCATTAACAGAAAGTTATCTCCAGAGCAGTTACTCTTTCCTCTTCCATGTGTAACCTCCTTCCTCTTTTCTGTCCTGGATGCAGACTCTCTGAATTGACTCCCTTCTCTCTAGTTTGTCTCATAATGCTGCCTGCATCCAGAGCTCCTAGATGATGTTCTACTGAATTAAAAACGCAACAAATACTCTTTCCTCTGTAGTGCCTCCCAAATAATTCAAGAAGAGATAACCATTTTTCTTGTTTGTAGCCACCCTGAACTCCATAGAACCGTAGGGTTTTTTATTATTATTATCATATTATCAAGTGCTTTAGTAACTATCTCCTGAGATCAGAGGGTAAACAGGCTGTGGAATGTTTATTTTTTTAACCCAACCAGTTCAGAAGTTACCTTCTGAACTGAAGGTGGTATACGACTTTTGAAGTCTATGCACCCCAGATAGGGCACCAACAATGGCCGTAACAGTCTTCTACCCTAGTTAGCTTGGTGAATCAGTAAGTTTATTATATTTGTGTTCTTTATAGGAGCAAGGGTAAGGGGTAACTGACAGGAACATGGGTGACCAAAAGCAAGCTGTATCACCAAAAAGCCCACTTTAGCATGAAAAATAATCCAGGAATGCTGTGCCCCTGAAGTTCATTGCCCAACTTGCCAACAGCCCCATTGAAAAGACCCCTCTTCCCAGAGATGGTTTACAGCTTGTATAGGCCCAGGGATGGTACTTGAGAAAATCTATTAACCTTCTGAAGCTTCTTGAAAGTTTTAATTTTCTAAGTCATATAAGCATTCCTCTTCCCTCTGGGAGTGAATGTTTCAATACAGTAGAAATAGCTACACAGCACTGGGGCATAATAGGTTCTCTGAAAACCTACAATGTGTTTCCATGACTGAAGGTTGTACATACCATGTGTAAAGTTTTGTGTGTATATAAGAGCCTGCGGGCAAGACCCATCACCAGAAGTACATGAATATGAAACTATAGCATTCCATGGAGAACAAAAAAGAGCATCAGGAAGCAAAAATGGAAGGATACAGGTTGTTGAAGATTTTCAATGGTCAAGGTAGATCCATTTTCCTCTTTCCTCATAAAATTGCAAGGTCACTTAAAATGTATAGCTTAAGAGATTAGTTTTGAAATAGATTTACTTAGAGTGAAGATGGACTCAGTCTTGAACTCTTAAGAAATATGAGTTTTATCTGGGTGTGGTCGCACAAAAGTGTGACCCCAGCAGGCATGAGATGAGACTAGTGCAGAAAGTAAACAAGTTCCAGACTGCCTAGCCCATGAAATCAAATGCTATAAACCATAAGCGTATGTATATGTATTGTGTGTTCATATATGTATGCAATACAGGATCTTAAAATGAGGAGTACACGTTATTTTCCTCAAGCCAAGTAGGTAAACTGTAGAGGATTTGATTTCACCTGTTATTTTATTATTAGGAATAGCCTGCATCTGGCAATATGTTGTTCAATGGTCAAATGCACATCTTTATAGAAAACTCTTTTTAATGGGAGATGCTACTCAAGGGGAATTGAATTTTAATCTGATAGAAGGGAGAACAGCTGCTTGCTCTCACCTGTTAAGCTTGTCACCTTGGCAGTGGCAGATAAGTACATCCCAGGTTTTTGTCTGGATGTCTTCTTAGCTTGAACTTGGTGCTATTCAGTTTGGTGAGGAGACATGCGGCTGACTCGGGCTTGAAGAGTTAAGAGGAGTGCAGGATGCAGGATGCAGGACGCTGGACCAGTGTGCAAGCTCCTGAGGCCCTTCAGAGCATCGACTATACGTTATGATGAAATATTATGTTTTGGAGAAAGAAAATAAAATAGAAGCGTTTCCCAGGTAGACTGAACACTGATATACACGGGGGAACTTGAGCTTTCCTGGGTCATGCTTCCGGAAGGTACAAAGAATGAATTATCTGAAAAAAAATAAAAAAATAAAGAAGACACAAGTCTCCTTCAGTGCTCCCTATAGCTTCCCATTCCTGGCACAGAAGAAGATCGTAAAACATCCAAGGATCAGCAAACAGTAGGCCATGCCTGATGCACAGCACACTTACACGGTCGCCTTGCATCATGATTCTTCCCTTGGCAGCACAGGCTTCCTCTTGTACCTAACCTACTTACACGTGAAGGTTGTTGTGGCGATAACACAGCCTAATGTGCACGCGAGTGCTTCAAAAAGTATAAAGTGCCATATCAATGTGCAGTGTTATTGTAAAAGGGGGGCTTAAAGCTATAGCCTAAAAAGACTTGTTATAAAATAAAAGTGACTCTACTCGCTTATTTTTATGAGGCACTTTTCTCTCTTTGGAAAAATATAATTTACTAATTCAAGAGAGAGCTATTAATTTCTCAGTCTTTCACAGCCATTAAAAGCGGGATGATGACTTCAATTCAGTTTACAAATGGAGTGGGCATACTGCAGGAGAATGCTACTCTCTGGTTACATATAAATGGAATTAAATTAAATTAATGAAAAGAGAAGAAAAGCAGGTGTAGATCAACAACTAACTCATCTCCAAAGAGGCCCAATCAATGTCTGGAGTAAGATACTAGTTGAAATACATTAGCTACATCATCTCTCCTTTTCCAAGCTTTCTTTTGTGATATTTGGAATTATTTTTAAAATACTGTTAGTAAGATTCATGGTGCAACTCTCTTACTTTTGCTCAGTGGTGCACAAAATACCAAAGAATGAGAGAGAGAGAGAGAGAGAGAGAGAGAGAGAGAGAGAGAGAGAGAGAGAGAGAGAACCTGATTTGTTGCAGGTATAACATTCAAAGCTGTGTCCTTGGTGACCTTCTTTCTCTAGGTAAACCCCACCTTTCAAAGTTGCCACTGCCCCCCCCATAGTGCCATCAAGTTGAGGGCCAACTGTTCAATATCAGAATGAATATGCATTTTATGCCCAAACTATTATGAATTAAATAATCTCCAGAATTTTTTTTTAATTCAATGGAATGTTGTAAGCCCCGATATACCTATCACAGAAGAGATTCTACGCCTTCCCAGGGTTTTCAAGATCCCCAGTACACATGATATAACTACAGAAAATTCCTCCACCTGAGCAATAGAAATTAACCCCATGGCAACAGGTACATGTGAGCCAGCTTTTGTCACCATAACAAATACCCAAGGGAACAAGGCTTTCCTTTGCCTCTTTAGAGTTTAAGACACTATTGATAGACAAAACCACTTACCTGATAGCCAGGAAGCAAATACATGCAAAGGGGGGATGGGCTTCTCATGTTCCCTGCAGGAGCATGCTCACAATGACCCAGTGACCTCCTCCCAGGCACTACAGTAAAGCTTCCACCACTTTTCAGTAGCACCTCCTGAGAACCAGCCTTCTGAGAGAGGCTTAGGATACTGACTACATCAAGACAGTTCTAAATAGATGGTCACATTCTGCTTACTTTCCGTTTTAGGTCACTAGTCTATTATTATTTTATAATTTCCCAAATACGAGAGACTCAAAGTCTGTAATCTAAGAAAAGGAAGGTTGTTCTTTGCCAGTTGCACCTTCTTTGGTTTTGTTTCCATCTGGCCTTTACTGTGAACAACACACCACCCACACTGGAGGAGGCAGGGTTCCCTGAAGAGCCCCAGGGAAGGGTGCGAAGCGCTGTGACTTGGCTTTCTTCTGTGTGAAGGGGGGGGTGGTGGTCACACTTCATTCCTGGGGGCTGTGTGCTGCTTTGTAGAGTTCATGTGTGGAGAGGGGGTAGTGATGGAATACCTCAAATGCAGCTTTTCTCAGCAGCTCCGCTCCACAGCCCTCCTCCCTCCACGGGTTGAGTTGCCTCTGAAGGTGAATTTCAAAATGATGGGCATTGAACACTTCCTAGGAAATGGCCTCTTTCATTGGTCATTTGTAGGGCTATAAGGAAGACACTCTCTCAGTCTTCTCGTGCATCAACAAAATGACAGATCCCCAGATATGACATCCAAGTGGACTAAATTGATGAAGAGAAATCACCAAAAGGTAAGGTTTTACATTTAGATCACTGACCTCCAACTTCTAAAAAATGAGGTGGAGGAAAATGTGGCTTAACAGTTGGGATGACAATAAGTCTGTCTGCTTATGCATTAATCCACAGCTAAAGAGAGGACTGCCTAATGGCCTAAATTAAAACAAAACATAATTTAAGTCACTAAAGAGATGCGATTATAAAAACGCCCCCCCTTTTTTTTAGGGCTCCATAACATATAACACATTTGTCCCCACTGCATTCCCACCTAATCAGACATACCTGGGAGGATTTTTGTAGGGCAGTTCTGGGTACCAAGTGTCTGTAGGAAAAGACAGAGAAGACATTACAGAAGCTGCAGCTGCCACTCACTGTGTAGCAAATCAGTGCTAAGCCTTTGTATACAAATCATTTCACCTGTGCCTCATGCCAGCCACGGGAAGTAGCACGCTCACCCTCAGGCATGGGGAGGTAAATGCCCTTCTCATAACCCCTGAGTTAGCAATTGCTGAGGCTTGGTTTGAACCAGGGATGGATAACCCCATTGCTGCCAGCCACTAGGAGGTTTTCTGTTCTGCTATTGACTATCGTACACACTGCAGACTCACTTAGGGAAGATAGCGGTGAAACCAGGGGTCATCTGGCCTGGAGTTAAGAAGCTTCCAGGGGAAGGCTGATGAGAGCTCCCGTACGTGTGAATGTTAGTGAAGATCAGCAGATAAGGCAATGAAACTGCATGGGCATTTTTATTAAGCACTAAGTGACCTGTCACAGAAGAAAAGGAGGCAAGAGACAGAGATGGAGGGACAGGTAGGAAGAAGAATGAAAGGGAGGGAGGACATATTGAACATATTGTACATATTCCATCAACACGTACAGACTTGAAAACTAAGTGGGCTGGCTTTAGCATCTGTGAGGTTCGTAGTAGTTTCAGAACCTGGAGGAAGTGATTTAAAGGCCCAGGCTCAAGTTCTTCTTTAAGGGACAGAAAGGATTTGAGTCAGAGAGGCCATAATAACTGGGCTATTGTATTGGCCCCCAGTCACAGCGGTAGAAGTACTCCAGGTATGACGACTAATCCCAGCAAGTTTGGCCCGTTTGTCTTCCCACCATCCTCAGCTGTGTGGGGAGGGTCCATGATGTACTGCGTGCTTGATAGACTGGTGGGAGCAGGTGCCAAGTGGTTTTGGAAGTTGTTTGTAGTGGTTCTTAGAAGCACTAGGCAGCTTCCCTGACGGCACACCATGCCGTTAACCAGCACACAGAAAGCGGCATTATCTTTGGATTTTGCTGAACCAACGATTATTTAAGAAGTCTTCCTTCACTTTCCCAAAGACAAGTCTGATTTCTTGAAAGGGACAGGTTTTTATAAAAATCTGTCTCTAGCCTCAGCAGGAAGCCGTCCCTAAGCAGGATAGCTGTGGCCACTCTCGGAAATCATTTTTGAAAGCACAAATGAGTCTGCTTGTCTGCTTGGTTCACCTGGGTTGTCTAGGTCTCTTTTTATTCCTAATGGCTTTTATTGGAGTTGTATGCAGCTCGTTTTGGGAAAAATGCCCACACATGTCAACGAGAAAGACTCTCAGGGTCCTTAGTGTTTCATTTGAACAAGAGATAAATCCCTTGACTTTGTAGCTTTTTTTTTTCAGTCTGATAACTCTCTTAAGTGGCGGTAATTTTTTTCTCATTAATATCATGTTTCAGCTTTTCCACTGAATTGTCTAAGGCTTTTAGCAGCCAGGAAGCTTACAAGTGCTTAGAGAGTACAAAATGGTGGATTAGAAACTGCAAAACGTGCGCAAAATTACCAAAAAAAAAAAAAAAGCAAAATCTCCATCTACTAAATTTTTCAGAGATCTGATAATGTCCAAAGGTTTAAAGCAAGCAAGTGAATATGCAACTAAAAGAAAAAAGTCCTTTGGAGAGCTTGTAAGATGGCTCAGCACAGGAAGGCAATTGCCTTCAATCCTTACCTCCTGAGTTCAATCCCCCAAAGCCCAAACAGTATGAGAGAACTGACTCCTACAAGTTGCCCTGTGATTACCAAAAACATATCATATCAAGTATGCCCCACACATACACACACACATACACACACACACCCCAGATAAAAAAATGTAAATTTTAAATTAAAAATAAAAAGCAACTTATAGAGTTTCAGAAATTTTATGTTACTCGCGGTTACTCTTGCCGCTCCCAGGAGTGCCATTGACTGTGTGGTTGAAATAGAAGAAGCCTGGTTCCCTCTTCCTTCTTTGAATCCAAGGGGGAAAAAGTAGACCTTTCAAAAACAATATAATGCATATCGATAGTAACTTGTCTAAGACATACTTGAAATATTCATAAGGAATGTCCACCTCTGCTTTTCTAATTCAGAACTCTGGAGGAAAAGGATTAGATCTACCTGTGAAAGCAACAACCACTTGGGCAAAAGGATTTAATATGTCAAACCAGCTAAGGTCTAGAAATGAAGCTGGCCTGAAAAATCATTGAAATGTTAAGGTATGCAAATGCAGTAGTTGGAGGAAAACTTAGTAGGCTAAGAGACCAGGTGGAGTACAGGCTAGGGAAACCCCACAAAAGCTTTTAAGTCTTCAGTTGGCCTGATCTCTCATCTTGGAAAAACTAGAAGTAGAAATATTGATTGTCCTAGAACTGAATCAATCTGCAGAGACCAAGAGAGCTCGTTGCTACTCAAGGAATCTCTTCCAAATACTCTATAATCTTGAATAAAAATATTTATATACAAGGATAGATGAGAAGACAAAATGCATCAGTATAAAAAGAATCAAAAACACACAAATGGAGAAAGTTGGAGATTCTCATACATTCAAAGGAACAGTAACAATGAAACACAAGTTAATCTTCCCTTAACAGTAATTGCTTTCAATGTAAACAGATTAAATTCTACAATGAAAAGGAAAACAGAGCTCAGAATAACCAAGAAACAAAACAAACCTAACCTAACTTCATAGTGCCTACAAAAGATGCAATTTAACCTAAAGAAATGTTGACGCTGAAATAATACAAACAGCTAGTCCTTGAAAATTATAGCAAAAAGAAATTGATGTGGTAATGCTACCAGAAAGAATATAGTTTAATAAAAAAAAAGCTAAGAAGTAAAAGAAATTACGTACTGAGAAGAGGATTAAGTCATTATGAAGGTACACCAATTACCAACATGTACTCCCCAAATAGCAAAGGCCCAGTTCAACAAGCAAGTGCTGTAAAAACTGGATGGAGAAGAGGTTCTATAGTTAATAGTTGGAAACTTCTACACCTACCTTTCAATGAACATCCCTCTTTCCTTGTGGCCAATCAAGGAAATCCCTTTACACCCCACTTCCCTTATCTTCCTGTTTCCTTTTATTTCACATTTATTCATTGTCTACTTTTCTTCTAGTCACTAATATCTATTATGATTATGTTAAATCTATTGCATCCCTTAAATTCTTACAAATGAATTGTATTGGAGCAGTTCCAGGTGCACTTGAAAATTAATGTATCTTGTTCACTTTGGTAGAATGGTTTATGCTTCTCTATTAAATATAACACTCCTCAATTTCACTTCTCCTTATAGACATCTATTGGAAAATACAAAGAACTAGACATACAGTACAAATTCTACATCCCCCCCCCCCCCCCCCCCCCCCCCCCCCCCCCCCCCCCCCCCCCCCCCCCCCCCCCCCCCCCCCCCCCCGCCAAACCTCTTCCTTTCACTCACATTCTTGGGTGGATCGACATGGAGAATGTTCAAAGATTTGCATCAGTCACAGTGTGCAAAGAAGGCCTTTCCTGGGAAGGCTGATTTTCGTGCTAAGGAGGGTGTGGAGTCATCTACTAAAGCTAAGAAACAAGGTTG
The DNA here is from genome assembly GCF_014885135.2 of Alexandromys fortis. Classification (NCBI taxonomy): domain Eukaryota; kingdom Metazoa; phylum Chordata; class Mammalia; order Rodentia; family Cricetidae; genus Alexandromys; species Alexandromys fortis. Next base: position 6,494,868 of record NW_026067945.1, on the reverse strand, counting down.
TTTATTGCAGATGGATGATGAGGGAAAGTTCACCAAATGTGGATGTGTGAAAACAACTGAGACTAGTACTGAGGGTAGCTGGAGTTTCAGAATAATTGTTCTGTCTTCAATAAGGCAAATTTTAATACAACATGCTTACAGCCCCAACTATGTTACTGGGAAGTCATTCTTCTAAATAAAATTTCCCAAATGACTTGAATCTTTGGTCATGATTTTACTTACTGTTATGTCCCCATATGCTTTAAAAAACTGGGCTGTATAGAATACACAACATCCCTTCTGATTTCATATAACTGGATAGATGGATTTTTGTAAGGGCAAAAGCTATTTATGTTTCTGGTGCTAAGTATCTCCAGTAAAAAGATGGTATAAAACTTCGACTGAGGGACAGAGGATATTTCTTTGAGTATCCGTCTACAAAAGCTGGGAGTGTGCTGTCAAATCTCAACTGGCAAAAGGCCTTATTTGAGAACATGAAGATGTTGTCCTGGTAGCTGTGGTCCAGCAAATTAATCTAATATGGAACAAGAACCTGGGCATCCAGAACAAGAGAGTGATGGCTAGTCTGTGTCATCAACCACTATGCTGTAATGTCTCAGCCCTTAAGTCATCATTTGGCAATAGTCAAAAGAAGATTAATTACTTGTTGAATATTTCTTGTTGAATATGCTAGTCAACCACTGGCATAAATGTTAGTTCTTTAATTTAGGTCATGGATTTACAGTTATACTTACTATGCCTTTTCCTATTGAAGTAAGAAGTGAATTATTATCTCTTCTCAGGAGTATCAATAATGTTTCATGAACAAATGTTTAATTTTATTTCAAATCTGTTAATTGCATTGTAGTGGTTTGCATGGTTCCTTTGATTCTAGTGTTTTAACTTTGCTCATTTTTGTACCTTGATCTATTTGCTCTATGAATTCTGGTTTCCAGAATGAATTCTCTGCAGATAGACATCACTGTTGTCTTTGACCACCTGTGTGTGCTTTGGGTTATGGGCACCACATTCATCATCTGATAGGTATTTGTGGTCAAGAAGAGTGAGAACTGGACTCCCATGTACCATAGACCCATTCACAATATATTTTTTTAACATTTCTATGGAGCTTTGAATATTAAACAAATAAAGATACCACACCCAGAGATAGGTGGAAACATGCAGAATATGTTTATTGTCCACTGATAGGAAAACACCATTTTATTTCTTGAGTGTGGGAACACCCATTCCAAGCTGGCATCATTGTATTCTACCCCATTATGTTTAGTGAAGGAGAGCCATGGAAGGAAGACTTGACTGATAGAACCTTCCACAAACGGTTTCCAAAGTGTCACCCCCGGAGGTGTCCTTTCTGCTGCTTCTTTTGGAAATAGTCCAGGAGATCATTCTACCGATAGCTTTGAGGATCCCGTCTTCTTTAGTCCAATTGCATGTGGCTTCCAACTATAAGAGAAGCATTCTTGGTGATTTTGAAGGCAATATTAGTTCTCCGTCGTGTGCCATATGGCATTAATTCTTAAAGTTGGGTTTTTTTTTCATTCATTTATTCATCTAACAGCGTCTAAGTTGCCCAGACTAACCTAGACTTCACACTCCGGTCTGACAATGCTAAGTGCTGGGATTTGTGGCACACATCCCTGTGTCCATCTTGAACTGCTTCTTCCAGATGTACTTAGGTGTTTAGGGGTAGAGTAAGGGCTGTGCTGACATGCTCCATTGCCCCCCTTTCAACTCATTTATGATTTCTGTGGGGCTTTGGATATTAGATAAAATAAGAATTAATTTAATGGATCCACACACACACATACACACACACACACACACACACACACACACAAATATTTCTGATGAGAAGCTTCCAAATCTGATTTTAAACATGACTGGATTTTACTTACAGAGTAATGTAAAGGATTTATTCTATTGATTCATGAAGCTGAAAATGAACAAACCTAACATTTAAATTATGATTTTCTGTAGCTGATATGTCTCTTCCATAGCTCATTGAGTATTTTGTCGAGTATAACTGTCTGTGTAGAAAAAAATCTTCATTTGGTGGCTTTTATATGGCTCCTTTTATTTAGGAAAGCAGTCATCAACTGTTTTTACATTCAAACCTTCTGACAATTAAGTTTTATTTTTCAGATAATCTAAATTCCTTTCCTCTCCTGCAGGTACCTCTCATAACAATGATGCTTACAGCAATTTCACAGGGATTTTACATTTGTAAACTGTAAAAGGCTGTTAAGCAATGACACGCCATTTTAGTTTCGCAGGATGCAGTCTCGAGATTTGATAAAGTTCCTGTCTGATCAGCTCCAGAGTACAAGACAAAATACCTACATACCTTCTTTGCACGGGCAGCAGGGAGCTGTGTCCTAGGCTATCAGGCACTTCCAAGAGTGTCTGGGTCACCAGCTTAACAACGCTGAGCAAGAAGTCGCAGTACATCTGTTTGTCTACAGCTCGGAAGCCGCTACCTTATGATAGTTATTTTTTCTTTTGATTTTTCTGTAGTGCTTGGGTTCAAAGCAAGGGTTCTGCCAAGACCAGCAAGCACGTTAACCCAACTCTGTCCATAGCTCTCATCCATAATTTTCTCTCCAGTCTTTCTCTACTAAGTCCATTTAAACATTAAAATGTACAAACAAACATCAACATGGGTATGTGGACTAAGAAGATGGCTCCTTTGCCATACAAGGGTGAGGACCCGAGTTCAGATCCCCGGAGCTCATATAAATCTGGACACAATAGTGTGTCTATATTGAACCCCAATGCTCCAAAAACAGTGCCAATCAAATAAGAGACTTTCTTAGAGAAGGTAGAAGGAAAGAGCCAGTATTTGTGTTTGTCCCGTGACATCTACATGTAGGCGATGCATGGGGCATGTATACCTCACACAGACACAGATACCGTCCCCCACTCATACATCATACATCAGACACACACATCAAAAGAGAAAAAAGGACACTAATCACTTAACGCCTCTTCTTCCTTCCCCACGCCATACACTCAGAACCTGGTGATGCAGATTATTCATAAGGCAGATATCATGTTAAACAGAACATATGCTTCCAATAATGGCCTCCAATAAAGAGAGGGGCATGGCGCTGTTTTTCAAACACAGGTGACCTAGTCAGCACTTTATAAATGAATAGGGAGCCCAGCTTCTTCCTCTTGAAAGTGGAATAGATGATATTAAATATTTGGTGAAGGGCTATTTGGTTGTGGGACTGCATAAATTATATGCTCGATATCAGTATCTGATAATTGCATTTCCAATAGGAATTACAGTTAAGACTCATGCCATATGACATACTTTTGATCATTTTAATTTCCTTTGTGATTGCAGAGAATGGCAATTCTTTGGGGGACTTGACTCCAATTTTCACATTATGAAAGTAAAGTACGGATAATGGAATGCTGCGGAGACGCACGGAGGCTTGATCTCCAATCTCTCCGCTCCCGCTTTCCCATCTTGGCAGTGGGAATGCCACCTGTGTTCTTCCTCATTATAAAACTTTTAGCAAGGATCTAATGAAATGCAAAGCTTTCCGTAAGACCAGCACTAGCCTTCCTATCAAATCATCTGAAATATTTATTTGCCCTCTTGAATAATTGATAGGGGCATCCGCTCTCCCGGTCAATTGATTTATTAAGGGACTGTTTGGAATTAAACAGCTTAAAGATATTAGATTTAGCAGTGATCTTGGTTGTTAGCGTATTCATTTACCTACGGGAGCCCCCATTAGATATTGTTAATCCATGACGTTTCCAGTCATGGCCTGGATCTCCTCAAATTGCATTAACGCCAGGCTGTTTAGCCACAGAATAACAGGTTTGATTGAGTGCTTGGGTTTGGTGTAATTAGATTTTCCTCGAAAAGGGGGGACTACTTTAATGCCACGTGCATTAAAGGAGATATGCCATCAGCATTACTGTAATTGGCGAACAGAAGCGCCGGAGACCTGGCCGTGTGTGCATGTTTGTGTTTATGGCTCAGCCGTCCATTCTCCATAGACGTCTCATAATAACCAGACATACTTACATATGCATGACCCTGACCGAGACACCGAGACACAGAAAAAAAGGGAATGACCTCTTTAATAAGCATCTTTAATATTAAAAAAAAAAAGTGGAAAATTCTTTCCTGAGTAATGGGATCAATTTTTCGTTTGTTAAAACTGCCAATTATTTCTCTTACTGAAAAGGTCAAGGGGCGGGTTAATCAATGACGAAAGGAGTACAAGATGTACATGGGTGAATTCATGTATTTGATTTGCATCTCACTCTAAGATCATCTGCTACCATTCCCAACTGTTATTCCTATGAAGGTCCCCAAGCCCATCAGCAGAACTCTTTCCCAAAGCTCCATTCTAGAGATTGAATGTCCTTGGTGCCAGGGATGCATAAAGGACTTGGAATCATATCTACCCACGTTTGCCATTGGATGGATGCATTCCTTAAGGAAGCAGTGATACCAAAGAACACTGCCACCCTGTACATGCTGGGATAATTAAAAAGTGGGAATGGATTGGTACCAGACAAACCAAAATGCCAATTCTACTTTCTCATTTTAATTTTCTTTCCTTTTTTACATTCCTCTCATCTCTAAGCTTAAGGGGACTTCAAAATGTATGTTTTTGTTCATAATTTACATCAGGGTGCCTCATTGTCCCCCTTCCTCTTTGTCTCTGAATGTCATTTTGGATAGACAACAGATTTGTAAAGCCCAGTCCTTCTCCAAGTCCACAAGGGGTGGATTACAGGAAAATAGAGCAAAACTGTTGTGTGATAGATATATTGAAAACTATAGAAAGAAGAGAGAGAAGTAATGTATCAGGCATGGTGGACATGGGCTATCTCAGTTCTCACTGTGACCTAGCACTTCTGACTTTGAAGATTTTAAAGTTCCAGGAAGTCAAACTACTCCTCTAAGTTCACAAAAAAAACTGCCTTCACAATAGTGCAGAGTCTTGTTGATGACACTATCAATTATTGGCTACTTTTTAAAGGAAGTTCCTTTTGCAAAAATAGAATTCTGATCAGATTACCTTTGGTGATCAGAGAGCCTGATGTCCTAGCCACCTCCTTGAACAGACGATTAGATGGATATTTAGGCTAGAGAGAAGTTTAAAGAAAGGGATGAGCTATGTGTTCATTTTCATGACTGATACTTAAGGTAGGGTAGAGAGAATAAAGAGCCAGCTAGGCAGGTGTTTGCTCTTCTCCGAACATGAGAAGCAGCTGCTGGAATTGAGGAAGCAGGGTCACGATGCATGTCTCCAAGGATGCCCTTATCTGTAATTTCACCTTCTATGACTTACTCCTGCTCACGTACCATCTGAAAATATCACAGGAAAGATTCTGGAGATAAAACTTTCTAACCATCAGAGACCTCTTACTTTAACATGTGCGTCTAGCTGAGCTAGTTTGTTATTTTGTGTTTAATTGGCAAATGAAACTTGATCACAGGTATACATGTAGAGAGATCTACAGTATCTTTAGTGTTTGAAACTCTCTTTGCCTGTAGATATTACCTAGGGGTGTCACGAGCCATTTCCCCCCTAAAAATCATTACAGGAACCATCACCCTGGGGAGTCTGCAGGGAACCTCACACCCATAATTATGTTCTATTGACAAAATCTGCCCCACACTCAATTAACTGTTAATCTGTTAGCAGAACACGCCTCACATTCCAGCTATCCAGGGAACCAGGTGTGGCAACTCGTGACTTCTTGGCCTACCTGTCTGAATGTGACCTCTTGACCTACGTGAGGAACCTGAATCACGTGATCTGGAACACGCGGCAAGAATCCAGTTTCTCTGCCCCTCAAAGTCCTCATCTCAGGCCTATATAAACAGCAACCATGACCCTAATAAACCGGAGGCTTTGACAAATCTGCTTGGCCTCCTTCTTCTGTCTTAGCTCATTCCCTTCCAGGTAGCGCCCCTCCGAGACCCTGGAATAACTAGCTGCAGGGTGGGTTACAACCCCTAGACTAGTGACCCACCCAAGGCGGCAACATAGGGGGTCTAAGCATATGTGACCGGGAGATAATAGGGACAGCTGTGTATGAAAGGTTTGAGTGGCAGTTACTGGAAGGAGAATCCCTTTGAAGTTACATTTATGTGGACAGACCCATAGAGATTATGTGACAAGGTTTCCGGAAAGCTCCCGATGAAAACTTCATATACTGGCCACACCCTGCCTGGACCTACCTTTGTCCAGAAGACAACATCCGGGGAGAAAGCAAGAGTGACCTGCTGTTCGAGTCAATCCATCCTCCTAGGAACAAATGGCTATGTCTGCGCACAGGTCTAGAATGAAGTTGAGTACAAGAGAAATCTCCTTTTAACTTGAGGGAGCATTCTAGATTTCCAAGGAAGTATTATAAAAAGCAAAATAATTCCTTGGTTCAAAAAAAAAAAATAAATATAAGTAGCAAGTGATGTCTGTGATTGCCCACGAGTAATAGGGAAGTCAGATGAGAGTACAGACTGAGGCTGTTTTAGTACATTAAATTATTACCTTATGATAGCTTGAGTGTTATTTATCGTTTCTCAAACATATGATCTTAATGGAACACATTGTCTCTAATAATGGTTTGTCTATAATAATGGTAGGGAACGTGGTGTCTATTAATAAACAGTCCTCTTCAAAGAAATGCAAGTCTCTTTCTCGAGAATGACAGGGCATTATAATTCAATATTTATCTAGTTCACTTAAAACATATAGTTATCATATACATAAACCATTGTTGTCTGTAAATTAAAGCTATGACTTTCAAAAACCAAACTATCATATGCTGATATGTGGATCATAAAGGCAGCTACAAACGACTTCAAGTGTTGCTTGAAATAATTTCTGGACTCGAGAGGAGCTGATATTTAGAGTAACATTTACTAGGACAATTCTGCAATGGTGAATTTTTGTAAAAATAAATAAAATTAGATTCCCTAGGAGGTTCCTTATAACACACATACCTTTATGGGGATTTGCCCACATCATTCTTATCATATAGACTTAGAACAAACTATGGTAAGCCCATGCCCAGATATTTCTTGCATTTTTGAGTAACATCTATTGAATGTAAGGGTGGAGTCAGGGAATTTTTTTTCTGTGAGTGAGAGCACCCAACCCTTTTGAGGACTTTAAAATCCTCAGTTAAACCCCAATTAAAAATATTCACTGGGCCCTGACCAATACGTCATCAGTTATTAGCATCCATACTCACACCAAGGCTTAAGACTGTCATCAACACTAAAATCATGGGCCTCTGACACTGTACCTGTTCTGATGACTTCTCCTGTTATAACCACAAAGTGAGGCTAAGAAATAATAAATTGTGTAGTGGTCTGCGATTGGTCTATGTGTCCAAATTTCCCTTATTACATATGATTCTAACACTGAAGAGATTCGGTAAGGGTCAAAACTCCTAAGGCGCGGAGGGTTAGCCAGTCAGCTAGAGGCCTCGCTAGCACTGAGTTTCGTCACGGCTAAAGCAGAGATAACAATGACAGTTAACAGTTTTTCTGTTTCTGTGGCCATTGTCTACCCTTGTTACGTGATGACAACTCACTGATAGTTCTGAACCAAATAGCAAGAAGCAAAGTCTCTACAGAAATTTGTGCCTACCGTCTACTTGGTCTTTCTACATTGTGTGCATCCCCTACCTGCTTCCTCTGCTTTTTCTTCACCATTTGGAGATGCTGTTCACATTCCCATATCCGTATCCCCTCTTCCTCTTCACATTTCTCATTTCCATCCTTGGGTGTTATTTCTTAACTGGGCTCCTCCTAGTATTGGAACCACGGGTGAAGGTCCCTTGTACATGTTATCAGCTTCCCTAACATTAACCTGCTTCAGTGATATATTTATTTGTATTTTGATAAATAAATTTTGTCTGAAGACCAGAGGCAAAGTTAAAGGCCACTGGAGGTAGGCAATGGTGACACACACCTTGAATCCCTAGATTTGGGAGACAGAGCCAGAAGGATCTCTGAGTTCAAGACCATCCTGGGCTACACAAGCTCAATGCAGAAACAAATCTAGGTGCTGGTGGCCTACACCTTTAATCCCAGTACTAGGTAGTCATACGCCTTTAATCTCAGCACTAGAGGGAATATAAAATGGGAGGAGATAGGCTTGGTTTTCTTAGTCTGCGTTCACCCAGCCTTGGTAGAGGTGAGACTTCTCTAGTGGCTTCGCTGCTTTACTTTTCAGGTTGAATCCTAATTTCTGTCTCTGGGTTTTTATTATTTGTGCTACAATAATATGCTCATGACAAATAAAAATAATCTGTACACATATTTGGTAGTTCTCATTAAGATTCATCCTCAGTCTAAGCAAGATATTATACTTTTAGATTCCTCCCTTTTAATTAACAATTTCTACTGCCTTGGCTATTATAGGCAGCCTTTAATGACTCCTCTAGGACCCAGGCTTGAGTTGAGTAACCTTAGGACTTGGCTGTGCACCGAATTTTCAGGAATCTGCTAGTCACTGGGCTACACTTCTGATTCATGACCCACTCGTCAGCAGCACTGAGCCCTGGGTTCCATATTTGTGGAGTTCAAGCCTTTTTTTTCTTCTTCTGTGGTGTGTGACCCTGCACTCTGAAGACCTCATTCTGCTTGTTTCTGACAATTTCTCCAAGGTGTCAGGCGGCCTGAATTATACTCCTGGACTCCGGCGCTCCAGTTAGCCTGCTCGGCTTGGTTCAAAGCACAGGCATATGAACACCCCCGGTGTCAAAGCATTTTATTGTAAAGGATCCAGTTAGAGTGTTATATTAATAACAATAATACTACAACTATAATAAGAGAGCGAATCAAGAATGGATGCTCATACATACGTCGTGTTTCCTGGATCTGAAAATAGGTAGGCAGAAGGCATAATTGAGTATGGGCATTTGTGGAGAGATTGGTTCTGATTAAGAAAAACATTTGATGAAGTGACATGTTTCCCCCTAAACAGCTCGCGTCACGGCTGGCCCTGCTCCTGCTGGTTCACCCCATGTAGTCCCAAGGACTTAGACTGTGTCACACACATTACTGAGCCTGACAAATAGGAGTTCATGTTGGTGTAGAGAAACCACTGCTTATATCCGCAGCTTGAAGTTTTATTGGGAAAAGCGATTCTCACCACACATCCAGAGAAACAGAGACTGAAGGGAAATGAACATCCTGAGATACCCATTTTATTTATTTATTTATTTATTTATTTATTTATTTATTTATTTATTTATTTATTTATTTATTTATTTCTGAGAACGGGGCCTCACGCTTTCAGAGAACAGTAGTTCACCTCTCTTCCTCACTCCATACCCCAGCTCTCTCTCTCTCTCTCTCTCTCTCTCTCTCTCTCTCTCTCTCTCTCCCTGCCCTCTCTCTTTTCTCTCTCTTTCTCTCTCTGTTTCTCTCTGTGTGTGTGTCTGTCTTTCCCCCCCACTGTGTGTGTGTGTGTGTCTGTGCACGCGCATGCGTGGGTGTATGCAAGGGTGTGTGTGTGTGTGTGTGTGTGTGTGTGTGTAGGGAAGCAAAGCCATGTGTCTGCTCTGGCGACAGCAGCACCAGAGCCTTAATCATTGTTTACTGATTCGGTGCATTTTACTAGCAGGCAGTGCTTTTCCAGAGCGCCGTTTTCCTGGCAGGGTGCAAAGACAGCTTCCAGGGGCAAAGTGCGTGTCTCGAGGCTGTCCCCGCTCGCTCGCCATCCCTGGCACTGTCTAACCATCCCTGACGGGGCCACCGCGCCAAGGCAATGGGCTGGCATGTCATCCTCTGCCTCCGACGGTGCTCATCTGGCGGTGGTGTTAATGAGAGCCTGATAAAAGCAGGAGGCAGGGCACAAAGGACCCGACGGGGCATCCAAACAGTGCGTGTGGCAGGCAGAGCCAACACGTTTCACACTGAGATCTGCTCATGTGGTGAAAAGAATTGAAAATGACAGGCTGGGGGATTTACCTTTGCCTCCGCTGGGCCTTTTTGGTTGTTATTGTTGTTTGGTTTGCTTACTCTGCTTTGAGATTCTGAGGCTGCAAATGCCTTCGTTGCCTCTCCCGGTTTTTCTTAAAATAATGGATTAGACATAACAACGAAAGCGGGACAGTGAAGAACCATTCAGTTTCTTGAAGAGTTGATCTGTCGCCTTTAATAACGCCCCCCCCCACTTGATTCCCCTATTTTTGGGGGTCGATACCTGAAATCTAGCAATCAACAAATCTGGATAAGGTGGAGGTGGATGGGTTAGCCTGCAGGTGGGAGCCAGAAAGGAGAGCTTGTGAAGGCATGCAGATATCAGGGTGACCCTGGACCCTCATAGGTGCCTATTCCAAGTGCCCACAAAATGTCAGAAAATGCCTACAGTTCAACCCTATTCACACCTGCCACTTTAGAGGGAGGGCCAATCAGGTAGTATCACACGTGGAGGTTTTCCTGGGTTCTAAGTTGGGTACCACTAGCGTTTTTGCCCACGAGGCTCACATCTCAGTAACCCCCTAATTGAAAATGCCCTTCCCCCAATTTCCTGCCACCCCTTTCTGATGCTTTAGGACCATTTATGGTGCTGTTTCCCTTTGCATTGTTTACTTGAAATATTAAATTTTTTTATTATGAATAAAAAAATGTTCACTATTAGGTGAGAAGCCATAGTGGTAGGATGAGATGTTAAAAACAGCAATATCTGTCAGGCAGGCTTCTTCATTCACTGCTCTCTAGGCCACCTTCTGGTCTGGGCAGCGGGCTTTTCCATCACATCCAGGTCCCGGCACCATCCTCATTCTCTTACCTGGGGACCTCACAGATGCCCAATGTAGTATCAATCAGTTCCTTCTCTAGAGTAGGTCTCCCCGACCACTTAAGAATCCCTTCAACAACTTCTCAACCTCCTGTAGATTGACGGGACTCGGGAAAACTGAGGAATAATACAAAAATCTTCCCAGCGTCTTGAGTTTCTAAGGATTCAGAAAAGTAATAAGTACAGGGTGAGCTAAGGCTTACTGAACTTACTAAGCTCCATTGTCAGGTGTCTGAAAAGGAACTGACTTCACACAGGTTAATATGCGGAGTGAGCTGCGCCAGATGTATGTAGCCAGCCCCCTCAGGCCCACAGAGGCAGGCACCAGGACCCGGTCTCCTGCTCCCAATAACTGTGCAGGTATGTGACATCCTGTCAAAGGCTCTTGACTTCATGGAAGATGCTGGTGCAGACATTAATTTCTTTGCTTAAAATGCTGGCACAATGCTGATCTAAATAAAACTAGGAACATCTCTGGGTCCAGATGCCAACATGGGCATGTCACAGAGCCACTGAGTCATCCCTAGGATGTCCTCCTCATCCTTACGTATCTCGGAGCTATGTCTCGGGGCTGAAGTTCATTTAATAGCTAGTACTGTCTGAGATGGAAGATGGAGAGCGTAAGCAGGGAGATCCAGGGAGGGAAGAGGAGAGGAGGAAGAGCGAGCCAGGAGGGAGGGATGAACAAGAAAGGAAGCGAAAGATCACCTTTAAGCCTTTTCTTTCCTCTTTCTTTCAAATGACACAATAGAATTTTTTTCTTCCCGAAGTTGTATTAGGGATTCACTTAAGCAGAAATGAACTGTAATATGCAAATAGTTCTAATTGGACTGCTAATAGAGCGTGTCTCTGTTGTTTTTTTGTAGGGAGTTTTATGCCTATGTAATCAGTGCAGACAGCCGTTAAGTAAATGAAGAGGCAACTAACAATGTCAGAAAAGAGACCGGGCGGTTCCGGCTGACACTACCCTAATCTTCTAGGACCCATTAAATGGCAGTTTCAACGCATTACCTACCATAACATCCTTGAATATCACTGATTTTATTTGCAGTATCAAACATTCCATTTCATGCCCCATTAACAGTGGGAGCCGGAGCTTTTTGACGCAGCTAAACATTTTACTAACTACCTGGACTAAGTAACCAATTAACTTTTGGAGACAATACGGCCAATTAAGCGCAGAAAGGTAAGGCTGTCATCCCCCACGAAAATTGAATTTCCTCTTCCTGATGGCACTTATTGTGGCTGCTCGATTGTTAATGGGGATTCGGTCCCTATTAAAGGATGAAGGCGATGTGGAATGGAGAAGTTCAGGGGGACTCGGTTCCTAAAGAGTAGGTCACTAAGTGTCCCAATCGGCCACTAATTCTGTTAACTTTTCTTCATGGCAGATTATTGGATGGGGCTGTGGCAGGGCTCTAATATGACATTCGGTGATAGTACATTGCACAATCTGGTTGCTCCTGAGGAACCCACAGGCTCAGGGCTGTAGTTAGGACCTTATATAGAAGGCTCCGGGAAAAAGCATTGTTTTTCTTTTTGGTTGTTTTTTGTTTGTTTATTTATTTATTTATTTATTTATTTATTTATTTTTGACAGCAGAAAGATGAGCGCTCGGCAAGATATTACCCTGCTTATGACTGGTGTGGACTCTTCAGAGAGGAAAACACAAAGCCGTGGGTAGAGAGGTGTGCTCCAAATTAACCCTCTGTGGTTTGGGAAGTCATTTTCTAAATGGCAGACAAGGTCTCTGGCGGTGACGCTGCTCCCTGGCTCTGACTCCAGTCGGCTGAAATGGAGCACAAGTAATGAACTTGGAGATCGCATTTTGAAGGCTGGAGGCAAATTTCATTCCTTTCGGTGGGGAGTCTTTCATCTTTGGAAGCACAGAAGAAAATTTGTCCTGGAGGGCATCCTCCAAAGGCCTTGTATGAGTGAAATACACAAAACTCGTGTGAAGCCATGGCCCAGATGTTGACCATACATCTGTTTCAAAAAAAAAAAAATCAAAAAAGGAAGCACAACACTTCAACTTCATAACAATGTGATTCTTTTGAAAGAGAAGACAAACCATTGGAGAGGCTCTGGGAAAGGAGGGAGAAGCCGAACTACACGCCTAGTTATTTGGGTCTGACTTTACAATGGAAATGCTAAGGCTTGAACATTCTCTGTTTTCAAACCATTCATTCCTAAAACTGTGTGATTTGTTATGCATCAGTGTTTTGTCCGCATGTATGCCTGTGTATTATCTGAGCGCCTTGTGCCCATGGAGACCAGAAGAGGGTATCAGAGCCCTTGGGACTGGAGTTATAGATAGGTGGGAACTGCCATGTGGGTTCTGGGAATTGAACCTAGGTCCTCTGAAAAAACAGTCCATACACGTAAGCAACTGAGCCATCTCTCCTACCCAAACAGTATCGTTTTTTTTTTTTAAAAAAACATTTATTTAAATGTTTTGTTTTTATTCAATACCTATTCTAATAAACTTAAAAATCTAACTTAAAACAGAAAGCTCATAATAAAGTAAGAGTAAAAATTGTGCATATTCATTGACTATTGCACCAGTGGTAAAATGTTTTGGGCACCCACCGAAAAACTGTTGAGTGTCCGTGGGAGGGCGGAGGGAGAACAGCGATCCATGTATTCCACTGCTATATCAGTAGCCTTGTTTCCCGACAGTTATGATATTTCTGACAGAGCCTATGTGACGGAACAGAAGGAGCCTGAACAGTAAAGAATTAACATTTGAGCTCCTCAGATGTAAGTGTCTTTTGAGAATTTGATAAAAATGTTTACTTGCAAACCCCTGATAATTAAATTCCTCTAGGTTAGTCTGAATCAGTTAATAACCCAGAAGAGAGATTTTCTTTGAAATGTCCCTTGGATTTCAATGTTTTTTTTTTTTCAAGAGTTGCGATTTTTGTTACAGAAGTGAATGCTCTGAGCTGTTTATTTAAGCCTTTTCCCATGGCAGAGGATGATTTAAAAGTGATTTGGGGAGTTTAGGCTTCCTGTTACTCAAGATAGATAGAGGTGTAAAGCTTCCCACTCCCAGCCACCCACAACTCTACATGAGAAGAACACAAACAAGCAAGCAATGGCAAAAACTCCATCAGCATGACTCAGACCCACAGAAAAGGCTGTGGCCAGGGGGTACTCCTAACCTAGAATGGGAAGCAAATGCAATAGAAGGCCTGCTGCTCAGGCCTTCCCAGAGCTCAGACTGCCCTGCTGATGGGGGAGAAAGGTAAAACCTGACCCTGGGAGACCCCAGTGTGTTCCTTCCTGCTCTCTGAAGTGTGAAGGGAGCCTACATTCTTTGTTGCTTGGATTAATGAGGAGTGAAAAGGAGGAGGAAGATGAGCATCTATGGTATCATTCCAGGAAGCTCATCACAGGGTTCCACAGTGTACCACCAGCAGGAGTAAGACATGTCCCAGGAAGCCAGCCTTGGCATCAAACCATCAACCAACGAGGACAGATCACAGGAGTATGTGAAAATTCCTGTTCTAATCTACAGGCTCCAAATAATAATAATAATAATAATAATAATAATAACAATAACAATAATCTATGAAAATCTGGATGTGTTATTAAATAAAGTATTTGGAAGAAAGAGTAAGTGTATCCTTTTATCATCTTGGGATGAACAAGTGTTCTCCAAAATACAAATTTACATAGCATACGAAACTGTTACAAGTATTTGGTTGAAAATATTCTTAATTATCACAGGTAAAAACACTGTTTAGAAATCTAAACCTAAGCTAACCTAGGGGAAGTCTGACAAATGTCTACTTTTCACTTAATAAAGTTCTGACAAATCAATAAAAAAAAATAGTACACTAACAGTTTTCAAAGACATAAATAAAAATGACCAATAAATACCTTTAGTTTTTGAGCTTGGCTCACAATTTTTTAAAACGTGCAAATGGAAAACAGTAAGTTCCCATTTTTCATCTCTCTGACCAAATAAATGCCAGGTAGATTTTTCTTCAGAGTCAAAGCAGGGGGAAGTGGCCTGTCACCTACTCAAAGGTTCCAGAGAACAAGTGACTAATGTATTCCCAGCTCAAAATGATGCAGTCACTAGTTCTGCAGTTCCAAACGCAGGCAAAAACAACATCTATATANATTTCATATACTTTTACAAAAGCATAACATTTTATTGGCAATAAAGTATCTGTGAACATGGGAATAATAGTTATGATAAATTTAACATGGCTAGGTGACACACAGCTGTGAACTCAGGGTTTAGGAGGATGGGGCAGGAGGGGGATGAGCGTGAGGCCAGCCTGGGCTATATAGAGAGACGTTACCTGCAAAAAACAAAGGATGGCGTGTAGCTCAACGGGAGAATGCTTGCTTAACGTGCACAAAACCCTAGCTTTGCGTGACATCTCTTGAGTAAACAAATTAAGATGAACTACACAGAATTGATTCTTTGGCATGTTACGCGAGAAAAAGTATACTCTGGCACATATGACGTAATTTCTTTTTCTAATGCGTGCATCATACTTTTCCTTGAGTATGCCTACAGATTTGCACTTATGTCTCCCCTAGAGGCACACAGGTACATACCTCTCCTTTTGGATTGCAAGAGCTAATATCTTCATGAATGTGCAGAGTTTTTGAAAAACGTCCAATGAAATGGTGCATGCAGGTTGCATTCTGGCCTCTGCTAATGGGGAGCGTTCCACCCTCTCCTTTGGCCATTCTGGGTTTTCTGATTATGCCTCGGCATTCTTTCGTATAAGTCATTACCATCACCACCAAAAATACGTCGTTTCTGGAGACACAAGGCATACTGGGCTGTTTTCTTCTTCATAGCTTACACTAAAAATGAAGAAGACTATTTTTTATGAAGAAGCAGATTTTTATTCCCCTGCCTGCCAGTGGTGTTAAAGACATGACAGGACAGCCTGCAATACTTTGTCCTTACCAGAGATGTTCTGCGAAGGCTTATCAAGCCCAGTGTTGTGTTAAAACATGAACTCACCTCTTCCCCTGAGAACCTCACATTTTAATAAAGGGCATGAATTCTCGTGCAGTGGACAAAGGAACAACAAGTGATTCATCGTCCTCTAAGGGCTCTTGAAAGATTGCAGTGACAAGACAAAAATGAAATGCCTAGTCATGTTTGGGCTTGACTTACTATTTAGCTTTAAAAAAAAAAAATCCATTTTCCGGGAATATCAACTCTGCTTATTCACCAAGTCTAGGGAAATGGCAAACAAGTCCGAATGCCCAGCTTTGAACGGTTTTATATCTGGCTTGGCTCTGACCATTTAGAAAGAGACTGTATGTAGGTGAAGAGATGAAACGCCCAGCGATGCTGAGTGGCAGCTCCAAGCTGCAGTGAGATCCATCTCTGAGAATCCCTTCGTGACTATTTCTTCATGGCAGTAAGTAATCCTCCATGGCTCAATTGCTGTTGGAATCCTACTTATTTCAGTAAGTTTATAGTAGCTTTATTTTTTCCATGTGCATGAGGTCCATCTATGAGCATCTCTCCTACATACGATCTTATTGACGAGGCTGTGCCTTTTCTGAAAACAGGAACGCAATATGGAGGTGGCCTTACATAGACAGAATGTGACAATGTACTTACCTCTTGTTTTGATCCGCATAGTATCCTTTTGTTTCTTATCCACTCTGCCCTACTGTGGGCCATGGGTCTCCTAGCCTCACGTTGCAAGGAGAGAACTGCTTCCTTCAACTAAGTGAGGCCTGGTGACATGACTCACTAGATAAGGACTCTTGACCACTCGAGTTCTGTTCCTGAGGCTCACATGGCAGATGAAGACAGCCAGTTGGTGCAAGTTATTTTTGGACCATCACATGCATCTTGTCATGTATGTATGTGTGCATGCACACGTGCTTCACTTCCATGCACAAACGCACAAACATGGGTCCACACACAGACACACAGAACAATGTTGTAAAAAATCTAAAACTAAGGCTGCACAGGGGTGGTGCATGCCTTTAATCCCAGCACTCTTGGGAGGAAGAGGAAGGCAGATCTCTGTGAGTTCGAGGCCAGCCTGGTCTACAAGAGCTAGTTCCTGGACAGGCTCCAAAGCTACAGAAAAACCCTTCTCAAAAAACATATATATGTATGTATATGTGTGTGTGTGTGTGTGTATATATAAAACTAATTTTAGATAGCGCAACAAAACCTGAGTGTTTAAAACAGGTCTTTTGTTTGCTTGTCTAAGGAAAATTGGATTTGCAGTCACAAACAAATAAAAGACAAATGAATCTGAAAATCCACCAGAAAGGACTATAGGTTCTCAACCTGCCTAATGCCAAGACCCCTTAATGCAGTCACTCATGTTGCAGTGACTCCCCAACCATAAAATTATTTTTCATTGCTACTTCACAACTGTACATTTGCTACTGGTATGAGATGCAATGTAAATATTTTTGGAGATAGACGCTTGCCAAAGAAATCATGATCCATGGGTTGAGAACTACTGGGCTATAGAGATACGTAGACCGACGCAGCTTGAAGTCAAATGAACACAAGTGCGCATGTGACAAGGGAGACGAGAACAGGACGAGGTGGGACTCGCTGGTACACAGGATGCTCTCCGCACATGGGACCTGAAAGAAAGGGCCATAGAGGGTGCATGGACACTATCTGTGGGCAGCGTTATTATAGGATCATCACAGTGGATAAGGATACACAACGACTCGGGTGGTGGTGCAGGGTAAGCAGGTAATGGCAGAAGCCCAAGTCAGTTGCTTAATTAGAAAAGCTGATAGGTTCCAGAAACCATGGAATCACTAAGATACGTCACCGCCAATGAGGGAAAATAGGTGCACTGGGTTTGATGAGACTATGAGAGTGCAGGGTTATGCCTAAGGGCTGGCTGCTAATCTGTCAATCGAACCTAAAACAGGTCTGCAGGTGTGGATGATGATGGGGCAGAGTGTATCCCAGCAGATCCCAAAAAGTACAGAGAAGAGCAGTACCCACGCCATTACAGTGAGAAACACTCACTTAAAAGTTCCGAGTCAGGGGTAGGGTTCTATCGAATCACGGGGGAGCCAGGATGGAGGAAGTAAAAGAGGAGACAGACACATTTTGTTATGTATGGGTTTGAAGTCATTCAAAGTCACTTAAGTTGTAATAATGAGGTTCATTTAAGACCTGGGACTCACTGAAATAATATGGTTAAAGCCACGAGACATACTAACTGTACTTGCCATAACAGAATCCATTTGAGCTATTATTAATCTAATCTCATAAGTGCATGTAATACCCCAGCAAGCAACACAAAGCTTTGAATTTGGTCTCCACTAATAGTAAGAGTAGCTCCTGTACTCTTCACTGGGATTCTCTGTACCATTAAGCAATTACTGGTGGCTAGAATACCAGCCCACATGTCGCTATTTCTGGTTAGGAGATTTTCTTGCCTGCCTGACTAAATCTTCCAATTAAACGCAATGGTACTACATCCATTTCGGGTCCGCGTCCGCAATGCGCAGCAAGAAGTATTGTCGCTTTCTGTAAACAGTTTGAGGAGCCGTTGAACCACACACATCGGCTTTGCCGATTTGAAACCTGCTAAAGGGTGGCACCGGTGTCATTGTGCAACTGGAGACAGGAAGACCAGGAGACAAGAGCAGTCTCACAAGTATGAGCGCAGAATCTTTAGAGACAAGATCCACTCCATCCAAGTGGTATCTCCCCAAGATTTCTTTTCTTGCTCCTTTCGGCCGGTTTCATCAATAATTACAGTTCAATAAGGTTTCTTTTATCTCAAGTTCTATTGAAAAACTGGAGGGCCAAACATGGACCAAATAGCATAGATGGTGAAACTTCAGCAATGTTGATCAGAAATTCAGAGTTTTGAACGAAACTAAAAGCCGCAGCGAGGCCATTGTTGGGGCAGCTGCAGCTCACACTTACATGCACCTGAAAATGGGAGGCATCGCTTTAGTTTGTAAAAGTTGGATTTGCATCTAGAAATAAATTGTTTAGGAGTAAGAGTCGTTCTTCAGTCTTTTTTAAAAAATGAGTGTGTTTGTGAAGAAAAATATTTGGTAGTGGGCTAATCTGTGTCTGCTCAGAGGACAGAAGAGGGAGCTAGATCTGTTGGGGCCGAAGTTACAGGTGTTTGCAGGATTCCAGACTGTTTTGTGGGTTCTGGCATTTGAACTCCAAACCCCATGCTTGCTCTGTGTGTACTCGTAACTGTTGACAAGCCCCTTGAACCATTTTTGACTATTTTTAGTAAGCATCTATCCTTTTTCAGAACATACTGGTAATTGATGCGCAGGATAGACGTACAAATTTCTTGGGTTTGGGAAGGCTGGTGCAGAGAGATGGTTCTGTGTTACAGGATAGTGAGGATGCGTACACCCTGTGAAGACAACTATCTCAAAGAGCAGGCTGGCATTCTGGCATCTGCTGGATGTCTAAACCTGGGCCCTTCACTTACCCAATCAGTGCCTCAGGTTTATCTCTACAAAGTAGACAGTAGTAGTAACTATCCCACAGAGTTATTGTGAAAATTAAATGAGATTCTAAATTAAAGAACTTACCTCATTATCTTAATTATTCATGAGCAAGTTCATATATGGAGCCTTGGGAATGGTGCTAATGGTAGGAGATAATGAAGATATAAATATCTGAGTGGATTTAGGTAAAGTCATAGATAATGGTAGTTCTAGATTCTTCGAATATAATAAAGTTAAGGACCTGTGGGATGGATTGGTAGCTTTTTAATGATCTCTTCCCAGAAGTTACTGGAGTTCCTGAGAACAATGCCTTGAGGTGTTGCATCCTGAGGCAACCAGTAAACATGGGTATCTATGGATGAGACAAACAGACTTGCCCCGGTTACGTGGAGAAATCATTAGCCCTTGGATATATATACAAACATTGTTTATCTGTTATAAAAAACGAATGAAATCATGTTGTCTGGGAGAAATGGAAGCCACCGGGGACTGTCTTATTAAATAAAGTCAATCTCAGAAAGACAAACAACGGTTTGTCTTCTTTCATTTTACACAGATACATAGATACATAAACTCATGGGTATAGGATGACATGAAATAGAAGGAAAAGCTTCAAGGGGACTACTTCAAGGGGGGACGTGAGAGAGACTATGTAGGGGAGTATGCTTAGCTCATGCTATAATTTACAGAAAAAAAAAAACAGTGAGGGTTCAAAGTATCTCCGTGACTCCCACATCTCGACTCCAGTTTAAGAAACTTCATTGTTAGAGTGTCTCCAAATCTGGTTTTATTTTTGTTTTTGTTGTTTCTGTTTTTTTTTTTTAACAGAGAGAAATTACTTCTGCCTGATTTTTAACTTGATGATTCAACAATCTTAAGATGGGAGAAAATGTGTGATGTCTTCGATTTCACTATATTTATGTGACCTTTTGATTGTTGACAATTAAACATAATTTTAATTGTTCATCTTTTCTATATCAGAACAATTCAGAATTCAGTGATGAGCTCTTATGTAAAGACCTAAGTGGAATAAGTGGAAGCAGACAAAAAAAAAAAAGTCTTGCTTGTCAACTGGTACTTCTTATAGTTAACTACACTCTGAGAGCTGGTTAATGGCTTGAAGGTGAAGAGCACTTGCTGCTCTTCCAGAGAAGATGGGGTTGGTTCCCAGCACCCACATGGCAACACACAACCATCTGTATCTCTAGTTCTGGGGGCTCTGACTCTCTTCTTGCCTCCTCAGATACCAGGCACACAAGCAGGGCACAGACTTGTATGCAGGCAAACAAAGACCATGATGGGTTGTCCCACTGAAACAGTCTACCTGAGCTAATGGGAGCTCACCAACTCCAGCTAGAATGGGAAAGAAAAAGCATAGGACCAAACTTGCCCCTCTGAATGTGGGTAACAGTTGCATGGCTGAGGCAGACTGAAGGGCCACAGGTAGTGGCACCAGGATTTATCTCTACTGCTTGTAATGGCTTTTTGGAAACCTTTTCTCTTTGGATGATACATTTCTCAGCCTATATATAGTAGGGAGGGCCCTGTACCTTCTCCAAAGCAATGTGTCTTAACCTCACTAAGGAGTGGAGGGGTTGGGGTGGGAGGGTGTGTGGAGGAAATGGGAGGAGGGTTGGGAGTGGAAACTTGGATTGGTATTTTTTTTAAATCTAATAAATTTTAAAGACCATATACAAATAACTAGTAGTTAAACAAGCTGTCAAAAACATGTTTTAATATATATATAATATAAATAAATAATACAATATAAATATTTATAATTATACATACCACATACCATATATAATAAATATAATATAAATAACCATACAATATAAATTAAAATGTATACATACATACATACATACATACATACATATTCTTCAAACCTACAATAAACACAATTAACTCACATTCTTGTTTTCCCGCCGTTTCCAAGGGCGAGTATAGTATTGGATGGCTTACAGCTTTGGAGCCTACAGTGGTTTGGTTGGATCTTAAACAATCTCCAAAGAATCTTTTGTTAACACTTTAATAAGCAGCCTGTGGGCCCACTGGGCCCACTAGCTGGGCCTGCCTAGTGGGTGGGAGAAAGTGACATCGTTGTGGGGTGCCTTTGAAGTGCACTGTGGATCCCTGGCCCTGCCATTCTGCTTTGGCTATCTGGTATGAAGAGAGTAGTTCCCCGCCCCCACTTATGCAGGTGATGGAGTTTAGCCCACCATGAGACTGCAAAAAAGAGAGCCACAGATATTAGCCAGCTCTCCCAAGCTGGGAACCAAGCTTTCCTCCTTCCACGTGTTTCATCACAGCACCTGAAAGGTAGCAAACTTCCTCTGTGTTGCAGGCTTTTGTTCTCAGTTTTGGTTAAATTTGACTCTTGAAAGGATGCGCTGCCCAGCTGTGGTACTCTTGTCTTTCAAAGGCTAGTGTGGGGTTCAGTGACAAGAGACCTGGAGGTTTAATAACATAAGATAAAGGCCGTTTGCCCTTTATGAGATTTTCTAACTACTTCTTCTCGCTCCTTCCCTAAACTAAAAGCCTCATTCTTCCCCTTAGAGTATGGCCAAAATGGGAAACTGCAGGGCCCGAGGCCCAGCTGCAGAAGCTCATGACATTGACCCCGTGGCTCCCTAATAGATCTGCAAAGTGCTTTGTTCCTAGAAATCATCTGTTGAGTAGCTCGGAGCCATTGTACATCTTGTTAGAGCAACAGAAGCGCCACGGAATGAACTAAAATCTCCCTGCAGAGTTGCTCTATCATATGGTCAGAACAGTCTGAACTTTCAGCAAATTCGTGTTACAGTCCCGAGTAGCCATGGTTAAGTCTATATGGGGTTAAGTGAGAAATACGGAGCTGTTGTTATGTGTCTGGGGAATGACAAAGCCCTGGGCATGACGGGTCTGAAGGAATCCTTTTTCAGCCCTTTGTAAGTTTACCATAGGCTGAAGAAGTAATAGGGAGGGGACTCAAGTTTTCTGGATCCTTGTAAACTCACGCAGGACCTTACCTGCCACCGTGGGTTAGTCTACTTTGAGATAGAGAACTCTCCTGGATCATCGAATTTAATAAGACAGTTGACTGTTACCAAGAAAGAAGACAGAGCCCTTGTTTTAGCTATCCCTTTGCTGGCCTGTCTATTTGGCTATTATGTACGTGTGTGTGTGTGTATGTATGAATTAATGTATGTATGTATGAATGTATGCATCTGCCAGTCTCTCTGCCTATCAGTCATCTTCTATCTATCTATCTATCTATCTATCTATCTATCTATCTATCTATCATATACATACCCACCTTTTGCCTATCTATTTATAGAAGTATAATACCTACTAATTTTATCCATTATCCATTTGCCAATCATACTTCTTTGGATCTTTCATTTATCTATTCTCTCTCATCTATTATAAAACATATCCATCATCTATGGTATCATATAATCATCCATTTATTTACCTTTGTAAGCAACATGGTTCTTTCTCAACTGTTAAAATATTCTATCAAATATTCTAGACGTTTCTCCTTTTTTATTTTCTTCTCTTCTCGTCTTCCTTTCACTTCCCTCTCCCATTTCCTTCCCCTTCTAACTCTGATGTTGTCAGGCTATGGATTCTATTTTGTCACAAATGCTGCTCTCTATGTTTACTAAAAACTGCTGTATTTAAAGTTTAAAGCACATATCTTGACAAACTTTAGCGTGCATGTACATTCATTAAATCCTCACCATCAAGCGAGACCATCATCACCCACTAAGGTTCACTTCCTTCTTTGAACCCGTCCATCAGCCTTGTCCATTTCTTTCCACAGTCAAGGACAGCTTTGTTTGTTGTGGTTTTAAGTTTGAATCTCCAGGCTTTAGATGAATAAAATCATTGAATATACAAAATATCTCTCTCCTGTGTCATTTTACTGCACAGAGTGACTTTATTCACTGCTGTTGCATGTATCAACAGTTTCCTGTTTTCCATCTGATCAGTACAAACTCATCTCATGGACTTAACAGAACTTATGAATGTGTTCCATATGGAAAGGAATAATAGTTGTTCCTAGGACAAACAGATTTTCTATAAAGCATTTATTCAGAAATCTTCTGTGGCTAGATGAATATACATAGATACATAGATAAATACATAGAGAGATTTAGAAAAGTACCTAAGAGACGAATAGCTGACTCTAGCGTTTTAAGAGGACAGGCTGTTTTTGAAAGTGGTTATTATCACTAGGAACCTGTAAGACTCCCTGTTCCTTTACAACCCCACAGTTACCTCATCCTTCTTCTCCTTAGTGATGCTGGGTTCAGTATATGGTCCTAAATCATAGTGATTTTCAACATCATTCCTCTAATGATCAACTATGTCAAATATTTTCATAGGTTTATGCACAATCCATGTACTTTCTTTGAAGTATTTCATTAGTTTATTTTAAATCAGTTATTTCTCTTCTGTTGTGAAGTTGGTTTTTTTTAATGCAGCCCAGATAGTAATTTTTTGCTTTGCAAGTGTTTTCCTCTTAGATTCAGATTTATATTTACATTAATTGAATAATGCTTTCTGAAGGACTTCAGTTTTAAATGTGTGTTTCTTTCCTTTCAAAGTTATACATCCAGTATCCTGCCTAAGAGATCCTTCTCTAACCCATGGTCACATAGGTTCTATGTTCTTCTTTCTCATCTCTGTTTATTGGAGTTGTAACTATTCATGAAGGCCAAGGACATCTTCAACAAGACATTTGGTCTTGTAACATTTGAATGAGAATTTCTGGCTACATCCTGGAATCATTGAAAATAGTGTAGTCTTTTTGGATGCCAGGTACATGACCCTCCACCTTCAGCTGCCCATCCAACTTCATGTCATGGAGATAGTATTCCACAAGCTCAGCCTTGCTTCCATGCCTCCTACAAGATGTAGGTAGATCTGAGACATCTGGTGTATTCTGCTTGTAGGAAAGAGTGGCCTCCCCGTCCTCTGACCTAATCCAGGGTGCGGCATGACGTTAGAGGAAGGCATTCCACCCACAGAACTCTTGGCTATCCAGGAGACCATGTGGGAAGAACTGAGTGTGACAGTTTGGATTGCAGTCTGCACACACAACACTGCTGTCCATTACATAGAGAAAGCTCAGCACACTTGGATTGCTCTCCCTCAGCCTAAGGACCCTCATAAAGAAGCAAATGTAAAGGTTAGCATACTTGGCCAAATTTCAAGCAGTCAGTTTAATATTGGAAGCCTTAGCCAGCATCTAGACTCTTATCTAAAGTTACTACAAGATCCTAAGCTATTCTATAAAACAAATATCTTTTCTAAGGAAAAAGTTCTGGGCACTTCTGGCCTTATAGATACTCAAGCTATAAATCAACGCCACTTCTGTCTGAACATATAAGGTTTTTGCAGAACACTTCTTCTTCCCTTGGAATTGTAAACAGGGCTAGCAGAACCAAGACATCCATTTACTTTTTAAAAAGACGTCATACTACACTTTGGGAAGAAGCATTCAGTAGAACTTTCACGTCCTAACAGGTCCCAGATAGCTAGTTCAGTTGAGAGATGTGATGTTTTCCTTGAAAACTCCTTTAAGAACTCCAGCCTGATAAATAAGCCCCAAATGAGCCTTCATGTTTCTCTAGACCTTAACGAGTGTTTATGAATGGTTGGGCTTCCTCCATCTCCTGGGGGATTCAGGAAAATCAAAGGTGCACTTTCCGATAAATCCGTAACCAGAGAGTCCAGGGAGAAAGCGGCAGCTGCTTTCCTGGTACAGGATGAAGTTGGACCTAGACTTTTACCAAACACCAAAAGCAAAAGTCTCAGCTTCAGTTGCTCACTGCTCTGTCTTCTTTGAGCTATGGCTTCCCTGGTTGTTTTTATTGCTTTACACCTTGAAGGGACAAGCTTCTCTGATGAGACATTATTTCAGTCAAGCACAGGAGACACCGACAGACTCTCACTCATATCAAGAACTTATAAAACAAGGATGCTCAAGTTCTTCACCCCAGTTAACATTGCCTTGACACTGGAGTTCACCACTGAGTTGCATCACTTCAGATACCATGGAGCCTCCAGCCTTGCAATGCCCATAGCTCAGCTCTCCATTATTTGCACATGGCACTGGGAGACATTTTGCTTTCTCCCTTTGCCACGAAGAAGTCCATATTGTGTTTCTGAACTTGCCAATCAGCTTGGAACGTGGTCCTGTTCTTCTCCTCACCTTTTAAAGGCAATGTTACAGTTCTATACAGAAATGGACATTTTCTGCTCTCTGTGTCATATAGAAAAATAAATGTAAGTCATTGTTTCCTCGGGAGCATACCTCTTATCAGTCAAATGTTTGACTCTCAGAGGACCTGTCCTCCATTGGGTCCTTCTCCTATGATGCCCTGAGTTTCAAGCCATATGGTTCTCATTCCCAAAGACACTCAGACATCTTCACACATATGTTACTACCTTTCCAGTTCCTATCTTTTCACCATATAATGGATATACCTGCTACTGTGGCCTTAGAACTTCTCTAGTGCATGTTTTAACATTAGAAAAATATTGTCAGTAGCACTTCAAAATTTCCAGTCTATTTCAATCGGCTCCTCAATAATAACCTTGTTCGCAAAAGCAAACTCTCTGGGCTAATGAGATGGTTCAATGAGTAATGAGACCTCCAAGGTTGATGGTCTGTGTTTGGTTTCTGGGACAACCATAGTAGAAGAAGGGATCTGAACCCTGATAGTTGTCCTCTGACCTCCACAGCCATGCCTGCATACACATATCCACAAATAAATAAACTATAATGAAAATTAATTGAAAAATAGAGCTCTAGTCTCTAAATGTCTTTATTAACATATCAGAGGGCCAATTACATGACTCATCTTTTTTTAATTTTTTTATTTATTTTTTTGAGACAGGGTTTCTCTGTGTTAGTTGTCCTTGAACTAGCTCTGTAGACTGGAGTGGTCTTGAACTCACAGAGATCTGCCTGCCTCTGGCCCCTACGTGCTGGGATTAAAGGCGTGTGCCACCACTGCCTGACCACTACTCATATTTTTAAATTTCTCATATTTTATGAGGTGTGGGTGTCTTTGGATAACCTTGTTATCTGAGGAGCTACTGGAACAGGATCTTAAATTGAGAAAACATCCCCATCAAAATAGGCTATAGGTATTTTTTGATTAATGGTTGATGTAGGAAGGCCCTATCTGCTATGCATGTAGCCACCCCTAGGCAGGTATTTCTGGCCGGTATAAGAATGTAACCTGAACAAGCCATGAACAGCAACTCAGTGAGGGACACTCCTTCATGCTTGTTGCTTCAGTTCTGATCTTCTGGTTCCAGCTAGAGTCTCTTCCTTGGCATCGCTCAATAGACCGTGATTCGAAAAATGTAAACCAAATAAACCCTTTCTTTCACAAGTTGCTTTTGGTCACGGAGCTTTATGGTAGAAACAGAAACCTGACTAAAACAGGAAGCAAGTACCCGGAGAGGAGTCACCTTGTTCTGTGGCAAATCTATCTTCCACCAACAACCTCAACAATCTCCTCGCCTAACTCCCGCACAGCATCCCAATATTACTGCCACTCAGAATCAGTCTAGGGCCAAGTACCAGACAACTGTTTCTCAGAACCTGCTGGCATGGCTGAGACTGAACAGGTCTAGCGTGCTTCCTCGGCTTCATCTTTTCCTGAAGGATGTACGATGCAGACTGTGGCCTATGAAGCCTCCTTGCTCCTCCTGCCTCTTGATGGGCTCTGATGCAGTTCCCCATGGTCAGCATGGTGTGCCCTACTGCTCTTCTTCATGGTTAACCATGAGTAACTGGCAGCTCTCTGTTGACATCATTGCTCTCTGTCTTGTCACACAGCCGCCTCTGTAAATTGAGACATGGGCACAAATCGCTGAATAATGTAGTCAAGAGTTTTCTCATATTTAAAACTCTCTCTCTCTCTCTCTCTCTCTCTCTCTCTCTCTCTCTCTCTCTCTCTCTCTCTCTCTCTGTGTTTGAAGACTGAATTTTCTCCTTCCATTCTCCTTTTCCCCCTATTTTCACCCACTCCCCAACTCCTTTTTTCCCTGCATTGAGCCTGCTCAGCTGGCTTCTTATTTGCCCTTCTCTAGAAGAATTATATTGTACTTATTCTTGTTTCTTACCTTTATTAATTTTTAAGGCTTTTTTTCAGTTGTTGGCTGTGTTCCTTAGATTTCAAACACTGTGACACAGTACCCAAGACAATCAGCTTATGGGAATAAAAGCTTGTTTGGCTCACAGTGTTGAGGATTTCGGTCTATGATAGGTTATGCCCATTATTTGGTAGCCTGTAGAGGCACAGTTCATTTTAGCAGAAGCATGTGAAAAATATCTGATCACCTCCTGCTGCCCACAAAAGCAAAAGAAAGGGGTGAAGTTCTCTCTGTGTTTCCAGGGTATGTTCCCTTTAACCTAACTTTCTCTCCCTAGGCCAGACTCTTCATAGTTCCAGTATCTCCATAAAAAAAAAAAAAAAAAAGTAAGACATGGGGTTTTAGGGAAAATTTCTTAAACCATCACAAAATTTCTTATGCATATCTTATGATGTATTATAACTGGAGCTGAGTTCCATTTCATTTCGGTTGTAAAATTGTTGGTATCGCTGCATTGGAGTATTTACTGCGTTTGTCCACTACATTCTCAGTAATCTGATTATATGTAAATTAGTTCTCTTAGAGTTGCCTTTCAGCTTCCTGTGATGGTTTTTTTTTTAGGTTAAAGCTTTTTTTTGTAATATAATTTTTTACTGAAAAAAAAATTCCACCTCCTCCCCGCCTCCCATTTTCCTCCCCATCTCCCTTTTACCTGTGATGGTTTTTATTTTGAGACACAATTTAGAAATATATGTTTACTGATTTAGGTATAAGTGCTTTGTTTTAACATTTACTATTTTAATAAACAGTTTTGTTCTTTTTTACCTGTTTGTCCTCAATATTTTTGTCTTTGCTTTTGTTTCAAGCAGTAACCTAAATTTCTCTTCTATTGCTTTGTTTTACCATCTTTCTATTCATCATAATTCAATAAAAATTCTCTTTATATATGATTAGCCTGCTATTTCTATCACTGTTGTGGCGTTATCATCTTTTATGGAACTGTACCTAATACAATGGTTTGTCCTTAACTTCTCATGTTCAATTTTTGGCCCTTTTGGCACTAGCTTCTGAAATCACATTCATTATTTTTGCCTTTTTGCCTAATTTTCTTCCTGCCTCTCTCTCTCTCTCTCTCTCTCTCTCTCTCTCTCTCTCTCCCTCCCTTCCTCCCTCCCTTCCTTCCTTCTTTCCTTTCTCCCCCCCCCCTTCTCTTTCTCTTCCAAATGTGGGTGTGCATGCCCCTGCCTGAGGCTTTGTACATCTCATGCCTACAGGAGTACACAGAAGTCAGCAGAGGGAGTTGGTGAATTTGGGAATGGAGTTACCAGATTTTGTGAACTGCCCTCTGGGTGCTGGGAACTAAAGCTGACTCCTCCAAAGGAATAGTAAAGCATTTTTAAATGCTGAGCCATCTTTCCAGCCCCCAATTCTTACTTTTTCACCTGGCAAGAGAATTCATCAATTAAGGCCATTCCCTCCTCATTAGTTCCTTGTACCTGTGCATAATAAACCCAAGTCCTTACATGTTTAATTGAAAGTTACACGATAAAGCACAGATTCCCCATTCTCCATGTGTATTACATTCACAAAGAGTGAGAGAATTTGGGGGCAAGATGGCAAGTAGCAACCTTTAGCAATCAATTACCTTTGTTTTCATTTCTATAGTAACTGTTCTAGTAGAATATAAGAAATTATTTTTAGCTTCGAGATTGCTAAAATTAAGTGAGGTAAGTTAAGATTAGCAGTATAGATATGATATGTATATGATAAGGCATTTCTAAGATGGAATCCCTTAGAGATGTAAAATGATATTGCAGAAAATATTCAATAATGTGGAAAAGAGTTCATGCTATCAATATTAACCATTACAGTTAAGTAAAAGTTCAACTAAATTATTTAAATGATATAATAATTGTTGTGTGTGTTGAAATGTTCACATTGGCTCGTGCTTCAGTCTAACTGGCAAATCCAAGGGTCATTTTCATTTCATTTATTTGAGTATGACTTTTTGAAATTGAAAAAAAAAACAAGTTGACAAGTCGCTTGTGGTAAGACCATAATAAAGTGAATATTTTCAAGTTAATATATAAAAATTATTGGTATTTTTTTCTCTATAAAGCAAGGCTTAGCCTAGCCTGGAGTCTGCTGCAGAGAGAACATCGCTTATGGTAGTCATGACTGTCCTGTCACATCTGCCTTCCTTCCAGCAGGTGCCTTGTTCCTCTCCTCCTGTTGCCCTCTAATGTCTCCTACATGTATCGGGAACGCAGAGGGAGATCATCAACCTCTGGAAGACAGGCTCCCCTTCCCTTTAGGACATCTGTGCTTCACATAGGGCTTTGCTTTGCAATACAGGTTTATTGGTTAGTAGGAACATTTTCCTGATTTTTGTGTTTAGATGAACTTACATTCTGTATTAAAGAAGATAATTTATTTCCAAATTCTACAAGCTTTGTTGACACAGAAAATTCAGTCGTGGGACTTTTTTTTTTTTTGTTTGTAGTTTTTTAAACTTGGCAGCATTTCAGATATTTTCCAACACCTCCCACCTAGTGAGCAATAGTTGTGGTTTCGGGTGATGGCTTGGGTTGTGTCTTTTTCATAATACAACATTTGTTTTATATTTAAAATCATCCTAGGAATCATACTCTTGTTTTTTAATTGACAAGATGCAATGTCTGCCTGTCATAATCTAGATAAGGCAAAAAAAAAAAAAAAGGCAGAAATATTCCCCACTCCAGAAAGTGGTCTCTTTCTGCAGCCCAAGTCATTGCTAACTTTGAAGCACTTCACTCAATAAAATGACTCTGGCAGAACCAGGCGTCCAATACAATCCAACCAGGGATTCAGTTAAAATGGAAAGATTCTTAAATGTACATCATTAGATGAGAAATGAAGCCATTTTTGAATTAGATCAATCATTTGGCTCTCCTTTCTCTTCAACATCTTGTTTCCTCCTTGGATTTTCATAAAACAATTTTTCTAAAAATTCAAACTAATTCATTACACTCATTACTAAATACATAGGAATTATGAAATACTGGGGACTTTTTGTTATAAGAACATTGCTTAGAGAACTACCAAGAGATATGTCTAAGTCATTTAATCAAAATAATATAATTGAGTGAGCACAAACTTGTCCCAGCAGTACAGCTACTGAGAGGGAAAACTAGATGACTTAGAGGCAGTTTTTGCTTAAACAGCTCTGTTCAATAAACAATATACCATGCAGCACAGTTTTGCATATAAAGTTCATCTGCGTTCCCAATAATATTTGAAATCAGGTATTCCGAAATCATCAAGCCTTCCATTGCCCCTATAAAGAATTGACCAGCCCTAGAAACAGAAGCGATACCACATTGGTATTTTCCTATTTCTTCGGTACATCTCCCTCATTTTCCGTGACCTTTTATCCCCACCGATCAAGCTTAGACAAGTATCTTTTTAACTTAGGCAAATACTCTCGAGCCTTTCTCTTCTTGGATTTGCGTGTGAGCCAATTTCTATTAAGGTGACAAAACACAAGGGCTAATCGCCTTCCAGGCAGGAAAGATCATGGTGGCCCACGGATCAGAGGTTTCAGTCCATGATCACTTCATTCTATTATTTTGGGTCTGAGGTGAAATGAAACATGAGGATGTGGCAAAGGAGATGGTCCAGTCAGTAAAAGGCTTGGTGGGCTACCAATAGGACCTGAGTTTGATGTCATCATTCATGTAGAAAAACTGGGCACGCTGGTATATTCATGTCATTCAGCACTAAAAAGGTAGAGACAGGAAGATCACTGGGACTTCCTGGACAGCCAGTTAGGCTAAACTGTTGAGCTCTGGGTTTAATGGGAAACCCCTTGTCTAAAGAAATAATGTGGACATTGATGAAAGGAAACAGGTGGCATTGCTCTTTGGCCCTACACTCATGCATGCAGAAGAGTCATACACCCACACACAGACACACGTACACACACACATAGCACATCCGCACACTACATATGTACACAGACACAAACACAAGCACATTCACAGCCGACATGCACACATACCACACACATAAACACATATATTGCATACACACAGAGACAAGCACAAAGCCGATAAACATACACAGACACACAGACAGAAGACAGATAGACGGATGCACACACGTGTGTGGAGAGAGAATTATGGCGGGCAGCACAGAGCACAGTACTTTCAGGAAGTACAGAAAGACAGAGAAAGGAGCAGAGTCTGAAAATCCTCCCAAAGGGACATTTCCAGTGACCGAATTTTTTCCATCTATGTCCTAAATCTTACAGGTTCCACCACATCTCAAAGTATCAGCCTCTCGGGGACCAAGACTTTATCCCTGGGCCTTCGTACCATATTCGAGGCCCCAAATATAGCAGCATGTAGAACTTTCTGCATGTTTAATTTTTTTCTGCAATGCTTACACCACCCTCAAGAAATACTTACTACTTTTGGATAAAGGCTTTAACTGTCATTTTGGTCCTTTTCTCATCTCTTCCCATCTTCAATTTCTATGCAACGGTTCCCATTCCAATCAATTCAGTGAGCTATCTCCTCAAAAGGCTTTGTATAAATATTTCCCAACTGCATAAGGCCATCTGGAAGCTATGCTGAATCTAGCAATTGTATATTTGAGAGGGGGAAAAAAAAAGTCCTTGCCTTCAAGGAACTTAAAGTGACAGGAAAGTAAATCAGGTGACCGTTTCAGGGCAGGCTGAGAAGTTCTCTGAGTGAAGTAGCCATCCAGTCTCCTGTCCCAGAAAAGATATATGAATCGGATTTGGCAAGGGTAGCACAAATGAAACCATTTGTCATTCTGCTTGACCACTGAAAGCAGTTATAACAAGCAGGAGATGAGTGTACTCCCTGGTCCACAAAGGCGCCTTTCTCGCCAAGCACCCAGGAGCTATCCCAGCCTGCATAGATGCACAAGTAGCCCAGAGTCATTTTGCATTCTTCCAAACTGCCAATATTGTGCTGAATCTTAAGGAGAAAGTGGAGTCTAGGAATCTCTCTTTGCTGTTCAAGCTCTGAGATGATTGGGATGGTTCTAAAGCCAACCAAGCAGAGTGGAACCGATGAGAGAGGATGGAAAGGGGAACAGTACAAAGGAAAAGAAATCTTAGAGAAAAATGACTCTATATTTCTATCATCTATATATTCTATACATTGCTCACGAAGACCTGAATAGGCAAAATACTCAAAGCTATTTATACAAAGAAGATGTGTACAAGGAAGACATAAAGGGGCTAAGACGTGATCAGAACCCTCAGTTCTTTGTCATGAGTATCCAGTCAGACTCAATGCTTAGGTCTCCCTGCTACCAACCCAGGTATTTTAAATTCCTCTTTTATCAGAGGTGGTGATTTGGAAGTTGTAAGTCATACTGCTAATATTTTATGATCAACACAACCCATCTTTGAAATACAAAAAAAGAATGTGTGAGACTTTGGGTCAAAATTTATTTCCCTGAATGTCTCCAGAATAATCTTATTTCAGGATACAGATTTGGTCACCTAGAATGATGAAGGCAAAGACTGGCTGCCTTAGTAAGTTTTATATACATGTATGTGTCTCTGCCTGTAGATGATTAATAAATGTTATTATATTCTATTAATAATTACATATTTTGTGTATAATTAATTATTAATATTAGCAATTATTAGACAGGTAAAGACATATACATGCATATAAAAACTAATGAAAGGTGTAGGCGTGTTCCATTTTTTTTCAGTTTCTATGATACAGCTGTACTAAATCAACTGAGCAGATTCTCACACATAGAGTAGCACTTAACTGCACAACTGTCCTAGACAAATGACGTTGAGAGTAGACACGCATGGCAGGCATCAAAAGTGTTGTGTAGTGTGTGGGCTTTTTAGAAACAGGGAGACAATGAACGGGGGCTAGCAGAGAGGAGGAACACCTGTCTAACACCACTAAAAAAATGACCTTGGTCCTTCCTTCTCAATTTTATTTCAGATGGAATCCGTGGATTATTCAGAATAAAGAGCAAGCATGATGGGGTTATGAGCAAGGTACTCCAGCCATTCCAAGTCTAAGGTTATTTTTGAATGGTTGAAATAGTTTTGCTGAAACTATGAATGTGATGTAAGAAACTTCAAAAACAAAGACAATCTACTACTTGTCACGAAACAACCAACATCACGCTCACTCATCTGCGCTCATTACTGAAATTCTTTCATCATAGGCATATGTATTTTATAATTGAAGTCATGATGTAGATACAGTTTTATGATGTTCCTTTTCACACTTAATTATATGATAAGTGCTTTTTAAGATGTTTAATTGTTTTCATAATTACATATTTAAATGGTTGTATGACACTCCATCGAAACTCATTTTGTTATATTTAGTTTTGTTTTTATAACTCTCTTTTGCTTTTGACATATTGCAATGTATACAGAGAATATCCAAATCCGATGTTTCAAGCTCTTGCATCTTTCTGGCACTGGAGACAGAAACAATGCCGGCACCAAGAGCTTGCAGGATTTTTCAACGTTTACTGTCCTGCTTGCTCACGTTTCCAGGGAGCTGTTGCTGATGCAGTCTTTCGGTGATAGCCTGAAATAGCATGCGATATTCCAGGTAGCATGGACAGAATCAGTTGTAAGTGTTAGGAAGGGCTGGTGACATAGTTCAGTTGGTAGAGAGCTCTTGTTGCATACACAGATCACTGAGTTCTGTCTACTATGGGGTGAGCTAGGTGTGGTCACACATGCCAACACTTGGGAGGAGACAGGAGGTTCAGAAGGCCAAAGTCATCCTTCCCCTCATAGTGAGTTCAAAGCCAGCCTGGGCAACAGAAGATCTTGTCATCGTATTAAAAATCATGGAACATGAGATTTCTGTCCAGTGCTCTAATGTGGGTCTCCATCTCTGTCTCCTTTCATTGCCTGATGAAGGTTAATATTCAGGAGGATGCCTATATGTTTTTCTTTGGGTTCTCTTTCTTATTTAGTTTCTCTAGGATCACTAATTATAGGCTCAGAATGGGTTTTTGATCCTACTGCACGTACTGGCTTTGTGGGAGCCTAGGCAGTTTGGATGCTCACCTTACTAGACCTGGATGGAGGTGGGAGGTCCTTGGACTTCCCACAGGGCAGGGAACCCTGATTGCTCTTTGGGCTTACGAGGGAGGAAGACTTGATTGCGGGAGGGGGAGGGAAATGGGAGGCGGTGGCGGGGAAGAGACAGAAATCTTTAATAAATAAATAAAAGATAAATAAATAAATAAAATCATGGAACAAAGCTATCCCCTTACCTTTGCATCTTTCAATTCATCAAAGGTTTAAGCCTAATTGTGCCTTTTTAAATGCCTCTGAGTCACCCATTAAGTTCAAATAAGAGCACAGCTAAAACAAGAACATGTTTGAAATACAAGATGTCCTTCTCCACTCTCCAAAACCTCTCTCTATCTGTTCTGTAGAGCATTTCCTATGTCAAAAATGACCAATGCACAACAGACCACTCTGGCTCCAAGCTTTCTTTGGGCCCCATGCAGCTTTCAATTATGTCATTTATCTGGAGTCCCCTATGAGAGCATTTGTTCAAGGAGTATGTTATAACACATCTTAAGTATCCCTGGCACTTGCTCCCGTTGATAATAACAATGCTGTTAATAAGGACCAACAGTAAGTAACTAACACAATAGATATCATATCATACAACAGCAAAGATCGCAAACTCGACCTTGCAACCCGAGTCCTTTAGGACTGATCCAGAATGCTTCATGAGAAATGGCAGAGGGGGCTCTCTCTGTGAGCTTTTAATGGGGGTTGCACTGGAGCTGCTCGGTCTGCTCTTCCACGTGGCATTGATGGTTGGTGCTTGCGAAGACGACGCAAGGCCACTGGGTTCAGAAACACTCTGGGCGCCGTGCTATAAATAATAATAAAGATAAATAATAAAAAAGTGAAATGTTTTAAATGAGAGGTGATGCCCCGTGCACCTAACACACAGCCCCTCTAGCCCTTCTGGTAACAAGGTAATCTGATTGCCATTGATTTTTTTCACCTCAGTTACTAAGAAGGTGATGAAATGGTATCCTCACAGATGGATTGAATCAGATACTAAACAAAGAGCAACATAAAGAACAATTATCAGCCACCTTGCTTTCAGCCTGCTGATTATGACATTCCAGGAAGGCAAGGACTGGGTGACTGGAGAAATAAGGCTGATGGGAGGGGTAGCTGGGGAATGCTGTTTAAGTCTCTACCCAGATCTCAGGTGGGGGCTCATTTCATAATTTCAAAAGGAGCCCATTCCCTGTTTCTGTAGCTCCCAAAGGGGCCATGTTCACTTCTGCAGGTTACCAATGACGTGTGATGACCTAATCACCCGCTTTTGTGATTCAACCAAATATATACTGCTTAGTGTTATAGGCTGCAAAGATATCTCACTTCATGAAATCCATGAAACTTAACAGGAAAGATGGGTTGTGGCGTACACCTTTAATACCAGCACTTGGGAGGCAGAGGCAGGTGGATCTCTGTGAGTTTGAGACCAGCCTGGTTTACAAGAGCAAGTTCCAATTCACCTAGAGCTACCCAGAGAAACCCTGTCTCGAAAAACAAAATCAAAAACACAAAAACACAAAAACTTAACACGTAACACACATGGCATGTGAATTCCCTTCACCCTTGGAGATTAAATTTATATCAGACTCTCCAAAAGTCGAGTGACTGTGTCTTGAGAAGTACGTTCATTCTTCACATCCATGGGTGTACACACCCCTCATTGTTC
This sequence comes from Alexandromys fortis, assembly GCF_014885135.2. Taxonomy (NCBI): domain Eukaryota; kingdom Metazoa; phylum Chordata; class Mammalia; order Rodentia; family Cricetidae; genus Alexandromys; species Alexandromys fortis. The sequence continues at coordinate 6,458,732 of NW_026067945.1, read as the reverse complement.
TCCCCCTCCCCCATCCATAAATCTGCAGTAAAAGCCTTTTCGTAATTTATTCCAACTTTGCTTCACTGGAAAAGCTCTGCAACCCTGACTCTGGCTGGAGCTCTGCCATCTCCTTAGCAAGTCCTCCAAACCATTCTGATATTATCCCTAAGGTTGGCAATGCTGGGCTCCCCTGTAAGCTCTTCCCACCCCATCTCTTCTCCGTAGGAAAGCAATGCAACTTGTGCATTTTGAGTAAGGGAATATACATATATACATTTATTTACTTATACATATTTATATAATATATGTGAAGATTGACGATTCCCCTGCTTCTAAGCTGACTAGACTTTACAGTAATATATGCTTTACTAGGTTTCTTCTCTTTTTTTGACCCCCCAATTTGGACATCCATCCTTGACTACTCACTGTCATTTTTATATTTGTTTCTGTTGGTAACCCTTATTTTAGCCTCAGAAAGTGATTTAAACACAGTGGTCATGTCTCCCAATGGGCATGTAGCTAATGTAAATGATACATATTGAATGAAATTGTATAGATATTTATACAGGATGACTCACACTGAAAACAACTGCTTTTGGTTTTGGTTAGTTCCCACGATACTGTGACTATTTGTCCATTCATCACCATTTCTGAGAAGAGGAAAGGGATCTTGGCCACCTTGTATAAACTTTCTACATTTGCTTTCTTTCCAAATTTTCTTCAGTGAACCTGATTATCTCATAAAGGATGAAAATTTTAGACACTGGTTCTAACGGCAATAACTTTTAAAGACAGTACGCAAAATGTGCCTTTCTTAGTATTAAGATAGTGGGAATTTGAGGACCCAGTCGGCAGAATGAAACCAGCAAGCACACTTCACATCTCAGAGTTCCTTGGATGGCAGTCTGTGCTCAGCAATGTTGGCAAACTACACACACAATTTAAGTTCCAGGTGTAAGTAAAGGTCCTGAGAAGATTAGCCTGGCATTGAGAGGGAACACTGCACACAAAATCCTTCTGGTCTTGGAAAGGTTGACCAAAAATGAGTCCAGAAATAAAATGGTCATATTGAGTGTCTAAAATTTCTTAGAAATATACCTCAAAGATTAGAAAGAAATAGTTCCCTGCCCCCTGGCTCTTCCTCTTCTCCCCATCTTCTCTCCCTTCCTCTCCTTTCTACCCCTCCTTTTTCTCCTTCATCCTCTCTTTCTCCTTCTTCTCTCCCACTCCCTCCTATTTCCTCTTCCTCATTGTCACCATCATCACTACCTAATAAAGAGGAAATGAGAGGGAGATATTTTCATTGTTTAATTTCTGTGGCAGAGTGCCTGTTATTTGAAATATATACTTATGACCCTCTGTCTTTGTTCATTCCTGGGGCTATAATGAAATTGCACAAACTGGGTAATTTATAAATAATGGAAATTGAGTTTCTATAGTTCTGGGGGCTAGATGGCTAGCAACAAGGTGCTGGAAGGTCAGTGTGGTGGTTTGAATGAAAATGCCTCCCATAGACTCAAAGAGTGGTATTATTGGAGCTTGGACCTTGGTGGACTTAAGTGTGACCTTGTTCGAAAATGTGTGTCACTGGGAATGGGCATTGGGGTTTCAGAAGCTTAAGCTAGGCCCAGTGGTTTACTCTCTTCCTGTTGTCTGAAGATCCAGATATAGAGCTCTAAGCTTCTTCACCAGCACCATGTCATGGTCTCACCAGTATACAAGCTATTGGTGATACTGTGTGATGGCTATTTTTGGTTGTCATAACTATATCTGGAATCAACCAAAACCCAAGTAGTTGTGCATACCTGGTGTGGGAAGTCCTTCTGTATATGTGCTGCTTTTATTGGTTAATGAATAAAGCTGCTTTGGCCTACAGCAGGGCAGAATAGAGTAAGGCAGGAATTCCAAGCAGATAGAGGAAGAAAGAAGGCAGAGTTTGGGAGATGCCATGTAGCTGCCAAAGGAGACAGATGCTTAGGAACCTTAACAGTAAACCATGAGGCTCGTGGTAAAATATAAAATAGTAGAAATGAATTAATTTAAGATGTAAGAGCTAGCTAGGAATATGCTTAAACTATTGGCCAAACAGTATTGTAATTAATATAGTTTCTGTGTGATTATTTCTGTCTGGATCACTGGGAAACAAAAGAACAGCTTCCATCTACATATACCTTTGAAGGATATTTCTTTTTTTTTTATTTTATTAAAATACTGAGTTTATTTCACATGTATATTTGTCTCCCTACCACTTCCACATCTGACCACCACTATTACTATGTCCTATCATAACATTCCATACATACTTAAAACCAAGTAAAGGGTGGAGCTCCAACCTTGAAAACTAAACAGGCATTTTAGACAACATTCTTGGCAATGGAACCTGGACAACATTTATCAAACACAGTAGGGAAAGTTCTCACTTTGCATTATAAAAAGGACAGCCAGATATATCAACTGTTACAGAAATTAAGTAAGACGGAATATTTCAAACTGTTTAAACCATTTTCTTAAAGAGACTTCCTCCACTGCCAGAGATCTTGAATGGCCTCCTGGTCAGTCATCCGGAAGCAATTCTTCACATAATTAATGAACTTGGCTTCCACTTTGGGAAGAGAGCCACCTTTTTCTATACTTGCTTGCATTTTTGCCTTAATGTCTTCTACAGAACTAGGTCCTTTTGGTGTTTTAGGGGTTTTTTCCTGTTTTTTGAAGGACTCTTGACCCTTTGATCTTGGTGTTGATGGTTTTAAGTCTTTTCCATTTTGGTTTGATTTTTGTGCATTTTTGGCTGGGGTATCTCGGACAGATTTCTTCACTGGAACTTTTTCTTCAGCTTCCTCATCATCAAAATCATCGTCGTCATCATCGTCATCATCCTCATCATCCTCATCATCTTCATCATCATCCTCATCAAGTTTTACTTTTTTCTGTGGAACCTTGTTGCCACCTCCAGGAGCAGATCGCTTTCCAGACATACTCAACAGCTTTACATCCTCCTCCTCTTCATCTTCTGACTCTGCATCTTCCTCTACAGCTACTAGATGCTGTCCACTAATATGCACAGGCCCAGAACCACACTTCAATCTTAAGACCACAGGAGGTGTTATTTCAAATCCCCCAAGAGAAACTGTTGGCTGTACAGACATTTTCAAAGTTGCCAGTGTTACTTTAATTGGACTGCCTTCATAGTTCATTGCTTCTGCCTCTACGATGTGTAATTCGTCTTTTGCCCCAGCACCTAAACTAACCGTTCTTAGTGATAACTGGTGCTCGTTCTCATCATTATCCACCTTAAAGTGATAATCTTTGTCGGCTTTTAGTTCACAGCCGAAAAGGTAGTTCTGAGGCCTTAGAGGGCTCATGTCCATGTCCATGGAGTCTTCCATGAGGTGAAGGCACGTTCTTCGGTGGCAGAGAAGTCAAACGGAGGGTTCTGCCTGCTGCTCCTCAGAACAGGCACGCAGGACGGAATCACGCCAGGGCTGAAGGATATTTCTTGATTGAATTATTTGAAGATACAAGACCAAGCCTAAATCAACCTCTGGATCATCTATCTAGTTCTTAAAGTATCTTCATATATTTTTAATATACATTTAGTATATGAACTGTTGTTTCCTTATTTATAATTAATATTAGGCATATATTCTCTCATTTATATGAAAAGTAGGAATCATAAAGCCTGTCTTGCTGACATTGTAACCTTGGCAAATAACATGTGGTTACATAGTAGACCTCTCGTTTGCTTAATGTTATAGCAGATAAGGCCATCAAAAACAAAGCAAGAAACAAATATGCTAACAAAATATAATATTAATACTGAGCATCAATCATTCAATATAGATCCTTAAAAATATGACATCAAATGTACTCACTCCCTGTCACTCCCTGACAGCAAAGTGGTTCAGACAAACATTATAGCAATTACACGACAGACTACATATGTCTCTCTTTAGAGAAACAAAAATAACTGTTTGCAAAGTTTGCTGCTGGCACGTATCACACTCAGTGGGTGTGCAGTAAAGAAGATGTATAGGGCTAGAGAGATGACTCAGAGGTTAAGAATAGCTGCTGCTCTTGCAGGGGATTTGCACTTAGTTCCCAGAACCCACTTGGTACCTCAGAATTGTCTGGAATTCCAGTTCCAGAGGGTCAGACAGCCTCTTCTGGCCTCCAAATACACCAAGGACACATGTGGTACACACATACATGTAGGCAAACATTTATGCATATAGGATATAAATAAATAAATAAATAAATAAATAAATAAATCATTTGAAAAAGATAATGGTGAATCAATTTCAATTCTGTATTAAATCTAAGGAGGTCAGATAGACAGACAAATGGACAGACAGGCCAATTAATGTACACACATTCTTGAGTATCCCATGTTAATTACTGACAGAAAGTGATTAGAAATAACAACTAGGAAACTAAAATTCCATCAGAATGTGTCAATATTTATGTCCAAGAATGTCACTTTTTTTAGGTGGGTTTTATGCCTTCTTAGATTTCCTTTTTAAATTTTTCTGTATTAGTTATGGAAGTGCAGAAGAAAAATATTCTAAATTATTATTTTATTGTTATTTCAAACTTGACAAAGAAAGGCACATGTAACAAAACTCAAAGGAACCTAAAGAAACACCTCTGGTGGGACCATCAGAACTTCACCCAGCTAACTGTGCCTAAAAGCCACCTGAGACAAAATGAAGGACCTCATGCTTCCAAGTGGCTATCTACTTTACATAGTTGGCTACGGCTCCCTACTAAATAATGGCATTTGAAACTACATGGTCTCAGAAAGACACTTGACAGGTAAATGCCGGGTAAATGCCTGTCCAAAGTGGGAAAACCTTTTTATTATTTTTTTTCAGTAAATAAAACCCTAGAATGGATTTTCTTTCCAAGATGTGTTTTTGTTTTATCACAATGACCTTTCTAAGCAAAGATGAAGCCAGCCTCGGGTAAAAAGAAATGGCCACATTTCATCCCCGGTTAGCCTCCGTGACCTCTGAGCTTGGTCTTTCTATCTGAACCTCTTTTCATGCCTCGCTTCACCCAGCTTCTGATAAGGGATAGTCAAGCACTTGAGCAAGGCCAGATAGGAACTTTGACTTTCAGAGAACAGCCAGCCAACAAATTCTAGTCCACTTTAATTGGTGATATGATTCCTCCATATAGACACATGTTTTCTTATACCATAGCAGCAGGGTGATAAACTGTAAAGTCATGACAGTTGGAGTTATTGAATCTGGTCCTATTACCATGTGGGACTTCGTTATTATCTATGTTGTCTAAGTGTCTGTACACACACAAATACACACAGAGCCGCACACTCCTATGTGTTTACACACACAGTCATATCATCTCATCTTTTTTTTTTTTTTTTTTTTTCCCTATCTCTAACACAAAAGTCAAGGGGTTTGGGAGCACGTACAAAAAGAAAAAAAAAAAGAGATTTCTAAGCGAGCAGGCGATTGGGCCGGGGTCATTCGAAAGGGTAATTATTGTTAAATGTCAGGTTAACTCTGAAGGCCTCGGCTCATCCAACTGAGAGCAGATTAGCCCAGATGGAGACATTTTCAACACGGTGCTGTCTGGCCAATCAGAGGCAGCTGGGATTAACCAAATACCTTCTCTCATCTGCTTGCTCAGAGAAAGGTCAGTTTCTGCTCATTGCTTCTCTTTTAAGATCTGTTTTTTTTCCCCTTTCCTTTTCTCTCTCTCTTTTTTTATTTATAGCAGTCTTGTGCAGGAAATCAGGACCCTTTTATCCGCGAATTAAATATTCAACATCTAAAATCCAGTTTGTGAGAGTCAACTTCATTCACTTTCAAGACCACTTTTATCTTGTTTTAAGTGCTGAAGATATCCAGGGCACATGTCCTCGGAGCGTATTTTACCCTCAGCCCTCCTGCTAGGCTGGAGGTTTGCCTGGTGTGTTTTGCGTACTTTTCCTTTTTTTTTTTTTTTTTTTTTTTGAAGGCTCACTTGTTTCATTTCATGCTTTTTCTTTCTCTAAGGGTGCAGGATTTCGCCTCCTATCATTTTCTTCATAAAAAGAGAGTCGCGAGAATAAAAGTCACCCTGGAGTGCTCTAAGAGATAATCTGTTTTTATGTACAGCTTTTTCTTCCCTGAGCAACATAAATGAACCTGTGCATGGAAATCAGGGGTGAAATGAACAGGGAGGGAAAATAATGATCACGGAGTCGTGCTTCTTCAGGGTTGTGTGCACATGCCTATGTGTGCACATCCACACATAAGTACACGCTCTGTAAATTACCCATAGGTGGTATAACTCCATTTTGCCGACTGTTTTACTCTGTGTATTCTATATGAATAAAAGCACACATTTCTGAGAAGTCTCTAAGGCTGTTTCTATTCGCTGTATAAATTGTAGCCATTTCCCCATTTTAGAACACGATTGATACGGGACACAAGAACTAGTGTGGTTGGATGAGTGTGATTAGAAGTTGAATGAGGACATTGGCGAAAACTGCTTGCTGTCGTTATAGACTTCTTTCAGAATTCAGATTCTGTACTATGGTGTTTTATCTCACTTTCTCCCCCGTTTTCCCACTGTTGTTATGAAACAGAGGTGTTTTAAATAAGAAGCAAAAGTTAGTAGACAAAATGACGTTGCTTAGCTAGCAATTTACTGCGAATTTGCATGTTGTAGCTTCTTTAACCAGGTATCGGACCATGATGTAGAAGGCGGTTGTTAAGAATGATGGATTCCTCTGAAGACTCTCTACTATGGTTAAGCCACATTAAGTCCGGATCTGATTCCCAGACCTGGCTTTTAATGGATGTATGCAATAAAAAGGAGTAAAGTCCTTTTGTGAAATTGCTAACTCAAGCCCCAGGTCCGGTAGATGATTCTGTAATCTGGAAGGCAAGGGAGTACCAAAGAGAAGGTTTCCCACAAGTGTCCAAAGGAAGCAGGAGAACCTTAAAGACAGCTCCATAGTCAGAACTGACACAGTGTCTGTGACAGTAACTCAAAGTATGAAGTAAGTGTCATAACATAATCATAAAAGCAAATGAGTGAGGAGAGTGGGCAAATATTCCACAAAGAAGAATTCTGATTTTTTATATTTTTAATTTTTATATTTATTTCTATTTTTTTATTCAAGGAGAAAAACCTAGCTCCCCACCTCTCAGCACAGGTTATGCACAGTAACTTCTGTCTATAAGTATGTAGACAAGGAAGAACAGGAGTAATGAGCATCACCGTGGTCATGAAGCCTGAAGTGCTACCCCAGGCAGAGGAACAAGGTCAAAGTCAGCAGTGGTGGCTTGTCATACTGATAGGAGGTCACTCTGCAGTGATGTGGTATGTGTGTTTCCTCCACAAACACACGGCTCCTGTCTATTGAGACAAATAGCAACAGGAGACACATTCCACACAACACGCCGTCAGTCATCCTCAAAGCTTTGAAGGTCTTCAAAATCTAGGAGTACCTAGACAACACGACAGTTCAGAGAACCCGAAGAGGTATGGCGGGCAACTTTAAATGGCACCTTGGGTAAGATCTGGGAACTAAACAAGGACGTGATGGAAAGAGCTAACAACCCCTGAGCACAGTGGGAACTTTGATACTAATTTGTCTACACTGTTCATTGATGGTGCAAAGCGTATTACACAGCACGGGAACAAGATGGTAACAGAAGTAGAATCGAAGAGTAGGTCCTGGGGCTCTTTATTGCTGCAAAATCATTCTGTAAGCCTGAAACTGTTCTCCCGCTATTGAGTAACAGGCTAAAACTTTTCAAAATAAACTGAAATTATGGCAATGATTTCCAATATTTAAATACTTAAAATGGGAAATAGCTTGTTAGGTTGTTGGAAAAAAAACTAGAAGATAAAAACTCAATCTAGAGAATTAAGTAAAAGAAATTTGACAAAAATTTCAAAGACACATTGAATCACATTAAAATTTTGCTTAGATAAGTTCAAAATCTAAAGATGTGTAAGTCCAGAAAGGATTATTTCAGTCCCTGCTGCCCATTCAGGCACTAGTATCAGGAGAAACTGGCTTCCTAGTTTGCTTAACACAAAGAAGCAAGTTCACAGGAAGATATGAAGCTGATTGTTCTTTACTCTTTTGGCAATTTCCCACAACCCAGCTCCCAAACAAAACACTCATGGAGGCTTATTCTTAGTTAGGAATGCTCGGCCTTCATTTGGTTTGTGTCTTGCCCATTTTTCTTAGCTTAAAATATCCCATCTATCTTTGGCCTCAGGGCTTTTATTTTTCTCTATTCCTGTGTACCTTTTCTTTCACTCTTACTCTGTGGCTGGCTATGTAGCTGGGTGACTGGGTTGCTGAATGCTGAAGTCCTCCTCCTCCTCTTGTTCGCTCCTTCCTGGCCTCACATCTCATTCTATTTATACTCCCTGCCTTCCAGCCCTGCCCATCCTTCCTCCTGCCTCGCTATTGGCCATTTAGCTCTTTATTAGGACCATCAGGTGTTTTAGGCAGTCAAAGCATCACAGCTTCACAGAGCTAAACAAATGCAGCATGAGCAAAATTCACCCACCTTAAAATAGTGTTCCCTGATGAAGAAATGCTGATTTAAGCAGAATGGCAGAGAGAAGTGATCTAAATTTGAACCTGAAGCTTGGCTACAATGGAGCTTCAATTTAAAAGGCAGCAGAAGGACCTGATAAAAACACAACTTGTTAAATGCTGGCTATTTCAGGTTCACGTTCATAGTACAAACTATCAGGAGATCATTCAAATCATGCTCATAGCTTACCAGTGAACATTTGACTGGGCCACTAGCGTGGAGAAAAGCTTATTGCAGAGAGAGTTTCAGAGCTGTTGCAACCTTTGACCTCTTCATAGGTACACAGAACTTCTGTGTGAACTTTCGGCCAATTGTTGCTGGTATAGGCACTTAATTCCAAAGTATATGTAGTTTGATTATTTGGTTATTACACAAGTGATTTTCCAGGTATCTCTCGGTTATTCAAACATGAAGAGTTTGAATGTGTGTAACACAGGGTGCTTAGTACCTGAGATATTTACTAACTTGAGTGGTTATTTCTCCTCTCTTTTTGGCACTAAATAAGTGCTAAACAGGAAGAGATGCTGATTTAAGCAGCAGACAGAGAAGAGCTGATATAACATGACACATTAAATACTGGCGATTTTAAGTTCACATTCACAGTACAGAATATCAGGAGAGCATTCGAATCATGTCAATAGCATACCAATGGAAGGACTTGGCTATGTTGAAGTTCTAGGGTACTCAAGGGGTGAGCATTATTGCTGAGTTAACATTCCAACATTAAACTGTTCGATGGCTCTGACGCTAGAAACCCTGCAGTCTTTAAGACGCTTGGTGATGTCTGAGTAGAAGCAGAAAGTCAAAATCTCCGAGAAGCATCTGACTTACATTATGATGATAAACACAGCGAGGCATTAAGTTCCATAAAAGAAATGGGGCATTCCCGAGTTTCTCCAAAGCTCCCATGTAGCAAAGGCAAAACGGCAGAGAAATATCTGTTAAGGCAATAAAAGAATGGTGTCTTCTAGTGCCCACATATTTCAGTTGTTATTGTCTTCCGAGCCTACCAGTGACACTGGATAATAGCAAGATATTCTTGACAATGGCTTATTTATCTGTCTCTGAATGAGTGTGTCCATGAGGGTGCGGAAGCGTACTGGCTGCACAAATAAAACTGCAGCTGGGGTTAATATGCCCAAAATGAATTTGTTTCTTCCTTGGTTGCACTGATCAAGGTTTCAGGAAAATATCTTTACATTGTTCACCCACCGCATAGAACTTCCGCAACAATAATAAAGAAAGGAGCGTGGCAGAAAGAATCTGCGTAAACCATAGAGAACAACTTTAAGTTTTCTTGCTTCCAACTCGTAAAGCCGGAAGCGAACCTCATAGTTGTTCCCTGCCCAAACAATTTAATAAATAAAGAGATTTAGCAGTTGACTTTCCCGGTCCAACTATTTATTAGTGGACTTCAATTCATTTAGTATAAGAGTGGAAATATCGTGGGGCTTTACTTCAGCAAAATACCACTTTGTAACCCGACGTTAAAATTAGACTCAATAAAATCAAATGCCATTGAGCTGATTGGTTTTGAGTGGGTATGGTGATGCTAACATGTTGACTTTGGAAATGAAATTGAAGCTAGTTATCCAAGTACGTGAAGCACACGGTGTGTCCTGGAGCAGTGTCTCCAGGTATGCATGGGCGCCGTACACACACGCCTGGGGAAGGTAAACAGCACAGGTTTGTTTGCCCGCAGGAGTCTCAGAAAAGCCCATGCTTTTTTTTTTTGTCATTTCCTGTTTATTACATCTTCTATTTTTATTGAAAATATTTTTACACAGTGTATTCTGATCATGGTTTTTCTCCATCATCTCCTTGCAGATTCCCCTAAATCCCCACTAATGTAACACCAGAACTTCTTTCTCCCTCTTTAAAAAACAAACAGGGAGATAAAAAATTATTGAAGCGCTGAGTTCAGATGAAGCTCATTCTGTCATTGCAGTGTGAGCCACGCCATAATTGAGCAGACAGAGCCTCCAGAGCAGTGGTTCCCAAGCTGTGGGTTGAGACTCCTTAGGGGCCGGGTTGAATGACCCTTTCACGGGATCATTTCAGAAAGCACAGATGTTTGCATTAGAATTCATAACAGTAGCTGTTATAAATTAGCAACAATGGGGTGGAGTCACCACACTATTAAGAATTGTCTTAAAGGGTTGAAGCATTAGAAAGGTTGAGAACCACCGCTATAGAGTACGTACTCCAAACAATACAGTGTCTAGCAGAGTGTCTGGTACATCATAAATAAATACTTAAGACCTACATACCTGAACAGAAAGGAAAATAAACAAATGAGTCTCTGCTAGCTGTGAATATGATATACATTCCACTTTTTCTTAATTTGATTCTGAAGCAAATGCTGAGTGGAAAGTCGCCGCACAACTGTATCTCCTACTTGTCTTCCCAGCTTCCTGTTAGTGGCGGGGTTTCCTGGACCCACGTGTGCATTCCTTTGCACCCTCCCACCTCTACCTCTGCCTCTGTTTCAGAGTGTAGGCAACCCAGCCACTATGCCGGTGCTACCTGTTACCTGACCACAGACTCAAGGCTTAAGGGAAGAAGAGAAGAAACACAGATGGAAACCAGTCCGCAACAGGACCAGAATGGAACTACTCCAGATTTCCTTAGAATTAGAGAAAGCCAGAACCTGTCTTTGCCCAACTCTTACCATCTTTTGTCTCCGTTTCTAGTAGCTCATTGCCATTTTTCTAGTTGATTCTCAGCATTATAAGCCTCTAGTGTCAATAATTAAACATAGAAATCTGATGAACAACTAGTCCTGTTCAGGCTAATGTTTAGTTCTCAGAGACTAAAGAGCTTTTTTTTTTTTTTTAATTAACTTAATCTGGGGACTCTTAGTTGAAAATGATTACTTTGACCCCCCTAAATAATATGTTTGTAATGGCAGACAGGGAACCTAGCCATGATATTAATATATTACAAAGCAAATGACAGACCCCCAACAACAAAATATTATCTGAACCCAATTCTTGAGTGCTAATTGGATTAATTAAGCCTTGGAATTCTTAAGTCATTTGAACATTAACTTTTCACATGTATATGTTTTTATACACACACACATATGTTTGTTTTTAATATGAACTTATCCATTAATTTTTCTACATAGAAAATGGCTATTCCCCACAAATTATGAAATAAAGTATATTTTAACTTGTGTAATTTGATGGGGTCAGAGGCAATAATGTACAAACATATACAGATGAATTCTCCAGCACAAGAGGGAATGAAACGGAAAAGTCATTTCCATTTCCATGGGCAGCCACACAGACACAAGATGAAGAAAAGCAGAAAACCTTACTTCTGAATGAGTTAAGGGTGGTTATGCAAATCAGGAAACTTCTGATTGGATGGGGAGCTGTAGTGTCCTAGCTGGGAAAGGAAAGGGAGGAGAGGGGAGGAGGGAGGAGAAGGGGGGAAGAGAAAGAAAGGGGAGAGGAAAGGAGGAAGACCAATCTTCTGCTCCTCCAAACCCATCTAGCCTAAGAATAATAAATTAAAACAAAGCTAATTTAAAATAAAGCAAGATACCCCAAACCCGATTCAAGTATGGAATGACTCCACTTGCCAGCGAAATAAAGCCTCACCTATCAGCAAACAGTTTTTATAGGTAACTTTACAATCAGCTCTATCAAGAGAAGAGTCGTACCAATCCAACTGCCATCACTTTAAGCAAAGCCTGTCATTAACTTGTAATTTTCTGCTGCCATGCTCAGCCACTTCCAACCCATTTAAATTAGAAAGGACTATGCTAATTTTGCTTCATAGCCAGAGTAATTGTTGGAAGACATAATTGTCTTTCTCCCCTCAGTTGTTTTATCCTCTAGTTTTCTTTTGTTTCTTTTCTTTTTTTTTTAAAAAACTCAGTCTTACCCATGTCCTCTTAAGTCGGAGACATTGCAAGCCTCTGCCTTTCTGGGAAGAGTCTTGTAACTTTCCTTAGCCATCAAGAGCAAAGGGGTCTTTGGCCAGCAGTCAGGCTGCCCCTCTGTGGTCTTGTTATGGAGAAGGGCGTGAGTCTAAGTTGGTGAGCAAACACTACATTTAATTAAATAGACCCGCCTTTCATTTTCCTCATGTTAATGTTTAACATACCGTAGAATTGACTCTCTCTAAAAAAAAAAAAAAAAAAAATCCTAGCAAAAGGATGGTGGATGGATCACTGGACAAGAGATGAGTAGGGGAGAGAGAAGGATTACTGCTTCCTTTAAATAAATAGCTGAGTGGCTGAAGGCCCGTACATCGTACCAGTGGGCTAGACAGGAGAAAAGGGACTGGAGTTCACAGTGAAAGAAATGAGGTTCTTTATAAGAAGAAAAAGAGTCTAGGAGTGAGTTTGCTCCTGGAGTGATATGGTTCAGAACTGTGAGCGTTAATCTCAAAGTTGGGGACCCCCCCTCCCTCTCAAGGTGAGTGCGAGGGGTCTGGCAGGTGCCCTCTTTGTGTACAACTGAGGGTTTGTCTCTAACAAGATGTGTAAAAGTTGGGTTGATATTGCTGACTTCACATCAAAGACGCGAACAGATGTGTGAAGGATTAAGTCTACTTACCTGACTGATTAGGGAGACACTTCCCCTGTCTTAGTACCAGACTCAGAGAAGAGATGGACCTTCAAATGCACAATCATCTGGAAAACATCAACTAGGCTAATTCATCTGGTTTTCTGCTCCTACTCCCATAGTCTTTGGCATCTAGGCCTAACTTACCCTAAACTTCTGGTATCATATACCTGCCCATCTTCCCCCCTCCCCACCCAAACAATGAGAAGAACACATTTAATTAGACGGCCTTCAGACCTGGACCAATGGAACCTTTGGATCATGAGTCCTATGTTTAGCACTTTTAGTTGTATTGAAGACAATCATATAGCTATCAATCTAACCATGGAAAGTCAACGCTTGAATGCCAAATTCTCCATACTTTTAAAGGCCAGCACCAATGGAAGAGGCAAAATGGAAGGAGTACCCTTTGTTGCTGAGAATTCTGACTCCTCTGTGGACTACATCCCTCTCTAAAGTGTACCTGCATGCTGTAGGAGCTAGAGTGAAGGAGGGAGTAAAGGCAGGCACAGCTGGCCCCTGAGCAGTCACAAGGATCACCCTTGAGTCTATCATTTTCCACCTTGGTCTAAAGATCAGTAGAGTTAAGTAGAATCTTGTCTTTCTGAACATATAAAAAATAGCCAAGTCAGTTCTACAACCACAAACTGTGTTCATAAACCATACACAGCCACCATGTATATGTTGTACAAGTATGCTGCTGTATGCGTTCATTTAATATCATCTATACTGTAGACCAAGACTGCATTTTTGTTTCCTGGCCACCCAGGCATGAATAACCACATAGAAACTATATTAATTTCGACTCTGTTTGCCCACTGGCTCGGCCATATTCTTAGTTAGCTCTGATATCGTAAATCAACTCATTTCTATCAATCTTTGTTTTGCCATGGGGCTGTAGCTTACTGGTAAGTTTCTAGTGTCTTTCTCATTCAACTGCTCCATGGTGTCTCTTTGACTCTGTATACTCTCTCTATATATCTCTGTTCAGATTTCCAGCTTTGCTTTTCTCTGCTAAGTCACTGGCTCAAACACCTTTATTCATCAACCAAGAAAAGCAATACATATGCAGACAAGACATCACATGTCATCTCCCCTTTTCTGTCGAAATAAAAAGGAAGGTTTTAATTTTAATATAGTAAAATTATATACACAACAGTTATCAAGAAAGAATTATAGTTACAATATTTAGTCCATTTACATTTGGCAAATTAAGAAAAATATTCTATAATCTATCCGACCTTTGTGAGTCTAAAGTTTTATCTTTTATCATAACTAAGGAAAACTATAATTATAACTCTCTAGTCTTCAACTCCATCAAAGATTTCAGAAGGATATAATAATACCTAAGTAAACAGGAAGTGCATTGTAAGCAACTTTCAAAAGTCTACAATTGATAAAGAATGTAAAGAAACTGTCAGACCACAAAGGAGATAAAGGAGTAAGATGCTATGTCTAGAATTTTTTCCCTCTCTCCAAGCCTAGACTGTGTTATGGAGTGTTAGAATCCAAGAGCAAATGAACTGTCCATTGGAAATTCTGCTAACTGGAAATTGTGGAATTTCTCATCTACAGCTGAAGCTTCCTTGAGATAACTTTATGTATTGTCAGACCTATGAGCCTTTGGCTACAGAAAATCATTCCCTTCCATTTTAAGCCCAGTTTTAAATTGCACAAACTCTACTTATCCCTCAGCTCCTGCAGAAAGTAGATGGCCACCAGCTCCTGCTGCACAAGAAATCCGCTTTCCCTCATTCCTTTAGTCGGGGCTTTCATGGGTTGTGGCATGTGGATCCTCAGCTGGGCTCTCTGACAGTTGCCAGAGTTAGAGATGAGAAGTCATTCTTGAAGGACCCTTCAGAGAAGTCATATGGAGAAGTCAAGCAGAGTTAGAGAAGTCATGCTTGAAGGGCCCTTCAGAGATGAGAGTTTCATGGTCACAACTGCTCTCTGTAGTCTGGGGAGGTGCATGAGTTGCTTGCTCTCTGTATCTCTTTAGAGACTTTCCTAGAAGCCTGGAGGTGGAAAGTGGAATTCGACACCACCCTAGAAATCTGGAAATGGTGGCCCAGTGTTCTTCTGCTAGAAGGCAACTTAATCCAAGCCTCCAACTTGAAGAGGCTATATAAGAAGTATGTGTGACTCTCACTTCAAAGCACTGAAGCTTCTCTGCTTAACAAAAGGTTAATGAGAAGGATTCCTCCCAGTGGCTCCTTCCATGAAAAACAGAAGTTCCAGCTAGACAAATTCCAGTCTCCACCCTGAAGGCAGAAACTGTTCAAACACCCCTAGGGTATAGTTTCCACAGCTTCCAAAAATGAAGGCTTGGTCATGAGTATACATTTCCTTTTACCGCCCACTAATCAGCTACATACTGGCCCTCCACTGAGACCCAGGACCTAACCTCTCTCTCTATTTCCCAAAGAGAATTGAATAAGCACAGTGGAGGGGGATAAGGGTGGGGGTAAAGGTGGGGCCTGGCAGCCTTGGGCCTCCCAGAAGGAACTTGATTGCTTCCTCTTGTGCTTGGGAGGCCAACTCCACCACATTGGGATAAGACAGCATCTTCTCCCCCCATCATCCCGCATGCTTAGTAACAGCCCCATAGATGTTTCAAGCTGAAGAAACAGAGAACTTCTAACCCAGTGGACTTTCAAATGTGTTTTAATGACAAAAACCTGTTTAAACAAAACCTAACGCGGAAGCCCCACGTATGAGACAGCAGCACTGTTTCCATGGTTGAGACAAGGAGAATATGGTGGCTCCATTCCTCAGGACAGGTGATCGAATTCAATATGAGATCTTTACAGTGGGCCAGCCTCTCCTTTACAGATTAGAGCTCTAAGGCCAAGAGAGGTCAAAGAACTTCTAGAGGGTACATTTCTGGTAAACCTAGGGAAGAATTTCTCAGGAATTGTCATTATCTTTCCTGTTTTCTTTTGCTAACCCACAGTGCTTTGGGTGGGGTGCTTACTGAGCTCTTTAAGGAGAAACTCTCTCTCCTGAATAGGTAGTTCCTTAGCCACACAGATGTTAATAGAAAGTGCTGATAAGATTTCCCCAACTGAGCTGCAAATTTCTAACTTAGTTTTTTTTCCTGTATGTTAAACAACAACAGGAAATGACTTTCAGGTTAGAGGGGAATGTGTAGATGATATTATTATAGCTCAACATATCAACACAATTTTGACTGACAGTCTTGCTTTCAGATACAAATGATTTGGGGGAAACATTTAAGTTTCATTGTATGGGGGCTAGAGGTTAAAATACACAGACACACACAGACAGAGAGACAGTGACACGAGCCATCTTTGAATTCCCCAAGAATGCCCCCTTCATTGGGTTCAGGGGCAGATTATATAGAGATAGCCACGCCCCAGCCAAACCCACCAGAAACCACTCTCCTGCCATCAGGAACTCCTGAAGGTCTCGTGCTCAGAGCAGCTGTAGGCACTCAGATCGGGGGATCACATGAAATTCAGGATCTGGGGTCTTATTGCTCCCAACAGTGTATCCCTAGGAATCCAAGCAGAGGACATTTGATCCTAGTCCAGTTGTCCCCGTTATCTTGTCCACTCGGCAATGGAAGTGAGGAACCTATAGTGAATACCCAGTCCTTTCCAATGCTTCAGACGACTACAGGCATGCATGCTGAAAGACTGAAACCATGCAAGAACCCAATTAGCCACTGCTCACTGAGGCCACAGAATCGTGGGAAATGACAATAGATTGTGTTCGAGCCCATGTGTTACAGAGTGTTACCTTGTACGGTGACCACACATATCTGAAACCTAAGCCAGTGTGAGCTGGATGGCTTCTTTGCACCCATGCGTGGTGATATCTTTATCATCTCTCTCCCTTGGCACTGTTCATTTTTCTTCATTGACCTTTTATTAACATCTGGCTCACTGTATAATCACATAGTTGTCATTGATTGCTTGGAGGTCAGGGCCTATTTATTTATTTGAGAAGGATTTCGTTATATAGCCCAGGCTAGCCTTGAACTTACTGTGTAGCTTAGACTGACCTCTGATTTGTAGCCATCCTCCTTTTCCAGCCTCCAAGTGGTACGATTACAAGCATGGGTCACAACGACAGATTAAGCATTTCGACTTATTCAGGACTCGGATAGCTGTCTGGTGTTTGTACATGTTTCTCAAAGGGCAGGAGCTCAAGAGTAATATGTTAGATGAATCACTACATCTGTTATGTGATTGCATCGGTTATTTTCCCAACTTCGTTTGTTTCTAAGCATAACAAAACCATAAAAATAAAAGAATGAGATGGTTTCAAAAAATGCTTCCCTGTCCATGAAACCCCTTCTCCTGCACCCAACATCTGGTGCGTCTGTCAGCATCCTGGACCTCACCTTTCCATCCACAAAGACCTTCTAAAAAGCTTAACAGGCATTGACAGGGGATGAAAGCAACGGGAAGAAAAGGAGTGTAAGGAGCTTCAAACTGATCCAAATGGAGACAGTTTCCAGGACCAAGCTGAACGGTGATGAGGAGTTCTGCTCTACAGACCTGCATGGGGCAGCCTCTCCTCCACCCTTTTCGTAAAGGATACACTGATACTTCTTCATCTACATGCTCAGGAATAGTAAGTGCAGAGAAGAAAGGATATACTCTTCCTTACTTAGAGTTCAAGAAGAAGAGATGGGAAAAATGGAAGGAACGTAGAAAACCACTCAAGTTAAAAATGAACTGTTATAAAATATTTCAGGTGATTAAAACATTTGCAAATAATAGTCTGGTTTTGAAACGTAGTGCAAGCTGTCTTTCCTCATTGTGACAACTTGAAATAGTAATAAATAAATGTATAATAATAATAAAGTTAGCTTTATTTAATCTGTTTCTGCTGTTTCTTCTTATAGGGTTTCTAGGAGCTGAGTACATATGTGTCTTCCAATGGAAAAAAATGGGTTAAACTAAAATAATGATTTTACCATACTGGTACAGTGATACAGGCATGAAAACACATGAAGAGTTACAATGATGTCACCAACACAAAATAACTCTACAATTTTTCAACATTCATCATGTTTATGAGTGATACCTGCGTGATCCTAGACTTTCACCAGTTAGAAGACTGGGTGGAATTATTATTCCCCTTCACGTCCAGTGCCTTCCACTTTCTGCTCTTCGGAACAGGAAGTATCAGCATGCAATGATGCACTGGTGTATTTGATGCTGCCCAAGAGTACAGCCATAGCCCTTGTCCTTTGCCCATTGCTCCACACTGGTGGAAGTTTTCCCACTCCAATTTCATCCTGTGCTAGAGCACAATCATTGCTCCAACAGGTGTTTCTTAAACATCTTCCGAAGACTGAGAAGGTTGAGGGAATGACAAAGTTATATATTTCTATTACTCGGGTTCTTATGGATTCAGGTGAACAAATCAGGCATGAAATGGGGATGGATGCAATCTGCGGTTATTCCCCTTCCATCTCAGGAGGGAAACAGGTGCTGGCTCATGGGGACCACAACCTGCTACGGCTCTGTGTTCAGGATGCTGAACTCCTCCAGGGACGGGATGATGTGAACTCTTGCACCAAGGATGAAGGTAATCTGCCTTTGCGCTGAAAGTCGGGTGGTCACCGACGGAGTTTTTGGCAGCAGCGGGAGGGAAATGATCAAGCCTCAGATGAGCTTTTACGATCCAGTTTCAAGTCCAGGGTAAGTGGGTGATGTTCTGGTGACGGAAAATGAGACCCCTATGATTTCCATTTGGAGTATCCATCAGAAACTCCTCCTCCATGAAATTATCTGTGATTGTTCAGAGAGAGAGAGAGAGAGAGAGAGAGAGAGAGAGAGAGAGAGACCTGAGACCCACCAAAGAAATGGGTGCATTTCATAACACAGGAAGGTAATCATTTTCATTCTTCACGACTCTTGCTTCCCCTGGGGCCACTTCGCCAGGGTATTGGAATGAGAAGGCAAGGGGAATTCTCTTCCACTCTTCTCCTCTTCCCGCTGTCCCTATCAGCTGGAAGTTTCTGAGTGCTCTTAACCTTAATGGGTTAACTTCATAAAAACCGCAGCTCTTTATTCCAGGCGGAGATTTCCCATCATACTTTAGGACCAGCGAACCGTCCCTTCTTTGATGGCACCTTTTGGCTCCACAATAGAAGCCAATTTGTTAGACTTCTTTACAGGTCAGGGGCTGCGTGAGGATGTAGTGGGCACTGGAAAATGAAGTTGTATTCGCTTGGCAAATTATCCGTCTGCTGCACTTTATGGGCCCCAATTTCCTTCCCTTTCCCTTCCCCGTTCTCTCTGTCCCCTTCTCATTCCCTAGTCTTTTTTTTTTTTAAACTGGGGAAGCGGGTGTGTGAGATATCGTCACATAGCCAGTTAATGTAGGTTAATAGATTGATTCCAGTGACACGGATCATAATGAACAGTAAATTGTTTTATCTCTTAAGTCTTATTTGGTCAGCCAGGAAAACATATGAGGTAATATGGCTTGGACTAAATGGACCGTATAATAGATCTCCTTCGAAAGAATAAGGACAGGGGTGACAGCGCCTCTTATGATTAATGAAAATAATAATGGTCCTGAAATTGAAATTTTTCTAATTTTTTTCCCCTTCTCTCTCTTGGCTGCCACCAAAAACTTCAGCCAAGGGATGATTTGTGTACAATAACTGGACCTGATTTCTTTCTCGGCTAAGAATACAGGTTTAGAGACTAGGGAGGGGGCGTGGAAGGGAGGAGACAAAGCAGAAAGGCAATGAATTGGTTTATAGAATTTCAAATACGCCACTTGGAGAGGCAGTCTGCTTAGTGACAATCCTCTCCCTGGTGTTCTGACGTAAGGCTCTCTTCCACCGCATGAGAATCTGGGTAAATGTTCTCTCTGGCATCAGATATGCTACAAGTCAGTTTGGTTATTTACTTAGATTGAAGCAGATTCCACATTTAGTTGGGTTTTTAAATCTTGTCATTTCTTCACTGCATTTTTCTTTGAGCAAAGAAGTCTTGTTTTATTCCGTATCTCTCCATCAAGCTCTATTTTCTCACTGGTTATCAACAAAGGCAAAGGCGCAGCTCAGTTTTTGTGATCGTTATTGATTTGTTTTTCTTTCCAACGAAGTCGTATTTTGAAATCCTTTGGGCAGGAAAGAGAAGGTGGATGAATTTTGAGTGTGGGTCAACAAATGCCAAGACATGACTACTATTGAAGTGGGCATTTGGGGACAAGCTTTCAAGTCCTGTCCCTGCTTGCTCACACTGTAGATGGTGACTGAACATGGGATAACAACAGGACACAGGATGCCTGTCCATTTACAGAAGTCGGTTGTTCTCTGGGATGTGAAGACAGCATGCACTTGGGGATCCAGCAAAAGGGATATGGGTCCGGCCACGTGACCAAGGTCCATTACCTTTGAGCCATTTCTTCCACATGGCAGACCACATTTCACTTGGACAGACGCCCGAGAAATGCGTGCAGGCAGTTCTAGGAAGAAGGGCTCATACCAGGGGCTGCCCGTTTCACCCCCAGATTCTGCACACAGTCTTTCCAGCCTGGTTTCCTAAGACCTCATCTTTAGGACTCGCTTCTGGAAATTCCTCATGGTCATACAATGGATTGTGTCTGGGTTTTATCAAAGCAGCTGGAGAATGACACAGAAACAAAGATTCATCGTTGAGTGACTTGGGGAAATGGTTTCTACAGTTGTTTGCTTTGACGGAACACCAGCTCATGTATGCTAAGAGAGGAATAGTGCTCCAGTTCAGGCAGTTATTGAAGGATTCCTTTATAATACAACTTCATCTAAAGGACCGCTCAATTATTGTTATTAATATGTTTCCTTTTAAACCAGTTACCATAGCAAGATACAAAATCAAACTTTCTATTTATTTATAAATTAAAAACTATCAACAAAATATTAGATCTGTAGTTATTAAAAAGGAGAGGACATTTTTTTACTAAATCTGCTAATTTTGAAGATATAAGTTGCAAAACTATGATATGTTCCATTTAGGTTTATGTCACAAAATTGAATATATTCTTAAGTACTGAATGTCCTGCCATTCCACCAGTATGCAAGGCTCCTATTTCTCCAAATATGAAGAAATAAAGCTTTTGTTCCCTTCAAAGAGATGGAATGTTGGAGATTCCACAAGATGGAATATTGGAGACAAGGAAGAGGCTTATTTGCCACTTTTCACGTTTCCGTATGTGATTATTACTCTTGCTGAGAAATAGAAGCACATCTATGTTCTGCCTTTTGTTTCTTTAAGATATTGAACAATGACAACAAAAGATCTTTGAACAGAGTTTAAAAACTTTGAGACTAGAACAAAATCCTGATCTGAAAAGACAAGCCCTCAATCTCCTGGAAACCATACGAAGAGACACCTCACTTGAAAAATCAAGTTGGAGCCTGCAAACAGGAGAAGTCTTTATGGACTGGGCATGGAGTTTAGCTGGAGGAGCTTGCCTAGCATACACGAAGCCTCAGGTTCGATCCCCAGTACTGCATAAATCCCATTAAGTGGGAAATGGAGGTAGGAGGATCAGAAGTTCAAGACCAACCTCATCTGCACAAGGAGTTCAAGGCCTGCCTTGGCTAGAAGACATGTTGCCTTAAAAAAAAAGTGTTAAAATATTTAAATGTTGATTAAATGATATTAAATGATCCAAGCTCAAGTACAGATGGAAATATTGTGCATGACTTATAATGCCTTATGATTTAGCAGCCCGGAACTCCCCTTACCCAACAACACAGTGGAGTGTGGCAGAATGTGTACTATTCCCCATGATATCTAAGAGGCACACCCTCTCCATTTAGGCCCCTGCTTTCAAGGTTTGTTAATGAGCTTCCAAACGCTCCATAGCCTTTCTATCTATTGAGATAAAAGGAGTCCCCTTCTTTTCCTGTGGTTACCTAATCCAACCATTTATATTGTTCTGAATTAAGCGCAAATCTGCCAATGGGTATAAATCTCTTGAACTTAGGTCTCCGTTCATTTACCTTTCAGTTGTGAATTTTTAAAGGAATAATTTTTGCGTGAGAGATTAAAATGATTAAGTAGTTAACATGGACCTCCCTAAGAATCAAGGAAATCCTTAAATTGAAAATGTTTAGTGAAAGTTTTGATTTGTTGTTTTCATACACTAATGCAACTTTTATTTCTTTTAAAATAAACATTGTATTTATGTACATGTGGGTTTTTTTTCTGTGTATATATCTGTGCTCCAAGTATTTGCAGTGTCCATAAAGACCAGAAATGGGGGTTGAATCTCTTGGGATTGGACTAACAGTTGTGAGCCACCAGGTGAGTGCTAGAAATTGAACCTGGGTCCTCTGGAAGACCAGCAAGTGCTCTTAAAAGTATGAGTCATCGTTTTATCCCTTAGTCAATGCAACATTTATTTTTAATCACCCAAGCATATTGGAGAATCACTAAAAAAATTTTATTCATATTAACATACATTTATAAATAGCAGAGATTTTGATTCACCAAGTTTTGTAGATATACTTTAAATTTAATTTTGTAAAAAAAAGTTTTATAGACAACAAGAGTTAGGAAAAATAATAATGGTTTCAAGCTGTTAGAATTAAGATATAACTTAAAAGGTGTATGTCTATAGAAAATTTTGTCACAAACATTTTACATTTATAATTAAGAAAATAAATGGTTTTGTGCTAGGCAATATTTTCAATATTTTATATGAAACAATACTTTTAATCACCATAACAACTCTTTGAGATAAATAGTAATTTTACTTTTTTTTTTTTTTTTTTGGTTTTTCAAGACAGGGTTTCACTTTTTTGTTTTGGAGCATCTCCTGGAACTCACTCTGTAGACCAGGTTGGTCTTGAACTCACAGATCCACCACCTCTACCTCCCAGATTTTTCTATAAATAAGAAAGTAAAGTGTTATGCAGGTTAAGTAAGTGGCTCAAAAGCATATATTTGGTGGGTGCTAAAACTAAGACTTAAACCCCAGTTGCCTTAGTCGAAATTGTGAGCTTTTAGCATCTTCAAAAATGATTGTGAGTGTATAGATTTTTGTACTGAATATTGTTTCCCAGGTAGATATCAAAAGCTGAATGCTGTGAGACAAATGCTGGTTGGCCACTAACCAGGCAGGAAGTGTATGCAGGGCAACGAAGCAGGAAGTAGAGGCAAGGTAAAGAGAATTCTGGTAAGAGGGACGTTTCAGTCTGCAGTCATCACCAGACACAGAGGAAACCAGACACAGAGCAAGCAAGATGTGACTGCCTGGCCAAAAAAAGGTACCTAAGCAACTTGGCTAACACAGACAAGTATTATGGGCTATTATAAGTTATAAGAATTAATACGAATTCTGAGCTACTAGGCCAACTAATTTATGATTAATATAGAACTCTTTGTGTTTGTTTGGGACTAAACAGCTGAAAAACTGGGGGGGGGGGACAAAAACCTTGGTTAGTCAACAGAATGGCACCCAACATGTGGACAACTGAATCCATTTAAAAACCTGGGAAACTTTTCTAGATAGAAAAGAATAGAGTTAAGCACAGCTTCCTGACAGCAGCACTTTCTCAGGTGAACTCTGCTTTCTAAAGGCAAGCACTTTCATTTAAGAGAGGCTTCCTGAATCAGCTTTAGCTGAAAAACCTGCAGCTCTTTTAAGAGGGCCTGCCATGAAACACTTAAATGGTGTTGATGAAAAGCTTACTGCATACTTTTTTGGTGGTGTCAGGGACTTTGAAATGCCATAGAGTTTTTAATTAATGTAGACCTCTGTGTGTTTCTTTTGTACTGAATGACTGTAGGGCCGGGTGGGACAGAAACCTTGATCAACACTGTGGATTCATTTTGCATTAAGAAAAACCAGTTTTGACCAAGGAAGACCCCCTGAGAAATCTCCAATAGGAGAAATGGCCCAGATGTCTGAGTCCTACATCCAGAACAGTTCAAAGACTGCTGCCTGAGATGATCAAGCCTCACAAGAAACACCAGTCAGGATTTGATCATAATTCTAAATTTTCTTTAGGTCCCCATAAAATTATCAGTGCCCCCAATAAGCAGGAAGTAGCCTGGAAAACTATGCCCACTTTCCCCAAAAATGGATTATGGATGTTTGCCTTTGTTTAGAATGTTGGTTATAAGTTGTTATGGATAATGGTCAGTAGAAAAGCTAACTAAGGGTGATTAGATTCAGAGTTCTTGTTTAAAAGGGGTGGGGAGTGCTATGGGATAGTGGTCTGTGCCCTGTCACTTGTATTTTAAATAAACCCTGATTGGCCAGTAGCCAGGCAGGAAGTATAGGCAGGGAAACAAGGCAGGAAGCAGAGGCGGGTAATGAGAATTCTGAAAGAGGGAAGTTTCAATAGTCAGTCATCACCTAGACACAGAGGAATCCAGACAGAGCAAGCAAAATGTGACTGCCTCACTGAAAAAGTTACTAAGCCAAGTGGCTAACATAGACCAAAATTATGGGCTAATCTAAGTTGTAAGAGTTAATAAGAAGCTTGGGCTAATGGACCAATTGGTTTATAATTTGTTTCTTTGGGACTGAATGGCTGCAGGACCGGTCAGTAGCTGAAGCTTCAATTACCTAGATATGAACAGGAACAAGCACATTGGTATGTTTCTGATAGAAGTGGTCAGAGGTGTTTAATTTGGCAAAATGTATTCATCTTCATTGTAACAGTAGATCTTGCTAACAAGTTTATGATGGACAGTTTGGGCCTTTTGTTCTATGATCAAAGAGGCCATGCTGTTAAAGACTTCAATCTTGTAATGTCTCTCAAGTCAAGTAGTGGATGACTGGTCATCATATCAATGTGTAGAGATTAGTCCAAATGCCCCAAGGAATTAATCACAAAATTATTGACAACATACTTAATTTTGAAATATTTTTAGGTATTAAAGGAAGCAACACATGCTTTAAATATTTTGACCCTCTAGTATAGCTTTGAACAAAGAGGAAAGATGTTGCTTCATAGAGAAGAAACAACAGGATCCCATGGGCTGAGTTGTCTCTTGGCAGACCCCCTTGGAGCTCTGTGAATCTAAATCTAAGTATGTCTTCCCCTAGTTCACCATCTTATTCTAGGCTAGTAGAATAGTATATATGGCTGGGCTTCCATTTCAGTGAGTTCCTCCTCCCTAAATCCAACTAATGATGGATTAAAAGCATTGCAGAGGATTAGAAATTTCTATAGGCATTGGTTGTGTACAGAGCTTCCCCTGCCATTAACCCCAGTGCCATCCCTTAAATATCAACTGATGCAGTCTTTCTATTGCATTGGTTATTATAAGTAAACTGGGGATTATTTCAAGCCTATAAGAATATATGCAGAAGTTATATGTTATATAAAGATTTGGACAGCTATGGGTTTTGCTATTTTAGGGAATCTTTATGTCCTAGAATTTTTCCCACATATCTATATCCTTATCATCTATATCTATATCATCTATATCCCCATATCTATATCTACATCTATATCTATATATAGATGGATAGATAGATGAATATATAGATTAGAGATAGAAAGATAGAGATTGTAAATGATAGCTCTCAGCTCATCTTCCAGTTGGTATATTTGTGTGCATCTTCCTGAGTCCTAAGCCCTTTGGGATGTCTACAGAGGCATGCCTTTGGACACGGCCTGGCACCCTTGACTACGGTCTGGAGCTCGTGAAAGATGCTAGGACTCTGCCTGTTTCTTTGACCTTCACTTCTCACAGCTTGTCTCTTCCCACTCTGTGTCATTTTATTCTCATGTCCACTCTCACTTTGTCCTTATTTTCTTCTAGATCTTGCACATTTATACTCTGTCCCCTTCCTTTCTTGGGAAGGAAAACAGGAAATACTTAAGAGATAATTGTTCTAATTAGTGTAAATACAGTCCTCATCGGGGGAAATAAACTATAAATTTAAGATTTAAATCCATAATAAAAACAGTGTGGGCAAACATTTGAATTCTTACCAGTATAGTGAGAAAATCTCCAGATCTCTACAACCCTTCCCTTGCTTCTTCTTCAACCCAACTTATTTTCCTCAAATGCCAGAACCATGAATTACTAAGTAAAGATTAGATTTCCTATTTTCAATGTTTATCCGTGCTGTAGCAGAATTGCTCAGAATGTTACCCATTTCATAGACTGGTTTGATGCTGAGTTCTCTTGGGAACCCCTTTGACATTTAAACATTTTGGTACACACCCCTTCTTCTGGATTCCAGACACTCCTGCATCCATGGTCTATTCTCTATGTCCTCTGAGGTCAAAAGAAAAAAAAAATCACAGTTCCAGTCCTTACTGAGGATGGATGTCTTATATATACATTCACAAGTGAAACGTAGCCTTCAGGAACCTTGTGTTAATTAAAAAAGGGAAATCAATGGGCCTGCGAATCCACCTTTTCCTAGGGTTGATTAAAATCCACAACGAAATTAAGGACCGCGTGGAACAAAAACTGTGACTTGGGAAGGAGAGTCATTTACCCTGCATACGGAACTCTCTTGCCTTCTCAAGCACATACAAAATACATTATTCTATTTTTTTATGGACGAAAAAAAGATATTAAAAAAGCCAATGACTGATTTTGCCTCTTGAACCAAATCAAATATTTTCTTGTCAGAGAGCTCATAACTACAGGCTGCAGAGGTCAGGGCCCTAACTTTCTCCCTCAGAAGGTTGCTAGTGGAATGTCCTAGCGATTAAGGCGCCTTTTGTTTTCCTTGGGCGGGTTTTGCTTACACTGGCAAGCGCCTGAGACAAGCTGAGGTTCTCTAGACTCTGTTTATTAGATTTTTATCTTCTTATCAGAGTCCTCCTTCTTAAATCATGTCAGCATTTTACCCGTCTTCAGGGATTCCTGGTGTTTTATTGTCTACGAGCTGCTTGGGGGTGGTCGGAGAGGGAGCTCAGCTAACAAATATAACATTTATATAATCGTAGGAATGGGGAGAACGCTCCCTTCCTATTCTCCCCACACACAAGGCTTGCTTTCAGAAACCTTGCCCAGGAGCCCAGGGGAAGCTCATGGCCAGCACGCCCCATGCTTATTTGTCAACAGCCTGACATGGCTTCTCTGTGGACGGCCTGCTTTTCACTCGCTCTGAGTAGCTCTTTAAACCTATAGACACTTACTTAAGTCATTTTCAATCATCCAGAGAAACCCCAGACTGGGCGTGTGATAGGTTTGCACCAAAGAATATTAGTGGCTTTATTTACCAATAGGATCCAGTTGCACAGGGTCTATGTATGCGCCTGGTTTTTGCTTTTGTTCTTTCCCACTATAGGCTGAAACTTGAAATTAAAACCTCATACTGAACTATGCAAAAATTCCCGTTTTAGATAAGAGTGGAATTTAAAATTTCAAGTGTGTGTGTGTGTGTGTGTGTGTGTGTGTGTGTGTGTGTGTCTGAGATTTTACAAGGCAGAGAAGGAAGGAGCTGAGAAAGCAGGAGGTCAAAAGCAATGCTCAGTGCTGAGAAAGTGAGGCTGCTCTTTCCATTGCTCCCTGCATGACACATAATAATCTCTCTCTCTCTCTCTCTCTCTCTCTCTCTCTCTCTCTCTCTCTCTCTGTCACTGAAAGTCACATGTGGTTTTTTTTGTTTTTTTAAGTTCCCAATCAATAAAAATATCCAGACAAAAAGGGGGGATAGAGAATAGACACCCTAAAGATTCTGGCCCAGTGAGACCCGAAAAGGACTTCACTGTAGTGCTCTTGATGGTTTTTAGAATTGACAAATGCTGTGGGATGATTACAATAAGAAATGCGTAGGTCCTGCTGATAGTCTGATGATGGAAAGGTTCTTGAATGTAAACTGATTTTCAGTTATTAATGTTTTGCATCAGCTCTTACGAGGTGAGACTTTGACGGACATTGGGAGAATCACAGCCGTTTCGAGAGCGTGGAACCACTAGGAAGTGGTTCGGATCCTTCATCTACCGTTTCAGAAATTATTTATAGAGGGCTTATGAGTTTATGAAATACTGTTTATCTCGGGATATCCAGTCTGCTGGGCTTTGGAAAGCACTGCACCGTGTACACACTAGTTTCTGTGTTCCCACCTCGCTACCCTGTCCCTGAGAATGGAAGATGTTTTTCCAGTTCTGCTCACCTGTTAAGTCTAAGGTGTGGTTTGTGTTCAGAGCAAGAGTGCCAGCTCCATGGGATGTTTTTCCCACTCTAACGAATATTGAATGACATTGTTTTTTTCCTTATGAACCTTTCCCCAACTTATTAAAGCAGTAAGTTCCTGTGGAAAAGGACTCAGCATAACAGCTTTCATGGCCAGCGTTCCTTTTCGCTGATAACATCGCAGAGAAGGAAGAACACAAAGCTTCGAAATTCGGGGCCAAGTATCACCAGTGTTATTTTCTTTCGATAAAAAAAGAATAATGACGACGCATGAAATTTTATTCAGTAGACTTGTGCCCTGTTTTTTTTTTTTTTTTGAAACCAAGTTAACTACTTCCCCCTCAATCCTCACCACATCCAAAGGGTGATTTCGTTTCCTGCCTTTCTAATTTGAGTCCCACAGCTACTGACGGTGGCCTTGCTTCCTTGTCATCGTTGCATGTTTCAACGTCATAATTGATTTCTTTTACATTTCATGGAAAAAAATAAATCATTAATAAGAGACTAGGCTCCCCTGGAATGTATAACATACGTACTAAGAAGATATGCTAGAACTCTGGGTGGGACCATTACTCACTCACAAATGTCTTTGTTTTTAAACCAAGACTCATTATGTAAGTTATCATTTTCTTAGACAGTATTTTAATAATTTCCACAAGACGCTATGGTTGACCCAAGGTCATTAGTCCATTTACTCATTTTTTGTTGACCCAACATTATTTTATTAGATACCATCTTGCCAGTCCCCAAGTTGTTAGTTATTTTCAGACAGAACAATTAAGTGCAATAATTGTTCATATTGAGTTTCCTGTTTGAGTTTGCTTGAGGGTTGGGGAATCTAAAGGGATATTTCCAGTACAAGCTTCACAATTCTTAATGTCCCAGAGGGGAGAACTTTCAGCTGACTTGAAAAGACCCAGCTGAAAGTCCCATCTCCAAGTAGCAAAAAGTTAACTGTTCTTTGAGATGCTAAATTCAGGGAGGAACTTCAACTGATTCTGTGTGTGAGGGTGACAAACTCAGGAATCTTCTAAGCTAAGGATACATATCTTTTTACTCCAAGACACACCATGTGTCCATCGTTATGTGTTACAGACATTTGTGATTTTTATGAGCAATTTTTTGTAGTAGCCATGCCTTCTTTTTCCTGCACAGATAAAGTTGCAAAGCTGGGTAAATGATGTTTCTCAAAAATTTACTCTACCTAGAGAAAAGACTTTCTGAAGAGGCGGGTGTGGGAGCTGACAAGATTGCATAGCACTGAAAATGTATCAGAATCCTTGACTCCGACCTATTCAGACTCCATCTGAAAATCTTACATTCAGATGTCTCCCAAGTAATTGGTTTAAGTGACATGGGTTTTCTCTTTTGTATCCCTTTCTTTGCTATCCCCAACCCAAACACACACACACACACACACACACACACACACACACACACACACCGCTCACATACTCCCATATTCTATCACACAAAGGCAAAGGCCTATCTTTTTTTATCTTCTATTTTTATTTTCTCTTTCCTGCAGAATTGCATCTTCCTTTTTATGATTGGAAGTAGGTCCAGCAGGAAATCCTGGGAGGACAAAATTGATGGATGGAACTGTTGATGACATGTGTCCAAATGGCTCTTCTCCTTGGCTCCTGTTCTTGATGGCTTCCCAACGGGCCAGCCAACAGAAGCTATGTCCTGTTAAGGGGCACAACCACAGAGAGAGCCTCCTGCCAAGAACTGTCTATCCCCATCCTTGGCAATTAGACGATGGAAAAGGGACAGAGACATGCAGAGAAACTGGTTTCATCTCAGCTCTACTTCAAGATGGCAGGGAAGACCCTAGGGAGAATGTTAGTTTGTTTTGTTTTATAATTACAAATTTAACAAAACTCAGATAATAAAGGAAACAAGCAGTTGCTATAATTTAACTAACTATAAGCTAGCACTTGCTTTTCCTTTGTTTGTCTGTTTGTTTGAAGCAGGGATGTAGTCAGGCTGACCTCAGACTGAAAGTATATGAGTTAGCCTCCCAAATGATGAGAACACAGTCCTGGACCTCCACATTCTGGCACACACACACATACATACATATTAAATACCTTTAAAATATCCACTGATTGATCTGTCAATTCCGAGTTTTTAGTATATGAGCAATAGCCGGGCAGTGGTGGCGCACACCTTTAATCCCAGCACTCGGGAGGCAGAGGCAGGCAGATCTCTGTGAGTTCGAGGCCAGCCTGGTCTACAAGAACTAGTTCCGGGACAGGCACCAAAGCTACAGAGAAACCCTGTCTTGAAAAACAAAAACAAACAAACAAAACAAAAAATAAAATATGAGCAATAATAATAATAAAGTTTGTTATCTGATGTCCCCATCATGATTTTTTATTATCTTATAGTTTCAAAATTTGACTATGAAAAAATTTATATGTAGCATGAATAATGACAACCCAGAGACAGATATTGGGGTTCAACCTGAAGATCAGGAAAGCAAAGTAGCCAATCTCTGTTTCTCACATCTACCTCCTATCAAAATGGCGAACCTGCCTTCATGGATTCTCAGAATGAGACTGAGATGAGACCTGTCTCCTTCCATTATATATTACTCTCCACTGCTGGGATTAAAGGCATGAACCACCACTGCCCGGTCTCTATGGCAACTAGTATGGCTACTGGGATTAAAGGTGTGTACCATCACTGCCTGGTCTGGATGACTGACCAGTGTGGCTGTTTTACTCTCTGATCTTCAGGCAAGCTTTATTTATTAAATTACAAATGAAATATTACTACATCTCCCATTTTTGTCTAAAATAAAAAAGAAGGCAATAACTAATACAAGAAAAACTGTATATAATAAGCACAATGACTATATACAATATATAAAGGCAATAAATACACCAACAATGTCTAGTCCATTTGCATTTGACAAATTCAGAGAAAATACTCCATATCTATCTTGTTTTGGTGAGTTCAAAGTCTTTTACCTAATTTACTTTCTATCATAACTTGCTTTCTGTGTCTAGTAAACAAGGAAAACTGTAACTACCTAGTCTTCAACTCCCTCAGAAACTGAAGAAAGAAATAATATTTAGCAAGCCGAAAGTATGAGTAAATGACTTACAAAAAATGTGAGAAATGACAGAAACAGCTGGCTGCCTGAATAGTCTCCCAAAGTTCTTCTGCAATGTTAAAGCATCCATCTTTAGCCTACAGGCCTAGAATATCTGACAGTCTGCCCCACCTTGTCTGGGCAAGGCTTGACAGTCACTCTCTTTTGTGTCCTGCTTATTCCATTAGGACAGAATAATGTCAGAATTAAGGCAAGGGTGCTTTCTTGATCAATGGCTTACCTTTGTCACAAATAAACTCAATGTGAAGTTTCTTCAATGCCCATTATCTTCTCTGAATTAAATTGCTGCTATCAGGAGCAGGCATGCCTGTTGTCACAAAAAGGGGGAAAAAAGCTGTTCTCATAACTTAGGTACATCCTCTGGAGTGGCCCACAAGTGGGTTTATTTCTTAGCTTCTCCAGTGATTCTATAACACCAGGCAAGACACACGCCAGATGACAAATTCTTTGGCATAACAATGGTATCAATTTCATTAGACCTAGAAAGTGTGCAAAACCCTCCCTAAAGGGTACACACCCCTTCCTGGGATAATCCACAGGTGGGACCAACAAAGAAGGTGAAATCAGACAACCCAGATGCTAGGGGCATTGATTTTAATGTCTGTAGATTGAGACTTTACCCTGAAGGCTTTTGGGCGCTTCCAGTTGGAAGGAGGAAAGAGATGGGCTCGCTATGTGCATCTAGAATTCAGAACAGAGTGCTAAAAATGACTCTCTTCCAATGGGAAAAAAATACCATATTTTTCTTGTCCTGTGTCATATTTGTTTGTTATTACATGGGTCATAAAATTAGAGAAAGTTTTGCAAGTAGCCTCATTAGGCCTCGTAGTCCCTGGAAGGCCTCGTAGTCCCTGGAAGGGTGTGACTGGAGATCTTAACCCTGGCTTAGTGCTTTCCTGTGGAAAGATGTCACTTGTCCACACTGTTTAATCCTCTCACGCCCTCTCTCCACCCCGGGGGATGGTGCTGACTCACCTGATGAATATTTAGCAAGAGGAATGGAGGTCACCTGGCTCTGGTGCCTTGCTGTGTCCTTGTAGAACAAACTCACTGTCTTAATCTCACAATTGGTCCAGCAGGGAAGGCCATGCTCTGAGCAGGAGATCATTGGTGTCCCCTGTTATTTGTCACCTGCTGGTGACTGAATTATGAAAAAAAAAAAAAAAAAAAAACCCTCGGCCATTCAAGCAAAGCAACACTGTACAGTTCAAGCTGAGCCTCGGCAACAAATCGCTTTTCAGCTATACAAATTTTATCATTCTGAGTTAGCCCACAGTTGACCCTGACAAATGCCAATAATGATTCGAGGAGCAACTTGGGTTTTGTAGGCACTGAGCATACAGGATGCCTATTTTAGCCAGGAGAATCCAACAGCTTTCTAAAACTGGCTAGGGAGGTCCTAACAGCTGTCTTATATGCTAGACGTAGTACACTATTGTCATGTAATTATATTTCAAAGGACAAGATAGGACTCATTTTCCATCTGAAGCCGTGTAATGAAGAGCTGTGTTAGCATTCAGTTCTTCTGGATGCAAGGAAAATGCTCCCGTTCTCGCATGCCATTCACATGCCGTCAGTTTGTAACAACAGGATTGCAAAAGGCCCCTGATGTCATCAGACATCATGCTAGCGTCAGCCAAGGAATCTCTGACAGTTCGGGCCATAATGGCCACAGTGTGTTGACTGCTGGAGAGTGATATACAGGGGTCGATGGCATTTCCGCTAAGACAGTTATGCTGTTCGCTCTGCATAAGTACCCGGAGGCTGAACAAAAGATGGAGTTTCTTTTCCAAATTCATAATCAGCCATGGAAATGTAATCTCTATTTTGAGACTGTCACCAAAGTCGGTTTGGCACAGTATGACATTGGTACTTTAGGGTGCTTCCCCCCCCCATGATACGGCATCATGTCATGCATATAGAAATGCCACGTGACTATCATAGCATTATGTTGTGGTCGTCATAAAAAGGAATGCGGGGTCATTTAGAGAATTGGGAATCGCTGAGGGAAACTTTTTTTTGTAGAATTAGTTTATCAGCGATGGAGGGATAAATGGACTGAGCAAATCCCTTCTAGAGTAGGGCACTTAAACCAGCTTTCTTTTTTTTTTTTAATTGAGAATAAGAAAAAAAAAGTTTCCGCCTCCTCCCAGCCTCTCATTTCCCTCCCCCTCCCCCACTCTTCTAAACCAGCTTTCTAAAGGATCCGGAGTCCTTGCACAGAATTTCTATGCTAAGTAGCCAGTACCCAATCCAACGAAGAACTCTCAAGGACTGAAGAAGGTTCATTTTCCAGTTCTCTAGCCTTCCAGGAGAGTCCTCCTCCCCCACATGAGTGGGTTTCTTCCTGCTAAATGATGTGACAAGGCACATTCAAGTGCCATTATGCTCCTGGCTTCTAGCCACCGAAATGGGGAAGAAGAAATTCTCTTCTTTATACTGTTTTTGCTTAGTGGTTTCTTAAAGATTCATTGTCCGCAGCGAGAGGAGCAATGGCCTAACTGTACACTTTAAACACGTGTGCACATGGACAGGTACTTTTCTTGTCAACATTTATTAATTGTGCATACTAAAGGGCCTTATTAGGACCTTTTCATGTACGGGTATACTGTGCTTTTACCATGTTCGTCCACACATTGCCCTCTCTTGTGTCTTTCCCTTCTTTCCACCCGCTAAACTAAGGCTACAGAATGAGTTCCTGCAGTGATTCCCTCCAGTGCTTTCCAATTCCCCATCTCCACCACTAGTCCCCTTTCTGTTCTCGTGTGTGTGTGTGTGTGTGTGTGTGTGTGTGTGTGTATGTGTGTGTGTGTGTGTGTGTGTGTGTGTGTGTGTGAACGAGTTTCATAAAGGTTGCTTGCAGGAGCATGGGTAAGGGGTTGTGTGCAGTCACAGGGGCATCTTACCAGAAAGACAAATCTTTAAGGAAATGCCCACACGAATTATCTTCTCCCCATCCGTTTTCAGCTCTCTAATTTCACTATTACAGGTCCATGACACTTGCTGATAAAAACAACTGTGAAGGATGGGGACAGCAACAATAGCTTAACAGTGTGTTTCAGTAATTCATCAAGGGTGTGATTAATTCAATAGTGGCGTTACTAAATGAAAATGAGCAACAATTACTCTTTTATTAGAAATACAAATGGTTGTCCATCATCCTTATTAATTATTGTTATTATAGCATAATAAGAATATTTGATGGGGACTGGATGGTTAGGCAGGGAGCTGCATCCTTTCTCTCCTCCAAATGCAGCTGCTTTCTTTCTCCCATAGAGGTTGTCTCCACAAAACAGGTCTGGCATACCTCTTTTGAAAGGAATGGATTTGTTTACAAGTACAGAATCTTTCTTACTTCATACTAGCACACAGATTTGGGATGGCTTAGAAAAAAAAAAAAGAAGCCCTCTTCCTCAAATGGGGCTTTCATTGTCCCCTTCTCATCCTGGTTTGCCTGACTTTGGCAGTTTGGGATTTATACTAATTGAAGAGGAGCAAAGAAGCTTGTGTCTAACGCTTTTACTGCTGAGAGACCCAAGCTAAGACAGACAGCCAGAAAGCAATACTGCGACTTTTAGACTCCTGAAAGTGGTCAACGTTTTGGCCTGTTAATGTGTGTCTTCTGTTTACTCACCTTAGAAGACTCTTCCTTTATGTTCTATCTTCTTCTTTTCATCAGACAAGTGTGGCTGAAACTCTTCCCTGGGGTAACCTAAAGACACAGCTACTCTTTCCTCCTAG
This sequence comes from Alexandromys fortis, assembly GCF_014885135.2. Taxonomy (NCBI): domain Eukaryota; kingdom Metazoa; phylum Chordata; class Mammalia; order Rodentia; family Cricetidae; genus Alexandromys; species Alexandromys fortis. Next base: position 6,423,631 of record NW_026067945.1, on the reverse strand, counting down.
GGTACCAATGGCAAACCTGAGTTCAATTCTACCAGAGATTAACTTGGAAAAACTAGAGTCACATACAGCTAGCCAAAAAATCCAGGAGAGGGTAGTTGGAATCTCAGATGAGGCTCCATTGACTCTCCCCATCATCACCTTCTGTGAGGGAACCCCAAGGCTCAATAGGCAATGGCTGCTATTCTGTAGGATGATACTCTACAACAGTAAACCATCCCCAGGCACTGGCCTATCTGACCGACATCCATCTGACCCTTTGGGTAGTTTAAACATGTGGCTGTTGTGGAACTCAGTAACTTCTGACTTGGGTTGTTGATCTTCATATTGAATCATATCTCCATGAAAGGAGAAATTCGTCAACCTGGAAATGCTCATGAGCAAGAGATTCCCTCTACCTCATCTGGTCCAGGGCCTCCAGCTCCTAATCTTCATCTCAGCCTACCCTGGAGACCAATTGTTTGAAGACTGGAAGACTGAAGCCAGACACACAATCAAGGAATGCTGGACAAGAGTCTCTGTCTTGCATATCTCTGGCATCTGGGGAAAGAATGGAAGAAGGCATTGCCTCACTCCTCCAGCATGAACTTCCCTAAGATGAAGACAGGCAAGTCCATGCCACAAACAGTCCTACAAATATTAGTGTAGGTGTAGGGAAAATTCCTTTTGTTCAAATAGACTCTACAGTTTTCTCTTCTCTTTCTGGCATGCTGGAGACTGTGCTAGCCAAGGAAGAACACAGAAAGTAGTGCTCAATGTTTTTTTACTTCTGAGACACCCAAGCCTAGAGAGATAGACAGACAGTAACTAGGGCATAGTAACTATTCAATAAATATGTGCATTCATTTTTCTCTAAAAGCTAATGGGATGGAATCTTGGTTTGCTGTCTGTAGTACTATTGGGATGTACAGAATTTTCAGCAGGTGGGACATAACAAAAGAAAGTTAGGTCATTGGGACATGGCCTTGAAAGATATCTGGTGAGCCCTGCCCCTCTTCCGTGACAACCTTGAAGTGAATGGGTTCCCATCACCTCATGACTACCATAGTTTGTTGTCTTATTACATGACCCACAGCAAGTAGGACAAAAGACTATGGGCAGCAATGTACAAAACCAAGAGCCAAAGTAAGTCTTTTGTCCTTTTAAATAACGATCTGACTCCTCCTTTCTTCATAGCTACTGAAAGCTGAGTTAACAGGATCTGCTAGGGTTGAGATGTTAGAGACAGTATTTCCTAAGTACTTTCTGACAGTTTCTACTTTTCTACACACCAGGAAAAATTACTTGCATTTAAAGCTGCCTAACACAGCATCTAAAACCACTGGAAGTACATTTCAGTGCTATCTAGCTGCTTACAGTGTGCGATCCCTCAGTGACTTACAAAGGTACAAGAGCTAGCCCTCTGGCATTATCCTCTAGCTTCCCAAAAGGCTCGAAGTGGATCTTGTAACACTTGGCTATCACATGCAGGAGAGACGGCCGCTCATTGGCAGGAAGAGGAGCTGGAATCCTCAGTCAATGTTGCTTTCATCTGTCAGCCCTCTCTACCAGCTTCAGCTTGAGTCAACCAAATATTTTGAGACATGGTGTCTTCACCTACAAACTAAGAAGAAAAAGAAACAGATTGATTTCCTGAAATTTTTCTTTCCTCACACAAACAGTGTATTTATAAACTGGATTCACTCTCTCCGTGCAAGGTCTGAAAGAGATGGCTTAAGACACTGCATCTTTGCCTCCTGAAGCTCCGAGGCAGGAGCTAGGGAGATTAGAGTCACAGGGACGTTTTGATTGACTTTCCATCAGTCAGAATGATGACATATCTTTTTTACAGATTCAACTTTTTTTTGGAATAGTTCAAAATTATGCTGTGAATTAGAATTTGTAAGAAGCAATTTGTATAAGGAAAGACTGTTTTCATTTGCTTTATCAGTAAATATAGAAAAGAAAAAGGCGAGGAGAGTATATGAAGGTGGAAAGAAATCTCAGGGCACAAGCCTACTAAAGTGTTAGCCTAAAAAGTGAGCACACACTCATGAAAGATGTGTGTGCTTATGTGCATGTATATATGTGTACATATGAATATGTACACATACGGTGAGGGTGGGGAATTCTGGTATCAAACTTGTCTTACTCATATCAAATGTGTACCCTACCACTTTGAGAGAAAAGATGGCATTCTGTGCCAAGGCAACAGAAAGAACATGGCCTAAAACACTCTCCCACTTCAAGGAGATAAAAATACTAGACAGAAATATTCCAACATGTGACCTGAATACCTACAGCGGAGCTGAACCAAAAAGAAGACAAACCACCAGAAGCGAGAAACAAAAGAAAACTCACGTGTGAAGCATTTGCAAGCAGGCTGTGTTTACACTTAGAAAGCTCAACAGGTTTATTTTGTCTACAGGCTATCAGGCTGGGATTCCAAAGCTATTTACAATTATTAAATTAGAAGCAGTAAGCTTCAAGAATAGAAAGAAATTAACATTAGGGTTTTTATTTTTTCAGGAAGTTAGAGCTCAGATCATAAAACAGGTACATAGTCTGTGATAGCTTCAGTATTCCACCTGCCAGACCAGACTGTGTTTCAGACTAGGGCAGAAAGGATTCCGCGATAAGAATTGGGCATCAGGAGTGCACACAATTGAAGTTCAAACTATGGATGGGGTATGGATATCTGAAGATGAGAGGACCATTTAAAATTAAGTTTGGAAATATTGTAGAGATAAAATAAAAGCATTTCCAACGGAATAGAAATAAGAGAATAGAAAACCGCCACAGTTTTGCATTGAGTAGCTAGTAGAAGATGAATTTATCTCTCAGCTGTCAGAATTACAAAACTTGTCAAGATCTGGTATCTTATAAAATAGTTGACAGATAACTCAAGGAAGTAAATAAAACCACAGGATCAGAAGAGCTGGAAATGGGAACCATAAAGTTTTAATTATGTTTTTGAATGATTAAACATATAATGTGAGAGCTAACATCTATATAAAGGAATAATGGATTATAAAATAAGGTAATTGGTTGTCTAAAAAGGAAGGCCTGCTTGGTGAAAATTTAAAATCCTCAAAACATGGTTGCAACAGTAGATTAGAATCCATACCTCAGAAAAGTAGGGAAATAGGCCATCGAAAGGTGTCCCATAGATCGGAAGTGGTAGAAAAGTCTGGGTAATCCATTTGCAGAGAGTGACAGGGCACTAGTGTGCATCTGAAAGGAGATGGGGAGGTAAAACTGAAGGGATGATAGATGGTCAATATTCGAAATTGAATAATCGCAAAGATGAGAAACATTTAAAAAAGAATCTCAAGTAGTGAAGGGGTCAACAGTCTTACACACCACCAACTAGGGCTAGTTTAAAGCCATACCCAGGTTTTTGAATGGATACCATAGTATGTCAAGATGTATATAAAGGTCCATAAGGCGTGGCAGTCAGACCCGTGTTACGGGACCTAGTGCTGGCTGCGACTATAGGTCAGGTTAAAAACAAACACATCAAGAATAGAGCACTAGACTTGAATTTGGAACTAGTAATCCTGTGGTAGAATTTCAACTTTGCCTCTGGTTGGGATCACAAACTCCTAGCTTCCTTTCTGTGTTTAGGCCCTGGAAAACAAGAGTGTGGGAGAGGATAGTTTCCTTAAGGAGCGTCCTGCTCAGGTCACAAGTTCAGCCTCCTGACCTGCTCAGCTACACCTTGCTAGTCTATCATCTTCGTCATCTTCATCCTCATCCTCATTTTCCACATGGCAAAGATACCCTCAAGGACCTTGCCGTGCCTTTGTGCCTCTCTGGGCCAGAAGTGAAGAGCAGGGAACCTCGGTGCGGAGTTCCTGTCTGCTGTTGGTTTTCAAGTTGTTTCCAAAGAGTTTCCACTTCTTCTCATTATCCTGCAGGAAAGAAAGGCTCTCAGCATTTCCAAAATGCGAGAGATTATTCACAGATTAGGAGGTGACTGTCTCCGTACCTACAGAATTCAATGTCTCAGATTCTTTTCATGGAAAGGACCGAGCACTGCGCACAGCAAAGAAAATACATGAGATTAACCCTCACTTTAAAGCAAAAACGGTTCAGTGTGTGCAGAGAATGATGCAAGTGAAGATGAGCTCAAGTAATTGTAGGCTTTTCTCTTGAAAACATGCAGATGTCACCAGTCAGCCAGTGAAATATATTGGTTATATGTAAATATATTTAATATCTAAAATACTACTATTGGTACAGCTAATGATATCTTTTAATTTTTATTTTCATAACTCCAATTTAATATCCGAAGACTTAGTTCCCTGAATTTTTTTTTAATACCTCAGATTTCAGAGCTCTCCGAATTTCAGAATGATAGGAGAACTCACTGTGGGAAAGAAACCATTCACGTGTTTACTTCTTTCTTAAACCTCTAATATTATCTGAAAAGGAACTTACCAACAAAAGAGTCATCGGTTGGTTTCACAGCCAACAACAGACATTTAGTTAAAAAAATACATGCTAGACCACGAAAAGATCCCAACAATGGAAACCAAGAATGATATGTTATAAAGATGTAATTGTGAAGGCTTTGCAAATTTTAATACGTGATGGAGACCTGTGAAAATCACAGTTGTACAAAACATCACTAGAGAAAAGTGATTTCAAGGGAACTAAGAGGTGTGGGATACCATTGGCTAAGCAGCTGCTTGGGCTTACGACCTCCAGGCAAGAACTTACAACCTACATCAGAACCATCAGCTTCTGATTTCCCACACAGCATGTGTTCCAGGAAAGTAGGGAGACCAGGCTTCTCAATGGCAGAGTGGATGCATGGCTTGTTTGTTTAAACCTGCTTTCTGGGATTAGCTCTATCTTACTCTGTGCATTTTTGGCTGAAGGTTAGACAAGGGTCAAGTAGGAGATTTCAACACATCTGATGGAGGTTTGTTCTTCTCAAGAAGAGGGAAGTGTCCACAGACTGGGCCTCATGCTTCTTCTTTGTCCTATTTGTATGTATAAGGAGGCTTGGGGCAGGATAGGGCAAATTAAAACCCCACTGCACAAATCTATAACAATTGTTATCTATCTTCGGGAGCTAGTCTACCACCTCAGAGCACACTGTTCAAACACATGGCCTTGCATCAGCTTCCCCCAACCCAGCTGGTGCAGGATGGCCTCTGGGGATAACAAAACAGAAGGACCCTTTTTTGTTTTGTGTTGAGAAATTATCAGAAGTAAGTAATTGAGACCCACATAAGAGTATCTCCCATATTTAAATGATGTATTTCCTGGATCTTTTATAAAAGTAAAAGTCTTCAATGACCTTAAACATATATGCTGAGTTGATTGATCCTTCTTTCAATATTCAATTGTGGGGTGAATTTCAGTTTTATGCACTTTTATGAATGCCTATGGCTAAAATTAAAAGTTCTACCCAGCACAACGGCATGATTGGGCACAAGTACATTTTTGCAGAAAATGAGAACAAAATTATAAACAGTGAGAATGGATAACTCTTGTTTGGTGACTCAGTGCTTGCACTGAGAACTTCAGCCACAGAAAGACCTTCCACCCAGGACCAGACTGAATACTGAAGAAAGGACTGAGAGACATTCTCTTGTCTAAATCCTCAAACTTTCATGTCGCTTTTGAATGTTGTCTGCACATTTTTAGTTGAGAGGTAATTTGTGAAATGCCAGTGAATATTTCCAAGGTTAAGTTTGTTTTTATTCAGAATTTAATCACCTGTCCCATTTTCTGTCTTCCTCTCTGGACAGTGGCTAATTTGAATATAGAGCCAGTATCCAACGCACTCTTCATCCATCCTCGAATCGGACTGAGTTCTGTATGTGTTTCAACATCCCTCACTAGGGGAGAAAGGCGCACTCAAGGCAAGCCTACCTGATGTGACTTGCCACAACCGCTGCCTTCCATCCTGCTGCACAGATAAAAATGCAGCCACTCAGGGGACCGCACAGCTCAGCCCAGCGTATTCATTTAGCGTCAGCATCTTTTAGGCACACCTGGGCAGACCTTTAATGACCACGTGATAAGAGTGGTACCAGCCTGCTCTCCCAGCTTCCCTTTTATGTATCTTGGGTTCGTCCAGGCATTTCAAACAGCAGACAATAAGACAGTTACAGGCTTCTCTCCCTCTCTACTGCCCTCAGAACCCAAAGACGAAGCTACTATAGAGTTGATGGAAACACCGGTAACAGAGTCAGGTAGCATTCTGGGAAGAACGCGGTAAATCAAAAATGAGGTAGAAAAGGCCATTGCCTGAGACCCAGAACAGAAGGCAAGCAAGACAAATAGGTCCGAGTGGAGGGGCAGGTCAAATTGAATGCAACTATATAATGATTTCATAATTAAATATTTTCTTTTGCATTACTTTCTAATTAAATCGCAAAGCTAATCACATTTTAAAATAAACCTCCACCAGCATTCCTCAGCCCGCATGCCCATGAGAGCAAACCAGCCACGAAGCCCTGGTCCCTGTGTTTTGTTTCAAAGTTAAAATGACCGTGCATTCTCTCACAAATCACATTTTTCTCATGCACGCTGATTTTATTAGATAATTGTTTGGGATTAACCATGTCATTAAAATTATAGCAATCACCTATCCTATTAAAGAACGGCTACAGAAAAAAAAAAAGACCCAAATTCAACATGAAACACCATGAACATGGCTTCCAATTTCCTATACTTTCATCAGTAAATAAGATCCTTCTTGGTCATAAAACCCTTGTTGTTTTAACCAGTCATCCCCCATCTTTTGAAAGAGGATTAACTAATTTTCTGTGACATTAAACACAATCCTCTCCTTTCATGAACCTATCTAGCCTTGAACTCAATTTTACTTTTTAATTTCACATTTGTTTTTCTCAGTGATTCTCGTTCCCTAAATATTGAAACTGGAGGAGACGATTCCTTTCCCCACGGTATTTGAAAGGACGCAGACTTTTTACTCTCACTATCGACTACAGTCATCTTTCCTGGGAGCCTGGCTCATGTCAGGCCGGGCAGCAGGCGTTTCTCCTGCCTTGCTCACATCCTCACACCTTTACAGTCAGACAGACTCACTATCTCAAGTCCGCTTCTGCCCTGTTTTGCTTCTTCATGACTTTGCCAAGCAAAACAATCCCCGGAGGCATATATCTTCTTGAGTTATTGTGGCAATTCTCCACAAAGTTTCGCTCCCAATTAGTAATATACTGTATTTCATTGCTTAGTCATTATTTCTTGGTTGATTGTAGTTGCCTGCCATTAGCTAACAACAAGAGTTGCAGGTTCTTTCTGTAGAGGGACAGGTAGTAAATATTTTTAGATGTCTCAGGTTTGAAAGAGTCTGCACTGATCACTGGCCTCTGTCGGGAGGCTGAGGCCAGCCAATTACCACAGGTACATTTAGGGCGATGGCTGCAGGCTGCATTCCAGCGAAGCCTCCTTTACAAACACCCAAATTCAAATTTTATGGGGCTAGGGCTGTTGCTCCATTGAAGAGTGTTTGTCAAGCATAAACAAAGCCCTTGGTTCGAGTCCCAACCTTTAATAACAATTAATAATAATAATAATAATAATAACAATACTCTTTCTCAAAAACAAAACAAAACAAAAAAAGAAAACAAAAAAAGAAAACAAAAGCACCACCACCACCACCACCAACAAAAACCACAAACCAAAACCAAACATACCAAAACAGGGTAGGTAAGTTAGCTTAGTGAGTAAAAGCTTAAAAGCTTTGCCCCAAGCCTAATGATCTTTTGAGTCCTCAGTTCTCTGTGTTGGAAAGAGCAAGCTGACTTCAGCAAGTTGTCACCTGACCTCCACAAATATGGCAGAAACACGCTCGCGCGAGCGTGCGCACATACACACACACACACACACACACACACACACAGAGTTTTTCTGAGCAAAACCAAAAAAAGTACAGAATTTTCACACAATACAGAATAATATTACCCTTCGCTTAAACGTCTTTCTGTTATTAAGACGTTTTTGTGTGGGCTTTTAGTTATCAGCCCACACAAAAACAGATAGCAGATTTGGCCCGTGGCCTGAGTTCTGCTGAGTAGAAACAAGCTTTATCATTTTGCCTGCTCTCCATCGGAACTAAAAGGGCAGCCACCTCTGTGTAGAGCTGAATGCTTACTCCTTGCCCGCCATGCTATGACAAAGAGGAAGGATCTAGGCCAGCTTGGGCATGTTTGAATGTGTGCGTGTGTGTATGTGTGTATGTGTGTGTGTGTGTGTGTGTGTATGCGCGCTCACGCTTGCAGGCATGCACGTCACAGAAGCCAGGTAGAGGCCAGAGGTACAGCTTTGTAGAGTTGGTTTACTTCTTCCACATTTCTGGTCAGAGTTCTTAAAGATAAATAAATAAACCCAAACAGATACCGGAGGTGGAAACTCCCAAAGAAGCGAGGCTATATCTGTAACTTGTCTCGTGACTTGCAGAAGTTATCTGGACATGAACGCTTAACCACAATATTTCTTGGAACTAAGCAGAGCTCCCGACAAAGGGCAGAAGGCGGCTCAGAACTGCAGATGCCACTTTGAATGCAAGCTTCATATGGTCTCCGTGGGAGTCCCTAAAAACCAGCACTCTCCTCTGTGGGAGTTCCTCACTCCTAGCGTGATAGTTCTGTATTTAATTACACTGTATATTTTGTTCTCCAGCACTGGCATCCCGAAAGACGGAGACCCTGAAACGGGAAGAAATAGGAGTCACTTTCTAGCCCCACTGATAAGGGCTATCCTCAACAGCCACACCACTGGCACACACAGAAATTCCCTCTCTCCATTATTTATCTGGAATGTTCACTTTGAGTTATAGTACCGAAGGGGGGAAATACTCATTTAATGAAGAGAGAGTTTGGTCCAGTTTAAAAGCCATAATTTTGTATGCATGTCAGAAAAACACATAATCTGGACAATAAATTCACCCAGATAGACTGAGGGCCCACTTGCCACTGGAATCTGTTTTTCTTTTTAACATAATGAGGCGACATCCCTCTCCTTGGAGAGGAGAGTTCAATAGTTTAATTTTTGTTAACTGAGATCCCTTGTACGAAGGTAAATTACATTGCCTTTCTATTACTATCTCTGTTAATTGTCAAGCAATCAGAGTTGATGCACTCATCCAAGACAGCGGAGAATTTCCCATAATGCTACAAAATAAAACCTGACAAAGCACAATAATCTTTAGTTTATTGATGTGCTACCCAGGCTGTTGAAAACATCAGATCAGTAATGTGCTTTGGTTAGGAAATTGGGGTCTAGGGAGAAATATTGGGAGTTAAAGAGAGAACATCAGGGCTTACTGAAAAAATATATTAGGAGTTAAAAGGGGGGAAATGTTTGTGGTGGGAGTTTAGATTTTTTGAAATAAAATAACACCGAGATCTTGAATTCTGTGAGATAACATATCGAGGGCGAACAGATGAACTTTGGACCAGTGGCCAAAAGAGATGTGTGTGTGTGTGTATGTGTGTGTGTGTGTGTGTGTTTGTGTTTAGGGATGTTAGTTTAATATAAATAGCACATAGAACTGCCAGGCTTCTACAACATACACACACACACACACACACACATTCACTCATGAGCATGCACTCACGCACAGTACACACGCAAGCATGCACGAGAAGAGATTAATTAATTAATGAGAGCTCTCATGTAGTGATAGTTCATTTGTATTTTGATAGATAAAGCTTGCCTGAAGATTAGAGAGTAAAACAACCACACTGGTCAGCCATAGACACCAGGCAGTGGTGGGCACACAACTTTAATCCCAGCGGCCACACTAGTTCTCCATAGAGACTGGATGGTGGTGGTGTATGCCTTTAATCCAAGCCCTAGAGAGGAATGTAAGACAGGAGGAGACAGGCCTCTGCTCAGTCTCATTCTGAGGATTTGTGGAGGCAGGATCACCATTTCAGTATGAGGTAGAGGTAAAAGCCAGAGACTAGCTGCTTTGCTTTTCGGAAATTCAGGCTGAACACCTCCCTCTGCCCCCGCCAAAAAGATGTGTGTGTGTGTGTGTGTGTGTGTGTGTGTGAATCCTGTCACACTATGATTTACAGGAAAGACTACATGGCTATGGTAGTAATACTGAATGAATCAAACTGTGTCTTAAAAGAGTTAAAACTAAAATGAATGGGATGCTTTTCCAATCTCCTTCAAAATCATAACTCCAACCCATGGGAAACCTAATATGATTGGAGCCTTGAGGACTTTGAAGCCTCACACAATACTTCCATGGAAGCTGGTTCTGTCTCAGCGATACCTTCCCTCTCTGCCCTGTACCGTTCCCTTCTTGGCTTTTGATAAGGTATTCTGCTTCACACTTGTCAAGTGGTCCCCATTCCCAGGACTTGCAGCCATAGGCCTTGGGCACAGTGCTCTCTCTGTGAAGCTGAGAGCCATGAGGTTGACAACCAAGTGCCTCCTTCAAAGTACTTGAAGGGTGTAAGTTTCTATTTTAAATGTCTGACTTGTGGCCATGTTGACCTTAGGAATCAAGATCTGGGCTGTTTTATTAGCGTTACCTCAGATTGGGAGGTTTTAATTGCACAAGAAGCTAAAATCCGTGCTTGCTGTCTGCTCACCCAGAAGCCAGCGCTGAGATAATGTTGTAATCACGCTCTAAGTGTCTTTACAACCAAAGGAGATCATGAAAAACATTCTCCCATATGAGGAATAGGTGGATTCATGGTTACAAACACAAGCTAAATAAAGACATAAAAAGATAGTTACTCTGGTACTGATTTTTTTTAAAGAAAGGAATAAAAACGAATGAATTGAGTATAACTTTTTGAAGGCACTTGAGAAGTAGGGGTTATATGTGTAAGAGAGAGAGTGTGTGTGTGTGTGTATGAGAGAGAGAGAGAGAGAGAGAGAGAGAGAGAGAGAGAGAGAGAGAGAGAGAGAGGGAGGTTGGGAATCTCTACCTTGCAATAAAAGAAGGCAGGATGATAAATGAGTACTCTCAACTGAAATTGATGACTTCATGTTCACATCCAGTTCATCCGGCAACCACACAGATGCCCTGCAACACCTTGAGGACTTTGGGGAGAAAACATCTCAGGTGGCCCCCATGCAGAGTCCCCTTCCATCACCCTTGGCTACCAGTGTATGCTCCAGACAGTAGGGAAAGGCCAGTGCAAAAACTCCCCAGCTCCTTCCTACATCATGATGTGTTTTTTTTCTATCTCTTTCAGGAATCCTTTAGAAAAATCATAGGAGCCTAAATGGCAAACACAAGTGGTTTTGTCTTCTCAATACTTGGACCTCTTTGTCCAAAGCGCTCAAGAGAGGAGGTATGTACACTAGAACGATGAAGCTACATCGAGTCATCTAGAGGCCTTTGTACACGTACCAGTCCAGCAAAACAGCACAATTTGGCTTTGGGCTGATTTTTTTTGACATAATTGTAGATTAAATGAAACTCCCTAATTTACTCACAGGAATGGAGGGGACAGGCTACCTATATGCTTGGATTATAGGACTAGTACCTGAGGTGGAACCATTTCAGTCAGGCCTTCAGTTTTACACAACAGATATGTCCTTATGATCAAATCCCACATATTAACAGTCAAGGAAATATTACCAGCCCTGCAATAGAAACTATGAGAAACAGTTAACACTTTCAGGATTTCCCAAAAGGATTCAATGATATATAAATATCTTTAATTCTCAAGAAATATTATTTTTAGTGTCAAATAAGAACCTGAGAACACACAGTCCAAAAATGGACTGATTCTCTCAAATTCCCCCCCCCCCCACCTCTGCCACCCAGGCTCAGAGAATCCTGTGGAAGAGAGGTGGAAAGATGTATGAGTCAGAGGGAATGGAAGACACCAAGGTGGTTTGCACAAGGCTGCCCCAATGGGGTTCCAGTGCTGAGGGGGGAAGGGCACACAAGCCCTTATTTTTAACCCTAAACTCAGCAGAAGACGGTCAACAGAAAAAAGGCCCAATGGCATTTTTGTATGTTCTTTGTCTTATAATACTTTGTCAGGGCTTTCTTTCTTCCTTCCTTCTGTAAAGTTTTTGTGTCTCAATAAACCTCTCCACCAGCACAATAATCCAAATCAGACCAAATCAAACCAAATTAGAAAAAGCCCAGGTTTAATGGATACTAGTGCTCCCAGGTGGAGTTCCAGGCCCTCAGCGAGGAGATGGGGAAACCACGTGTTTATTCTCTGAGGGGCAGTTTAAATACCCTGTGGGAGTGGTCCCAAGCATCTCTGGGGTGGGGTCATTGTTTGGTGGGCTTTCTCAGATGTGGAGTCTGGACTAAAGCAACTCTTCAGGCGAGGAGGCTTGGAATGGAACTTTCCACCCAAACATTCCAGATTCTTTGGGTATATGAATGCCAGGGGCTGAAATGAAGCCTTAACCCAAACACCTTCCTTCCTTCCTTTCTTACAGGTCTTTTATGTATGTATATATTTTGGTTTCTGTGTTGTGTTTTTATGGGATTCCTTGTGCGTGGATGTGTATATCTCTGCATCTGTGAATGTTTCTTGGACTTTTCTCTGGCTCTTTTTCTTCTGTTTGCCTTGCCCTGCTTTTGATTTTTTTATCTTAGTAAGTTATTTATCTCGCAATAGTTATCATAGTAAATCTAATATTTTTGAGATGACTGTTTTCTAATGAGAGAGATAAAGGAAGGGCATGAATTTGGATGGGAGGTAATGTGAAGAGGATCTAGCAGGAGGTGAAGGAGGGAGTAAATGAATTAGAATCATTTATATGAAAAAAATCTATTTTCAATCAAAAAGAGAAAAAAGAATATGTTTAATATTTTATAGAAAGAAAATTTGCATCTTGAAAAAACTATTATGAAGCAGAGAATAGAGATTTTATTAAAGATAATTTAATATGTGCTTAAGCAGGAAAGTTAAGAAGAAATAAAAGATAATTAGAAGAAAGTCAGATGTGCCCGAATGTGGGTATGAGGACAGGGAAACTGTTAAGAGGACATTTGTCACTTAAGGATCTCTAACTCTCAAAGGGGACTCAGCTGTCCCCCTCATCAGTGGGCAAAGGGCCTTCTCAAGGCTTGTGGAGAATTATCAGACAGGTCACTAATGAGTCTTTTGTAGTTTTATATGTGCTTAAAAATCTGTGTTCTATGTGTTAATAATAACAATGATAATAATAAGTCTGAATGTGTACCAGCTAATTTTTTGTTATGTACTTTATTTTTGAGACGATCTTTTCTTTATTTAATTATATGCTGAAGTCACTTCCCCGGTTAATTCATGCTCTAGTGCGATGTGATGTTTGAAGTAACTGCAGGATATTCTAATGCATGCTACTTCAAATTTTGTTGCATTATTATTTATGGTTATTATCCATTACGCTCTTGAGTCTCACTTATTTTTCACTTTTTTTTCTTACTTTTGAAAACAATCTTATTTTACATACCAATCCCAGCTCCCTCTCCCGTCCATCCTCCCATTTTCTCCCCATGCCCCATCTATTCCTCAAAGAGGGTGAAGTGAGGCCTCCGATGGGAAGTCAACAAATTCTGTCATATCACTTGACGTAAAACCAAAGCCCTCCCCCTATATCTAGGCTGAGCAAGATATCCCTCCTTAGGAAATGGACTCCAAAGCGCCAGTTCATGCACTAGGGATAAATACTGGTTCCCCTGCTAGTGGTACTACCACCTGCCCATGCCACACACCTGTCACCCTCACTCAGAGGGCCTACTTTGATCTTATGCTGGTTCCTCAGCTGTCAACTTGGGGTTAGTGAGCTCCCACTAGCTTGAGTCAGCTGTTTCTGTGGGTATCCCCATCACGGTCTTGACCCCTTTGCTTGTCATGTGGCTTCTCCCTCTCTATGACTGGACTCCAGGAGTTCAGGCCAGTGCTTAGCTACAGCTCTCTGCATCTGCTTCCATCAGTTACTAGATGAATGTTCTACGATGCCAATTAAGTTGGTCATCAATTTGATTACAGGGGAAGTATAGTTTAGGTACACTCTCCACTGTTGCTTAGTTTCTTAGCTAGGGTCATTCTTGGGGTTTCCTGGGAGTTCCCCTAGTGCCTGGTTTCTGGCTAACCCCACAACAGCGCCCTCTTTCAAGGTATCTTCTCCTTGTTCTCTCTCTCTCTCTGTCCTTTACCCAAACTCGTTCTAGTTCCCTCATGTTATCATTCTCACTCCCCTTCTCCCCTTCCCACTCCCTTACCAGCCTCCCCCCTTCCCACAAGCTGCCAATTTTCTAATTCAAGGGGCTCTGTTGTCCAGATAGCATCTTCTTTGAATAGCTTCTTTCACTTGTCTGAGAACATCTCAGAATGGTCCTCTCCCCTAACCCTGCCCTCTGGGCCTTAGCTCTGTAACTTGTTGCTCACCTGCTACAAGAGAATCTCTATAGAACATCCTGGAATGTGAAGCTACCAGACATTCATGTCAGATGGGCATCCCCAGTGTCACGGAGGAAGCTTTGCATGCTGATCTAATTGGTCAGCCATCAAGTGAGGCAGCAGGCACAGAACTAAACTATGTTAGGATGCTTTCAAAGTACTCTTCGTTTTCTCCTTGAACTTTGACAAAAGCTGAGAACACCAAACTGAGTTCCTGCCTGTCATTTCCAGGACTCCACTGAGCATACCCAGATTGTTTCCGTCCACCCGCTTAACATTTGAACATGTGTTCCAGCATCTGGAGCTAAGCATGCCTAAATATATGTTCACCATGTTTCTTGAACTATGATATTAATGTGATCATTCTCAGGGATGTACTCTTTTATAAAGGTTTTATTATAAAGGTTTTATTAGCATATGCTAATTATATAGTCATAGGTGTCAGTATCACAGTTTCATACTTGTATATAATATTTTGTTCATATCCACATGTGTTCTTGCCACTCATGTTATTCTTGCTCTTATTCCCAGCTAGTTCCTCTTCTATATTCATGTCTGTGTGTGCATGTGTGTGTGTGTGTGTGTGTGTGAGAGAGAGAGAGAGAGAGAGAGAGAGGGAGGGAAGGAGAGAGAGAGAAAGAGACAAAGAGAGAGAGAGAGGGAGAGAGAGAGAGCACTGCACAGCCCAATGAGTTTCCTGGGGCATTTGTATATTGGGTATACACTGGGTATATTTAAGACTATGTGTACCTTTAAAGTACATATATGCACTTTCCGTTATGCATGTACGAGGATTCCACAAACAAAATACCCATGATTCCTCCAATTAAGGATGGCATTGCTTTAGAATTAACTCTTGGGACTGCCTTACCTGATGAAAATAAGACATGTTTCTCTCTCCTTTCTGTGGTGGCGGTGCTTGCTTTGGCTTTGCTCGTAACAAGAGGCAAATACACTGTACTTGATTAAGAGTTTTGTTGTTGTTTGTTTTTTTAAGCAGAGCGAATGCTGGTTTATTAAGA
The DNA here is from genome assembly GCF_014885135.2 of Alexandromys fortis. NCBI lineage: Eukaryota > Metazoa > Chordata > Mammalia > Rodentia > Cricetidae > Alexandromys > Alexandromys fortis. The sequence continues at coordinate 6,408,261 of NW_026067945.1, read as the reverse complement.
AAAAGAGAGAAACATTCCCAAGAGTAGGAGGAATTCCATGGGAGAACCATCTCTGCTTACAGCTTTCAAGTGGTGGAACAGAACGGCTAAGCCCAAGCCAATCTGATGGCGTCACTATACTGCTAAAGCCGATTTGAAGGCATCACTACACTGCTACGTCCAATCTGATGGTGTCACCACACAGCTGAAGTGGTGTCCTCTGCTCACTGGGAAGTTTAAAGTCACGTGGACTCACCCAACCCTGAAGCACCTCCTAGGCCATCAAAGGACTCCAGGCCCTGCCACCCAGTATAGCACCATTCCTAACGAAGCAGACACTTGAAGAAGTGGGAAAGTAAACCGAGGGGAAAGCAAGGTGCATTCCTATGGACCTTGTGACTCCTTTGCTGCTTGATACCAGGGTATCCTGTTTTGCCTGAATTGTGATCAAATGGTTGTCCAACATTGTTTTCAGTGGTAAAGCCATCTTGTAAAAGTTCCCTATTCACAAGCACACAATTGCTCAGCTCCCCTCATTAAACCTGGCTCCTATCTACATTTCAGTTCACCTTGGAATCCAGTCTCAGAGCCCAGAACTCCGGAAGGAAGGTGCAGTCTAAGAGTACTATCTCTAAGCTATGCAGTTGAAACAAGCCACTTAAACCGGGTCAATCTTCCTCAGCTTCCTCTCTCCTCTCTTGACATTCTGCTCGTCTCATGCCAAGGTAAAGACTTGTTCATGTATATATGCATGTGACTTGATTGAATATTCTTCATAACACTGACACGATTCCCAAGCAAGCGCCTTCTTACCAACCTCCCAGAATCCCCTTCCCAGGCAGGAATGACTTTGAGGGTCCAATACTGAAGAGCCTGGGGATTTGTTCAGAAGGGAGGAGGTTCACTGCCACCCTACACAAGCATTCTGGGCTTTCTTCTTTCACAAATCTTGGATTTTGTTTTTCAGAAACAGTCAGAACTGAATCAAAGGAATTCAAGAAGATAAAAATCACTGTTATATGCATGGAATCTTCAACCGGGTGCCTGCCCAGTGAGTTGAAATCATGGACAGTTATATCCAGGAAGTACAACCGGACTGTGTTAAAATTGTTTATTCCTTGTATTGAATAAAATAATAAATTATGTGAGTAGTTCTATTATCTATCCTTAACTGAAACATACAGTGCCTGTCCTGGTCCTTCAAAAAGCTTGTTAATATGCAGTCACCTGGTACAACTGCTAAGTTTTTAAAGGTCACCCATGTTTTATTCATAAAGGGTGGTTTTCTGGAAGGGAGAAAGGTTACAATGTCATGTAATACCATATTCTGATAGAGGCTTTGCTTTCCCCGATACATTTGAATGGATTGCTGGCGGAAAGAGTGAGATTTGGGGGGCAGGATGTGAACTGTTACAGAGATAACAATAAACTTTATTTGGACCAAAGGATCTTTAAAACAAGTGGAAAGGCTTATTTTTATGTTCTAAATATCAAGTAGTCATGGAAACTCGTGCTGCCTATACAAATATTTGATTATCTTTTCAGGGCAGGTGCTGGCAGATAACTAGTTCTCCATCCCCTGGGAGGTAACTGTGGCCATGTGAATAGTCCCCTGCACATAAACACGAGTTCCGGTGCTCGGTGCCACTCCAAACAGGGGTGCTCCTCTGGCAAGGTGTGCACTACTAACTCCCTGTATCTGCATCCTGGGACCTAGGGAGAAAAATGTTTTACCTAAGTAGGCTGCTTTCTGGGGTCATGGAGTTACTGCTCGACGATCTATTGACCGTCACCTCAGAGATTTGCATGATGGTATTTGCATAAAGGAGAAACGAGTGCTTGTTGTTTTGAGACATACAATTTTAAAGTTCTTTTTTTTTTTTTTTTTTTTTTTTTTTTTTTGGTTTTTTAAGACAGGGTTTCTCTGTGGTTTTGGAGCCTGTCCTGGAACTAGCTCTTGTAGACCAGGCTGGTCTCGAACTCACAGAGATCCGCCTTCCGCCTGCCTCTGCCTCCAGAGTGCTGGGATTAAAGGCGTGCGCCACCACCGCCCGGTTTTTAATTTTAAAGTTCTTAATGTAGTGTGTCATTGCCTTCTCCTTACAGAGGTATCAGTCAAGATACAAACTTTACCCACCAGAAAACCCCAGGGACTTTCTTCAAGGCTGAGCCTAATCAGTCAAAGGAGGCTTAAAGTTCATCTACCTCGCTGTGTTAATTTAGTTTTACAAAGCCACGACACCTTCTGAAGGCAAAGTGAAAGAAAAGGAACTTATGTATTTTTGTTTTTAGTCCAAAGATACTTGTATAGCATAAGGTCTATATTTTATGAGGGACTTGGAAGTTTTATCCTTCCATTGCTTTAATCCACACTTTTCTATAGAAGACAACAGCTTATCCCCAGTGAGAAGGTTCCTTTACGTTTCTCCAAGATTCCCAAACTGAACAAGCCAAACATAAACTCATTTCCTCTTTCGTTGGGCCATGCCATTTGTGATCACACACACTGTGTCAAAGGTATTTCCTAAGTTACAGTTCTAGAAAGATTTGATTCTAGTGGAATAAATGCTCCTTCCCACCTGTGCCTTGGCAATAAAGCCAAAAAAACATCATTAAAACATACAAGTCCAGAAGGCGATGGAAAGAGACTAAACGAAAAAGGAGGGCTGTTTCTTTTGTAATCAAATGTTAGAACTAAAACCCTGCCACGATGATCACATTTGATTGCTTAGAAGCTGCTGGGATATAGCGTCTTCTAGACGTAACAGAGAAGCTGTACCTGTGAAACCTCAGCGGTATGGCTGCCTAAAAAAGGCCTGCATAATGAAAACATTGACTGACATGGGAATGTGGATGAATGAAAACTTACAAGGAAGAGCCACAGACAATCAATGGATGCTGAGAAAAGGAGAATCAGATTTCTTCATTGAGGAGCCCCTTGATTCAATTCCAAGTGGTCAGCCCTAAACAGATGCACAAATAATCAGCACTAAAAGGACCAAGTAGGGTGTGTGTGTGTGTGTGTATTTATGTGTAAGTGTGTGTGTTATGTGAATGTGTGTGACCCGTGTGAGTGTATGAGTGTGTACGTGTGAGACAATAAGAATTAAAGAACAAGTTTCAAACTTGAGAGAAAATGAGGGTTATGGGAATAGTAAGAGGGGAAGAGGGAGGAGTGGAAATGAACTTCTCAAAAAAATTAATTAAAAGGAGAAGACGCCATCATTGGCCAGAGGACCTTGGAGGGGAAGAAGGGACTGGAGGAGAGGAAGCATTCTGGAGGTGAGAGGTGACAGTCTGTCACAAATGTATGAGTTTTCTAAAAAGAGAAAGAACAGGAGTGATGTTTCATCTCACTCAAATTGCATGAGTACCTGCCATGTTAAGTTGATTCTGTGCTATTTTAAAACATTTTATTTGAGTGTGGTATGTGCCTCTGCACTTGTGACTGTATGGTTGTGTGTGAATATGGTTTTCTTAACCATCGTATTATAGCTAAGGGTTGGACCAAGGATCTGACCACTTGACACATTTTCTCTCCCACCGTAAACATCCATGTCTCTCAGCTGGTGGTGCAGCCATGGGATGGTGAGCACAGGTGGAGCATGGGTTTTCTTACTTCACTGTGGGCCCCCTGCCCTTCTCTTGCACTGCAGCACAAAGTAGAAGGAGCCAGGGGTCCCTGGGCATTGTTCAAAGGAGACGACTGCCTGATCTGCATCAAATTGTGACTCAAGTCAGTAATTAATCTTCATTATGTTAATCTCCCGACACCTATTCTAATTCAGAGGGAGCACACAAGCACCTGTAGTGAATGCCCTTTGTCAGTACTTAACAAAGCAAGGCACTTATGTTTCTGGAAAAGACACACTGATATCCAATATTGATTGAGAACTTGACCTTAGTAGACTCTCTCTCCCAAGTTCTTGTATTCGCTAAGTCATGGAATGCTCACAAAATACAAGGTCAAGAATATGATTTCATTTTAAACATAGAGAGAACGCTTAAGAAGGAAATCACTGTTGGATGAAAAATGCAGACGTTTGGACTATTTACTGCCAATAATTTGTTTGAACTTCAGTAAAATCCCAAGAAAATGACTGATGCTGATTTGCTCCAGACAAGGAAAGGGATGATTCTGAAGGACAGAGAGAACAGACCAGAGCTTCAGAGAGCAAGGAAAAGTGAATGGGCAGTGAGGGAGGAAGAGGGCTCTGCTAGGAGCAGCGTGCTATAGGGCTTCTCCTTCACTGTTCCTAAGAACTTCTCTCTCTCCCCCGTCCCTCCCTCCCTCCGTCCCTTCCTCCCTCTCTCCTTCTCTCTCTCCCCCCGTCCCTCCCTCCCTCCATCCCTCCCTCCCTCTCTCCTTCTCTCTCTCTCTCTCTCTCTCTCTCTCTCTCTCTCTCTCTCTCTCTCTCTCTGTGTTTGTTTGTGTTGCTTTAGGCATGTGTGAGTATATGTTTGTGTGTGTGTTGAACATATTGTATATATGTGTATGCATATGGGGTTAAAATGGAGGTAATTACATGTCATTCCAACTTGTGTTCACATTTCCTAACAAACACATATGTACATATATCTAAGTGCATGTGTGCACATATGTATTTATATATGTATATAGTTGGCATGTTAAATTAAATTGATTTGTAACTTATCAATCGTTTCTATAGGGAAGCAAAACTTTCTAGATAACTGGAGAGCATTCACTGCTAGTCTAGGAAATAATGGAAAATAAAGTGAATGTTGAGATACTCAGGTCAATTAGAAAAGAGAGAAAGATGAAATTAAGGTTGCAGGAAACGGGAATACTAAATTCTGCAAATATTGGTGATGCCAAGTTAGAGAGGCCGAGCTGTATTGAAGCTTAAGGAGCATATTGGGTACTAGCTAAACCTCTTAGGGTAGAAGTGACTATTTCCTCTTAAACAACTTCAAATTGGGCCTATTTTGGAAGGGAAAACTCAATCTCTATATATGATTCCTTTCGCAGCCGAAGCAACACAGTCTCTCAATTTGAATTTACAAAAACCAGATGCAGTTTCTTGAAAAGGACCCCACTTTCTCTCGAGCCCCACTTCCCTCCTCTAATGGAGCAGAACGGTGTGCACTGTGAGATCAGGGGCCTTGACGTGAAACTTGAATTGTAAGGACATTGCAGACGGCTAAGCCAGGCAGGTGACAATAATAATGCAAAATACATTGATTTCCAGGCCAGAATTTCATTTGCTGCTATTGCTGCTATTGTGTTTTGAGAAGATATAGCAATAAATAATTTAACCACGCTGCTCTTCAGAGGCTTAGCCCAACGAATGCAGGAACACAAGGCAAATGACTTGGGCGTGGCGCTTGTTATGTCTCTATGTGGTAAGCACCAGTGAGATCAGTTGTCTGATGGTTAATATACAACGTGCAACTTTAGCTTATCCCAGTTTGCTTTCCTCCAGGAAGCAGAGGAGAGTGCCTAGGTTAGTCCGTTCTAATATTTGTTTTAATTTCCTGATAAGAGAGAGCTGGAAACTTAGCTATTTGAGTGTTTTGTAAAGCAAATGGTGGCCAAATTCATGTATGTTCTCGACACTTCCCCAGTGCATACAATAAGAAAGGGTCAATTTTCCTTATGTGGGTGGCTCTCAACCTTCCTAATGATGTGACCTTTTAATATAGTTCCTCATGTTGTGGTGACCCCCCAACATAAAATTATTCCCTGCCTCTTGATAACTGTAATTTTGCTACTGTTATGAATTGTAATGCAAATATCTGATATACAGGATGGTCTTAGGTGACCCTTATGAAAAGATTGTTTAATTCCCCAAAGGGGTAGGGACCCACAGATTGAAAACCTCTTCCATATAAGTGGTTTCTATAGTGTCCATGTGTGCTTGAGGTGCCTTTGCCCATGCTTATGTATATAAATGCCTTACAACATGTAGACTGGGAAGAGGAAGGAAGGACCCATCTTCAACATCATCAAATAGCCCTCTGTATGACCATTTGCTCTTCAGATCCATCTCCAAACTAAACGTGCCAAATCACCTCACAGAGAAGGTCAAGGGTCAACACTGTCAAGTATACATAATGTGAGATAATTTTCTGTGCTGTTTAGATGAAGCAGGAAGAACTGTGGAGAACTGGACTTTGGGTACAGTAAGATAGCATAGTTACGGGGATTTGGAAGAGGGAAGCCCCATTCAACTTGCACTTTAGTGAGTGAGGTGGATGGCTTGGAATATATGAAAACTCATAGGTATGGGCTGTGGAGAAGACTGGGCTGGAGGAGGGCTGATTGGGCAAGCATGAGAATGGGAGTTTGGACTTTAGTTCTTTTGTTAAAACTTATAAAGTATCTGTAACCTGAGCACAGGATACCAAAGAGACAAATTTCCTAGAACCCACTGTCCTGCCAGCCTTACCCACACCCTAAGCACCAGTTTCAGAGAGAGAGAGAGAGAGAGAGAGAGAGAGAGAGAGAGAGAGAGAGAGACCCTATCTCAAAATAAGACAGAGTGTTGTGTTACTGGATGGTGGTGGCACATGCCTTTAATCCCAGCATTCAGAAAGCAGAGATAGGCGGATCTCTGAGGTTGGGGCCAGCCTGGTCTACATAGTGAGTGTCCGGGCAGCCATGGCTGCACAGACTAACTCTATCTCGAAAAAAGTAAAACAAGAAAGGAAAAAAGAAATAAAGAAAGTAAAAAAGGAAAAAAAGAGGGAGGGAGGGAGGGGGGAGAGAAGGAGGAAGGAAGGAAGGACGAGTCTAAGGAAGACACTGGCATAAAATCTCCAATCTCAGCACATGTGCACGTACACAAACGTATACAAACCAAATTAGTAAAACCTGTAGCTAGGAAAAAAGACTGAGAACAGGCCCACAGGTAAACAAATGTTCACATGTGTTCTTCTCAGGGAAACAATCAAAAAACAAGGTCAGGCCTGGGTATATGAATTATATGACCTTATATCGCCAGTTGAAATTAAAATAAAATGCTAACATTTAAAAGCATGTATGTGTAAGGGTATGTGTGTCACGTGCACACACAGGTTGGACAATTTTTATGATTTGAAAAGTTTTGATAAATTGAATAAAGCTGACCTTTCAGGTCTAGGGCAGTAATTTGATGGCAATGCATTCTCTACTGTGTGTAAGATCGTGAATTGTTTGAATCACACGACTATAAGAACAAAATAAAACAATGGAGCTTATATGTCTTCTCCCATTTTGTGGGCCAAGTCCGCCTACACATATGTGCTTATTTTTAGCCTTTAGAAGCACAAAACAAAGCAATTTCCCTGCCTAAGTTATTATGTCATTATTATTTTTATCGTCTTTTTCTAATACATTACCTAAAATGCATCTAAGAAGATGATTTAATTACTTTATCAAATCCTCAAGTCTCTTATAACTTCTTACCACAAAGAATTAACAGGTGAAACCCAGGATGGACAGTGTTAGGAATGTTTTGATTTGGCTTGATTGGGAATTTTTGCGTGGGCAGGGAGCTCGCATTAAGAAGTATTCCTAACAGACAGGGGTTGGAGAAGTGGCTCAGTGTGAAGCTCAGAGCCCAGATACTTGCAACCCAGTCAAATCTAGATTGCATGGTAGTCCACCAATAACTCCCCGTGTTCAGGAGGCAGAGACAGGGATTCCTGAACCAAACTGGCTAGCAAGGTTTGCTGGAATAGCATGTTCCCACTTCAACAAAAGGTCCTACCTCAATAACACAGGGTGCTGAACAATTCAAAAGGACACTAGACATCAACTTTACACCTGTAAGCACAGGGACACATATGTACATACACTCCAAATCTAGATGTGCACACACAAATCTACCACATACACATATTTGCAATATATAAACCCTAATGAACGGTTAGGAAAGATATGTGCTAACTACCTGGTAAACACACCTGGAAGAATCAATCACAGGTCCATAGTGACCATAATGGAATGGAAATTCTAGAAATGAACCTTCGTAGCATAGACCAGTAGAACCCTGGGCCCTGTTTTTCCTGTTTGCTTTGTAACTTTGCATTCCTAAGATGTTTCAGAGATGACAGGTGGAGGAATTTCTGTGGAATTAGTAGATGTGTGGCTCTTTGGGTTTAGATTTTTCTCTGAGAATAATGGTCCTGTAGAAGGTAAAGATTTGACTTCTCAATATAGAGGTTTCAAGCAAGAACTATTTCTTCATCTTGGTAATGGTATGAAGGGAAGATGCGGTCTACAGTATGCAAAGAGAAAGCCGACACCTGGCTTTGTGTGTTCTCTGCTCTCCTTCTCTGGAGACCATGACTATTAAGGACTCAAAGTCACCAAGTTATACACTGTAGACCACGGCTTTAACCCTCTGGCTAACAGAAGTCACTAACGTAAAGGGATGGACTGAGAGCTATCATGGAGCTGAACCCACTTCGGTGCTTCCTCCCTTCAAAACTAACACAGCTTATGCAGTGTGAATGTCACCTGCACAAGGTTTCACTTTCTCTTTCTGTTTTGTTCTGTTTGTTTGCTGACTTTTTCCCACTATCTGACTGTATAAGGAATTATTTGACCTTTCAAGAATTTACTGTATAGAAAATTTTCATGTCTAGATTTGGTAAACCAGTCCACTTGAGGACATCTTTGAGAGAAAAAAATAATATCCATTGACTAGCACAGTATCTACATAAAATACCTTAATATGGTTGGCTAGCTATGCAAATTCCCTGAAGGTGTATGTCCTAAGAATGCATTAACTTAGTGAAAGAAGCAACTAATGGGTCACTGCGAAAGAGATTTGATTCTGGCCAGGCTTCTCTGGGAACAGTTTTTCAAGTTCACTGTGCTGAAGGCAAAGCTAAAAGCCACTTAACTCAAAGATCCGCCTGTGTTTGCGTAGGGGTTTTCTTATTGCCACTTTATTCTGGCCTGAGAAACATGACTCTGAATTGTAAGTGAATGAAGACTCTTTACCTTTCACAACTAGCAAGGTCCTCGGAGTTATTAAGGCAGAGAAGGCACAGTTTGTTCCAGCGCTTAGACTCCAAATGCACCCACTAAATAAATCGCGACGTAAATAAGGTTCTAAATCTATGCATTCGTTAGGACCATTTACAGGCAGGGGCACTTCTTCGGCTTCTCTAGGAGTTCCGATTTTGCTCTTACTGGATGTCTTGGCACTTAGGGAAGAGGGATTCAGTTTCTCTGCTTTCAAGAGCAACTCTCAATGAGACTTCAGGTCAAAGCCTAGAACGACAGTACCCAGTGAGGTCTAACTTGACATCCTCAGAAACATGGCAGCAAAAAAGAAAGTTATCAAGGGCACAAAAACAAAATCATGCCGATTTCAGGAAGGAAACACTCTATGGCCCTGCACGTTCAGTTGCTACCGTTTCATGCCTGTAGGTAAGCGTCAGCTGTCTAAATTGAAAAGAACAAATGTCCGCATCTGACCCGATTCCTCATTATCTTAAGCCCGTCACGGGTGCATTTATTTTACTGAAAACTCAGTCAATGTCAGGCCTTCTCCCATTTTTACAAATGGAATCATACATCAACTTTCAATTACAAGGGGGATCTGCTGGCAGAGAAGAATTTTCCGAGTAATCTTGAAGCTTTCTGCCTTTTCTAGAAGAGTCTCAGGAATGAACCAGGAGATCTCAAAAAGTGACTGAGCTGAATCAAAATAATATTAATATTAACAATATGGTTTTATGGCTCTCCAAGTTTTCTATGTTCATTCCATCAGCTTTCATAAACTCTGATGAAGAGAAAGTGTCTGTTTTTTTTTTTTCTTTTGATTCTAAGTGGTGGAAGTTTCTGATGTTTGCTACTGTAGTTTAAATCTTAATAACCCAAAGCCTGTATGTTGAAGGCTTGCTTCCTAGAGCACGGCACTGTTGGGGAGTAGATAATGTTAGTAGGTAACTCCTCTCTTGGGGAGGAAGATAGGCTACCAATGTTGGCTTTTGAAGGTGTCACTGAAATTTTTCCCCTCATCCCTTCTCCTTTCCTTTGCCCTCCACCATATTTCTTTCCTCTTCCTTTTGCTTCCTGGCTCTTGTAATTGAAAAATTTTCCACCCTGAGGGGTTTCCATGTCATCTTTCCAGTAATAACGGTGTTCTTGGAAATAGACTAAAATCTTCAAAACCGTGAGCCAAAGTCAGCCTTACATCCTGTTGTGTCCACAGCCTCTGGTCCTCCAGTTTAGTGATGGAGAAAGCTCACATCTATACACTGCACATTTGACTCTGGTTTTGCTCACTTTTGTCACCTAGGGAGTCCAAAACAGTCTCCACAACCACAGTATCACTTCAATATCTCTATATTTGATTAACTAACAGGGAGCTAATTGACTGAGGGCGTGACAAAAATATGTTTAGCTTTTACAGAGGGGGTTTCAAAATTTTCCCAGGATGAAGCCCAGATCCCCAAGACTCAATTTCATAGACATCATAGTCACTCTCTCTGAGTTTATTAAACCCATTTTTACCTTTTTTTTTATTTTTTTATTTTTATTTTTATTTATTTATTTTTTCTGTTTCTTGGTACCTGATCTTAACAACATGTTTCATGCTGTTCCTAAGCTCTGTACCACGAATGGACTGAAGTGGAAGGCATCCTGTAGTGGGGTAACAGCTGTCTTTCCCATGAAAGTTCTCCTTTGTTCGTGGGTATTGTTCTACTCTTTGCTGTCTTACAGTCTAGAGTCAGACGCAGGATCTGGGAACGAGGTCCCTGGAGAAGAAGATATCCTGCCGAGGCCTTTTCCCATCTTCCTCCTATGTATATATAAGGAATGCTTCAGCCGTGAAACACTGACTCCGACACTCATTTGTCCGCATATCATCTCCCTGGTCTCTTCCTGCTCAAAACCCCAAGAAAACAGTTCCTCTACTTCGGAGCTTGGCAAAAGATAAGAAGTGGAGAAACATGAAATGGAAATACCAGCCAGACAACACTTCACTTATTATTTTTCTTTCCTAAAACTAATTAATTCTGGCTTGAGAAGGGAAAGAAAAACTAACCAAGTCCTCTGTGAATCTTCACGATGTCTCAAGGTTTGCTTATATTGGGTAGACCTGCAGTAGCAAGCCTGTTAGCTTTCTCCGAGTTTAGCCACAAATTCAGACCGTGTCATGTGCTCACTGCCTGACATATTATTTCATGAAACACTCTTCATCCCTCCACTAAAAAATACATATTTTGATTTAGAAATAATAGTCATGTTCACTTTTAAAATATTCTTAAATTTTAATTAGAAGGAATATGTGAAATGGTGTCAACAGAATATGACCTGTCCAACCCATCAATTTACCCCTCAGGGTTTTTCAGTGAACGAGAAATGACAAGAATCTTGTCAATTCTTAACCCCGCTTTGAGGGAGCACATTCCCGGGAAGGATGGCTTTCCTGGTTTCTTTCTACAGCTTCTCTTTAATCCTGAGCAAATCTTAACCTTCAAGATTTGGCTGAGACACCCCTTCTTTCTCAACCATTTGCTGGTGCTCTGGAGCACTCTGATAGCCCCTTTTGGGGGTCCCTCGGAATCCCCGTCTTCCTCGGTCCCGCTTCACAGTACCCACCCATGTTTATGTGTTCGTCCTGCAGTGAGTCATCCTAATCACTCCACACATGACAACAGCATGGTTCGGTGAGGCACAGGAACCAGCCGGGATCACGGAGCTGGGCCAGCGTTTGTTTGTGATTGAAGTACTGAGCCCATAGGAAGCATATGCTCTTAGAGATGCTACCCGAGGAGCCACACCAGTTCCCAGTCCATGTTCCTAAACTCCTGGACTCATGTGATTACTCAGAAGTGTAGCCGGGCAGTGGTGGTGCATGCCTTTAATCCCAGCACTCAGGAGGCAGAGGCAGGCGGATCTCTGTGAGTTCGAGGCCAGCCTGGTCTACAAGAGCTAGTTCCAGGACAGGCACCAAAGCTACAGAGAAACCTTGTCTCAAAATAACAAAACAAAACAAATAAACAATAAAAACAAACAAACAAAAAACCCAGAAGTGTAGAGTAGGAAAATGTTCTTGTGAAAACCCTGACCAATATGATGTTGAGCAATGGTCTCAGAAGCCAGTTCGGTAAAGGGCTGCGCGAAGAGAGGGTTTGTCATTGCCTCTGCTTTGGTAAAAGGATGATTGATGACTGTCAAGATTGTTAGCTTAGGTGATGTTGGGAAACACTTTTTCCTTAAGAAAACAACTTGCTGAACTCTGTTTTGGTCATTAACTTCCACGCTTGCTTGACTGTGCAGTATTTCCACCACTCCTTAAAAATAACGTTTCCTGAAGATGAGTGTCCTTTGCGATGAACCTGGAGGTTCATGGGACACTCCTCCATCTGCAACATACTAGGAACTGTTCCAGAGATAAGAGGGTGGCCTTCTACGGGCTGAGGAGGAAAAAACACTTAGTTAATGCACTAATAACCCTATGCCTCTGTTTAGAACCTATAGCCAGTCTCCCTTAATTGGCTCCTCATAGTACCTCCCAATATTACTTCCTTGAACTCTGTCTTCTTATGCTTAGCAAATAAATTAATATGAGAAGTTCTTGGTACTCACATCCATAATGTAGATCAAAGTAAGAGACGCCTGCTTCAGCTACAAATATGTGGGCACCCTTGTTAAATTTATTAATAATCACTTCCTTGTCCTCTAGAATGGCCTCCCTAGAGTTTAGCTTGGAAGTCTGTTGTCTATAGTCTAGAACGGGTTCAAGCAAGTTTTATTTGCTTCGTAAGTTTACTTTTGCAATATGTTAGAGGGTGTTAAGTGGAGCCATAACACCTAGTAAAAGAATCATCATATCCAACTGTAGGGGTGTTTGAAGGTCTCCTACTCACTGGAGAGCACAGCATTGGTACATGAGCATCTATAAAAAAATTCCCTCTCTCACTTCAATATCTAGAAAATATCTGCTTGTTTTTGACAAGCGGCCTATTAAGACATCTTTGAAATCAACTATGCTTGTTATGCTGGGTCCTAGGTTGCTTCCTATTGCTATTTTAAACATCAGGACTACAAGCATTCTGGGAAGGAAAGGGTTAATTTCAGTTCAAAGTGGTAGTCCATCATGAAGGAGAGGAAGGGCAGGAACCTGGAGATGGCAACCGAGGCAGAGGCTGTAGAAGAATGCCACTCACTGGCTTGCTCCCCATAGCTCGCTCATTTTGCTTTGTAGCTCACAGGACTATTACCCAGAGGTAGCACCACCCACAGTGAACTGAGTTCTCCCACATAACTCAGTCACCATAAAGATGCTCCATCAATTTCCAGATAGACAATCTGGTGGAGGCACGTTCTTGATTGAGATCACCTCTTCCAAAAGATTCAATTTTGTCTCAAGCTGACATAAACCTAACCAGTACACCTCTACACACACACACACACACACACACACACACACACACACACACACACATATTATATACCTACTCACAAACACAAGCTTGCATACAAGTGTATATGATTGTGGATAATAAGTCATTTCTAGAATGAGAAGAATATAATTGAATAAAAATGTGCTGTGTACAAATGAATGCCTGTGCCCATTTAACATCTAGTACAGTGTGGTACATGCAGTAGTTACTAGATAGACAACTCGAGATGAATACCTGAATAGGAAAGATTTATTTAAAAACACGTGCTAATTTCCCCTGTGGCTTTAGTCCTGTTTCCCATGCTGGAGATTGTTTTCAAGGTCTTTGCTTTATAATGAGTTACCCAAAGAACCTCCAAAGAATCAGTCTGCAGTTAACGTCTGCCAGGTGCATGCCATTGAGTACTCTGAGCTGGATGTAGACCCACAGGAAGAGCTGAATTGATTAGTACTGTCTAGAGTAGATGCGGGGTGGGGGAGGTACACATGCCGTACCCGCAGTATTTCTATATTACATCATTGGTATGCCCAGCGAGAGGAAGCATTTGCCCTTAATCTATGAATGACCTAACAAAGAAGCGAAATGCTTCCATTTTAAAGTAACCACCAAATAACAAGGAAAATTTCACTGGAATTTACAATATTCCTTTCACTGGTGTCAAACTCAACGGAGGAAACAGTCTTTCGCTTGGCATAATTTTGACTCTGTTAGCACATTAATCTTCAACTGCCCCAAAGGTTCAGAATGTCACTAAAATGCCTTCCTATAGATTCCCACAGTGACTTGTCACACAAAGAAGATTGAAATATATGTAAGCATGTTTCTGAACGTGGTGGTATAAAAACAGGGATTAAAATTTACTCACCACACTCCTAACTGAATTTCACAGATGTTTTATGTGAATTAAGGATTGCAAAGCACTTAGAACCCAAGAACAAGAGCAGTGATTACCTTAAACTCGCTTTTAATGCCAGACAAGTTATTGCGTCTGTTAGCAAATGGAATTTCAAATGAACAAATCTCGACAACCTGTTCCTAACAATTAAATGGAACTCTGGTGTCTAAATGTCTGAATTGTAAAAATTTCAAGTGATAGTCATGAATTAATGTCTTCGGAGATTTAATGCTTATATAGAACCTTTATTATTGCAAGAGATGTCCTTTGGTAAAATGAATTATTTTCCATGACTCCAGCTGCCATGCTGTTTATCAGAATCACTTCTAACTGATCTGAGTGTTTTAAGTATCCATGGAATAATGATCTTTCCATTGCTGTCTCACACAAAGTTATTCGACTACTAAGGATCCATCTCCGAAACATTCTGGAATCATTAATGATGGGGGACAGGTAGATCATTTTCCGTGGGATCACCTTATTTCTAAGTACTAACGTCTTTACTTCATCCAAATATATCCCAAACAGCTCTGTCCACTCAAAGGTATAAAATGAAATTCAGTGAGATGGATTAGACTAATTAATAAGCATGAACTGGCCTCTCACCCCAACAGTTGTAGGCAAGTTCAATCTCACAACTTAAATCAGGCCATGCTGTCCCCAGCCCTAGTGGACATCAATTCACATCATATAATTTGGCAGCACTGGCCCAGAAATGAACTCGCCATGGATCTGCTCCTCCTGCCATAGCTGGGGCTGCCCACGTAATGATATTGGAGCTGGTGTGCACCACACTCCCGAACCCTCAGAGCATTCCAGAAATCTGAATTTTGCGAGGTGGAGGAGGTAGATGAGGAAGGGCTCAGTGTTACAGGAGTCTCCCTGAATTCATTGGTTGCCATTAAAAATCATATGAAATACTACCACGTTCCTCTCGTCTCACCTCGTTGATTTAAACAGAATGATCCCAGTGTCTAAAAAAAAAATAAAATGTATGTGAATTAGTAAATAATTAAATAATCCTAATTTAATCCACCTGGATCATGCAATTTTTTGAAAGTGTAGCATTTGGTCCTAAAGGTATCAACATTTACCTTCAATTTGATTAAGAACATTGAACAAAATGAAAGAGACATCTTCAAATACCACCAAATCTTTTAAAATTATATACTCTATGACCTGCTAATAATGCAAATTTAAGTACATTTATGAATGTATTATATATATATATATATGTTAATGTTAACAAAAATTTTATGTATAAAGCAGAAGATCTGCCTTTCCCCCACTCTTTGCTCCAAAAGGAAATCAAGGAAAGTGATCTTTGGGTCAAGGTCACTAGTGAGACCAAGGGTTGCCCACTGACAGCCCCCAGGAGCCTGCCAACTGAAAAGAGCAGGGTTAAGGGCAAGGGATGGGCACAGAACTGACTTGAATCAGAAAGCTGAGAATGACAGGGAGGAGGATGGCTTTCAGAGTGACATTCTGTCAAGGCGGCCATGCCAGCATGATAAAGCATCACTTAGGGCCTTGGAGAATCAGACTGTGGCTAGTGAGGACTGGGGCATTTGACAGTAAGAATATTATTTTAGTGCTAATGTAATTCTCTCAATGCTTGGTGACTGAAATATAAAGCACAACCTTTGCTTAAAGGTCATATTTCCAACAAGAAGGGGAAGCAATGCAATTTTATAAAAACAAAATATTCTTTTGTTTAAAAAAAAAAACATAAGGTGTGTGAATTCATGCCAAGTCGGAAGAATTTTAGCTGAAATGCCCGTTGGTCTTGACTCAGATGCAATTTCGGTTCTGTATTCTGAAGCTCTAAGTGCAGACGGCATTTGAATGGATGCCAATGTCCTCTCACTGAAGCATCTTCAGAGGCGGCATCAAGGCTCTGATTAGAACATAGTGCATCTGCTTCCCAGCTGATTTTGTTCATCTAAATGCTCGCTAGTCTAAACACTTCTGGTTTTAAGGCATTCGAAAGTGCACTCCTTCAGATAACCAATAAATCAATAATTCAGTACATGCAAGTCTCTTGACTAAAAAATTACTAATTATTGTGTGTCGGGACAGCAGCTAAACTTCCTTACAGTCACCTCTGGAATTCTCTCTGCATTCATTCTAATGAATTCATCCTAATGCATTCAGGAGATTTAGGAAAGTCAAAATGGAAATGAGATTTTGTTGTTGTTTATTAGGTGATGTTGCCATGTAATTTTATTTTAAGCAAGCCAATCATGGACCCACATCAAGGGAATTTGGTAACCAATGTCCAGCCCAGCATTATATCGTGGTTATTCAACTATGTTCTTTGTTTCTTCCCTGTAAAGGAAAGAGCAATTAAATAGATTATTTTAATTTGTAAGGACTCATCATTCTCTCTCTTATCATCATCCATTCAATTAATTTATTTTTTTCAAGCTTCGGAGAGATTTGAGCCAACTTTGTGGTCTTGTTGCAAAGAAGGACACTGGTACACCATAAAGATTATAGAGATGTACAGAGATCAACCCTCCGTGTTCTGTTTCCTGTAAGACAAGTCTTTCTGCATCAAAGCCCATGACAAGCTCGTTCTGATGAGAACATTTGAAAGTTGGACGTATTTATACCAGTCCTGGGGAAGGCGCATGTAGTTAAATAGGTCATTTCCAATTTTAACAATCCCACCCCCAATTCCATTCAGCATCTTTGACACAGAAACCCAGTTTAACTCCTCGTGGGAGGGACCCCACTCTGGAGCTGCTGTCCCCGAGTGCAGCTGTGTGTCGCTGGGATACCTTCCTTACTTAAAGAGAGACTCTTCAACGAGTCTCTGCTCCCGGCAGATGGGCTGCTGGGACATCGGAGAAGGGAAAATTATTTAAAACATAAAAGAAAATTCACAAATTGTATTAACCGCTGCGGATAAAGAAGCTGAGAAAGACACTGGTTATTAAAAATTTTTTTTTTAAAAAAAGCGTAGAATAGGAGTTGAGCTCCTATGTGTTCATTCATCTCTAAGGGTAGTCAGCATGATCTATGTGCCTTAATTCCTTCATATATTTTGTATTTACTGCTTCAGGTCCAGGATTTCTTTGTAAAGTAATATTTATGACTGGCCACGATACCGATATCTAGGAGTCTTTTTTGGGGAGCAAATCAGATCATTTCTTCTTGCTGGCTTCTGCTAAAAGGTTCAAAGGTTGCATCAACACCCTTTCTCTTGAATCACCGAAATCCTGAGACCACCCTTAAACCTTGGCCAACTCTCACAAACTTACCATCTGAAGCCATCCCTCGCTTCTGCTGGATTCAGTGAAGGGACATGAGAAAGTAATCACATATACAGTAAAAGCTTTGCAAGGAATAACAATGCTTACTGCCACAGAGGCGGATGGCAGAGTAAATTGGGTCATTGACCTTGAACCTCTAAAGGCCCGAGGTTAGATCTGGATTAAATCACGAGTGAAATGATCACAGAGGTTTTGCCTCAGAAATTAGCACTCAGGTTGATTCACTCTGACAGGAGAAGGCGAGGATGCCAGGGACTAAATTAAATAGAATTAGATTGTTATGCCTAAGTGGGGCATCTGTTGAGGATACAGCTTTATTCTCATCCATCTTAACCTAATGAATACCCAAGTTGGATTTTTTTTAATAATGCATGGTTTAAAAATAATTTTGAGATGTCATAAAGAATATCAAGACAGCACAAGAAGCTAAAACTGTACAGCGGCTGTACTCGTTGGGCAAAAAATAGTTGTGAGATTAATTACAGCTGAGTGCCAGCCCTGGAAAGCCACTGGATAGAGCCCTGCTTCGTTGAGGCATTCTTTTGAATTCACGTTTAGTTTTTTCCTCTACCAAAACTTGCCTCCGTACTGTTGAAAATATCAACATTGGTTGAGGTGAAATATGAGGAGGATATAGGACCTAGAGGCTCCAAAGGAAGGCTGAGTTGATTTTTAAGCAGATGAAAACCAATATGCAATGAACAGGTACCGTTGTGCAATGAGTGTCGTGGAACATTCCAGAAACTTTGTGATATTGGTTTAGTAATTTTTATTACAAATTAATTTCAAACCCAGGATTCTTCTCTTACTTGAGTTTCCACCCCGTTCCCCTGAGCCAGGAAGAATAGATTTGAGGATGTCTGGGTGTGTTCGCCTTTTCTCACTGTAACAAAAAGGTGGACAATTCATTTAAAGATATGAAGGCATATTCAGTGATGTCAATGCATGCTTGCTGGTCAGTGCTGCATTGGCGCCTTTGGAGTATGGCAACAGCCTGAGGTGGAGAAGGTTCCTCACCTCAGGTGGGCAGAATGTGAAAGTTAAGTGGAGGGCCTAATATTCCAACAGGGATTTCTTAAAGAGCACATTTTAATGGCTAAATTTTCTCCCCTACCCCACTTCCTCTGTAGAAGGAAGGGGCTGCTTGCTGGTTCCCGGCTGTCCGGCTAGCTTAGACCCAAAACAATCACACAGAAACTGTATTAATTAAGTCACTGTTTGGCCCATTAGCTCTAGCTTCTTATTGGCTAACTCTTACATATTAATTTAACCCATCTCCATTAATCAGTGTATTTCCATGTGACAGTGGCTTATCAGCAAAGTTTTGGTATGTCCAACTCTGCCAGCGGCTCTATAGCTCTCTCTGACTGTGCCCTTCTTTCTCCCAACATTCAGCCCAGCTTTCCCTGCCTAAGTTCTGCCTTGCTATAGATCCAAAGCAGGTTTTTTTCTTTTTTAATTCATTAATGGTAATCACAGCATACAGAGGGGACTTCCCCCTCAATCCTCAAAGTCCCATCACTTTCTGATAGCTACACAGGTTGTCAAACCCTTAATAAATGGGGGTTTTGGAGACATTGAAGGTTGAAGTTTTAGCACTGGGGTCTTACTCTTGCTTTACTATCTAAAGAGAAGCTATGCTGCGGTGTTCCTGCTTAGCCTCACCTTGACTCCTTGCTTCAGTTCTGCCACATTCAGAACAGGAATTCTTAGAATTTCGTGATCCTATCTGTGATGCCTGTCAGATCTGCACACCCTATTGACCAACTGTCCCAGAATAATTCACCACTAAGTGCGTTCTTCATATCTGAGAGGTGAATTGGTCAAAGAACTGTCAGATGGAGAGTTAGTGTTGTTTACAGAAATGGTTTCTTTTTTAAATTCTGGATGCCTGGACCATCCATTCTGTGCCTTTCCACCTCTCTGCCTCTACCTCTCTAACCGTTCAGTGGTAAGTATGTCTGTTATATGATTGTCTCTGTATTTCTTAGGACACACCTAAACATTAAGAAGTTTACCTAATGTTTTATACAGTAGATGTCAAATCAGGAACTGTCTCTTGCTCATTGTCCTCCACTACTTCTAAGCATGGCTTCTAAAGTTGAGATTCCCCTTCCTAAATAAACAAGCCTTTTATATAACTCTAAAGCCTGACACACAGAAGGCACTTAATACAAGTTAGCCATCCTAAAAAACTAGAGTTTGAATACCCAACTTACTTAAACTGAATGTTAGCCTCTCTCCCACTAAAAAGACATTATAAATACTTCCAAGAAAGAGCCAGGGAGAAGGGAAGGAGTGAGAAGAAAAGAAAGAATAGAGAGATTAAGGGAACAAGTAAGAATGGAAGAAGACATTTCCTCAAGGTGGCTGATGCATAGTAGAGCCTAAACTAAACGTGATTCGAGAGTCCTCTTTGACCAGTTAACTCTCTGCATTAAACCATTCCCCCGTTTCAGATCTGCTTTTTCATTCAGAAGTGTAAGTGATTATCCAAAGAAAGCCCCAGGGGCTCATGACATTCCTCAGTTAACTAAACTCAGCATTTAATAATCTCAGAAATATTCCTAGATAAAAATAGAGCAAGCAACGAAGAACCCTAAGCTCAGGGGGGAACTACATTCTCCATAGGATCTGTGGACCCTATTGATTATCTTTCTATGACTCAAGGGACCCCAAAGCCTGGCTAAACACTTTGATTTCTCTGACACAGCAGCCCCAAAACTCATAATCGCCAACAGTACAGCATTTGCTTGCCTAGTCTGTCCTCTATAAATTCGAATTTGAAAACTGCTATTTTCACACTGAGTACAAGCAAATATGTAGGAGAGTAAGCATAAAGAAAGCATGATTTCTTGACTCATGGTGGGTGCTACAGACTCAAGCTAAAAATATACAAAGGTAATACTCTTCCCCAAAATTTTGTTTTGAAAGACGTTCAAGTGTGGGAAGATCTGAAAGAGTTGGCCAGCGAGCACTTCTGCAGCTGCATTTGCCAATCAGACACAGTTTAGCTGATTCATCTGAAGGTGAGCTGCAGCTAACAAACCCTGAAGACTTCATTAGGCATCTGCGAGGGCAAGGGCATTCTCCTGCATCACTCCACGACTGCCTGACCCAAGGCAATTAAGAATTGTTGAAAACACAATTTTAAACCAAAGTGTCTAAGTATGTTTGGTTTGGAGAATTGCCGAACTCTGCCCCTACTGATGAAATGTACCCAGAATCCCTCAACACCCCTGTCACAAACTGCAGGGCAGGCAACGCCTAATAGAAAACCGAATTTTTGTCTTACCCAAACTTAGGTTTTAAATACTAGTTTCCTTTCCATGAATTTGACCAAATTTAGCCACAGCTGGCTTCCTCTCTCATTTTGTGAAAGCTGGAAGAGCAGACATGTCACTAACCTGCTGGAGAATAAGGGAAGACCGGAATTTGAAACAGGCTGGCACATTGTTGATCTTCAATAAGTCTTTGTTTTCTTTCTATGTGGTCCGTACAAAACAAAAAGGAAAGCACCAAAACAAAAATCAAACAGAACCACCAAAAATCATCTTGGAAATTTCATAGGAAAAAAATAATAAAGAATAGAAAACAGCAACTAGCAACAATGATCAAAACAAGCCCTTCACAAGGTGTCAAACAGTGCATTGGAAAGGCCCTGGGTGGCAGGGTCCTTCTGCCTGCGTTTGCCTAGGTCTGCAATATCATGGCAGAAATGTTCCCATCTTTGACTGAAAACTGAACTGGAGTTTTAGGGATACATGAGCATATGTTTGCTTATTTTACTTCAACAATTAGCCTACTTTTTTAAAACCGTATTTTAATCACACTATTCTCTCGTCCTTTTCCTCCCTCCCAACCCTCCACAGAAGGCTAGCATACCCCCACTCCCCTTCTAATTCGTCGCCTCTTTTTTCATCAATTGTTACTGCATGCATCTATCTATTTATATATACACATATTCCCAAATAGAACCCGTTGAGTCCACATAACGCTACTTGTATTTGGTTTTCTTAAATGTAAATAGTTCCAGTGGAAGTGAGCAGCAGGCCTCGCCTTCCTCCTGTTTCTATTTCAGTCCTCGCAATCAGCAGCATTGGTGCCAAAAGAGACCAGAGTTACCAGGGTTTGATGGATGTCTAAGAGATCCAAGCTTGTTGAGAGGTGTTCTTAGGAAACTGAAGGGAAGAGTGTCAGAGGCAGAGTTCAGATATTTCTAGCTCTTGTTGTGGCCCAGACTCCATATAACTACCCAGGCCATACCCACTGTCAGGTAATACACAGCAGACTCAGTGGTACACAAGGGTGTCCTCTTTTACTGTTCACTTGTCAAAGGGACAAAGAGAAGCTCAAAGCACCACACAGCATCTTTTGGAATGGCTTAGCAAAAGCATTGTTTATCATTCATCTTCATACCTTTTGAAGACACAGTTGCATACTCTGGCCTCTTCCTCCATCGCAGCAGACAGGGATACAGGATGATAATGGAGTTTGGGGCAAAGCTGCAGGCTTGTGATAATATGGAATCATACTTCAATAAAGCCCCTTAGCTTAGAATTTTAAACCACCCAACTCCATGTCTCCCTATGCCTTTAGAAAACCGTCCCTCTAAACTGGGATTCGTTGCCTTTAAAGAACAATGTTTCTTGGATACGGAACTGAGGCAGCATCACGGTTTTTAAGTATATAATAGACTGTATCAGCAATCCTATCCCTGAACCACCAGAACATTAAATATTTTTAAAAGTCAAAACAATGTCACTGTGACTTTCAATTAGTTTCCATTTCCATGCCGCCTCCAAACTTCCTGATTCCAGCTGGGATTGTGATCAAAAATGCAAAAACATATGTAGAGAAGTTATTCTCATGGGACATCTGACCGGAAGCAGGAAGCGCTAACTATCTCACGGGACTGCCTGTTAATCAAAATACACCCCGTCCAGCCTTGCCAAGACAAGAGCGGTTGTTTGTGAAACACTCAGATAAAGAGAGTCTGGGAGAATCCAGCTACCGGCTCATCACAGGGAGACAGAAAAGTCTCTGGTAGGTCCCACTGCTCAGCAATGCATGACCTTGTGAAATCTCCCTGGACCTCCGTATCCCTCACCAAACACACAAATGCAAGAGACTTTAATAGCGAACATAAAATTATGTTCTATTACAGATGTGTGTTACATAAATAGATTTCAGCTGCTCTTGTCAGAACAGAAAATATGCAGAATGATAGATAGGTCATTTTGTTTCATCTGGGTTGTAAATATCCAACCGCCAGAATTTATCTCTAAAGACAATAATAACTTTAAAACATGTATCTGTTGAAAAGATTTGGAAATGAGCAAAATTCTATTATTATTATTATTACTGGTAAGCAGCTGTTTACTCAGAATAGTAGCTGGTAGAGGTTGCTCTGGGAATTCACTCCCCCCCCCATGCACAGAGGACCTAACATAATGGTCTTTAAATGTAAAATCACACCGTTAGTTTTGCTATAAGACTTGACAAACCTTTATTGAAGCTTTCCAACTAAAAAAATGAGATTTCATGAAAATGCTTGTTTTTCCAAGGTGCTCACAATTGTGTCCTCTTTACTTTCAACTAGTAAAAATTGGAGGAAAATCATTTTCAAGTATTCTAACCGTGGGTGCTGACCTCATCTGTCAAAATCACTGGCACACAGCTGGCAACTTGAAAAGGGGGGGGGAGGATACTTTTCACCTCAACTGGCATAAATGAGCATTTTTATTTTTAAGAAGTGAAATATAAACAGACATCCTGGGAGCCAAGTGTTTTAGCAATAAAAAAATTGTGCACACACACATGCTCTCTCTCTCTCTCTCTCTCTCTCTCTCTCTCTCTCTCTCTCTCTCATACACACAGAGAGAGAGAGAAAGAAACAGAGAGACATACAGAGAGACAGAGAGAAACAGAGAGACAGAGAGAAACAGAGAGACAGAGAGAAAAACACAGAGAGAGACAGAGAGAGAGACAAAGAGACAGACACACGCACACCTCTCCCAGTGGGCCAAAAGGGATTTATGTGGATGTGAATTCTAATTCTATTCACTGTTAGTATTAAGGAAGTGGTGGCTTTTTAACAAGTTACTCACGCCTGGAAAGAATCCCAGCTTTGCAAGTTATCCAGGATTCCTTGCCAACTGTCCGTGGGAATCGTTGGGATGGGAAAAGTTCAAATTTGTTTTAAAAGAACTTGCTCAATGGAAAATTTCAAGAAGAGAAAAAAAAAAAGTAGAAGAAAAGCAACGACTCCCTCTGCTAGTCCTCTTAGGTGAGGGGAAAGTTTAGGCTTGCTCGCCACATGCTTTATTTGTCTTTGGCATCATTTTAAAGAAAGGAGAAGAAAACACATTTTCATCTTATTCCACGAAGACACGGCAGGCTTTTATTTCTACTACGCAAGGACGGGAAGCCTCTCAGGCTTTGCTTAGGCTGAGGCTGTCACCAAAGGGGTAGAGAGCCCTCAGTCAGTGCCAACAGCCAGATGACTTGGTCTAGCTGTCAATCTTCCTCCTTACTCTTTATTTATCATTTTGCTAATGTCAGTTTCTAAACCACAAACGGTTAAAGAAGCCAGCATCAAAAATCATTCAATCCATCTACACTGGCAGCAATATTATGAACCTTTTCTATCATCTTAAGAGTATCTGGCAAACTCCAAACCAGTGCTTCTCAACCTTCTTAATGCTGCAACCCTTACTACATAGCCCTCATGCTGTGGTGACCTCCAACCATAAAATTATTTCATTGCTACTTCATAACTATAGTTTTGCTAATGCTATGAATCATAATGTAAATATCTGATATGTGACTCCTGTTTAAAGGTCCTTCAAGCCTCTGAGAAATTGTGACCCACACTTTGAGAATCACTGTTGTAAGTGCTTGTCTCTATGTTAATTTTATCTTATTTGTTTTTTTTTTGTTGTTGTTGTTGTTTTGTTTTGTTTTGTTTTGTTTTGTTTTTCGAGACAGGGTTTCTCTGTGGCTTTGGAGCCTGTCCTGGAACTAGCTCTTGTAGACCAGGCTGGTCTCGAACTCACAGAGATCCGCCTTCCTCTGCCTCCCGAGTGCTGGGATTAAAGGCGTGCGCCACCACTGCCCGGCAATTTTATCTTATTTGTATAGGGGCAAGGTGAGAAGTCAGCATTTGCTCTCTGTCTTCATTGTTCTCCACGATATCTCTTGAGACACGTCTCTCATTGAACCTGGGCTTCATGGTTTTGGCTTACCTAGCACCCGAGATGAACCTGTTTCCACAGTCCCCTTCCGTGGGTTTACAGGAGAATCCACATGCAGGCTCAGCTTTTATGTGGGTTCTAGAGATTCGAACTCAGGTCCTCATGCTTGCACAGCAAACACTTTTCTCACCAAACTGTTTCCTCCGCCTGAAGTGTTTCTCTAGAAGCATCCTGTTCAAGACTTACTTCAATATGGATGTATTCTTTTCCAGATACAGAAACTGAGGCACAGGCTACACTTGATAAAGCAAGTGGTAAAACAGTGGTGGAGACCCAGGCAAGCAGTATCAATGTCCTTGCCTTGGCCTCGTAAGCTATACCACCTGTGAGAAATCACGTTCTACAAGTCTTTGGGGCAGAAAGCTCATTATACCACATTACATATTAATGAGACAGAAAATTTGTAGGACAAGGCATGTGAAAATGGAAGCTTCCTGTTCTATTCATGATAAAATAGATTTGGAAGTTCCTAAACTTGAAGCCATCAGCCCAACGAGCCCATTTGTTCATGTTCTGTTCTCCTGGCAATGCTTGGAAGTGAGAGAGAAGTAACCAGACACGTGTGAGAGATGGTTCTCAGCTCAGCCAATCAACCACCGAATTCCTCCCCAAAATAGATCTAGATAATTAAAGATAATTGTCTCTTTTTTTTTTGTCTAGAAAAGATTGGTAATAAAAGAAAACATTTAAATATGACCTATGTTCTACAAACAGTTAAGAAACTGGTTCTTACAGTTGGGCATTTGGTTAAAATAATTAGGAAGAGTTTTTTGCTGTCTTAATACTCATATATTTTAAAAAATGAGTCATTGAGTTTGTGGTAGCGATTAGGCCCATGAGTTATTTTTAATATTCACCCTCCTAAATAACAAAAGGACTTCAGGGTCTAATTTTCATCCCTATGAATTTATATTCCTTGCCTTTTTTCTAGGATTTAATATCTAGGTGATTGCTTTTGTTTGGCATGTGTGGAAAACACTGCCAGCCTAGCTTCAAAGATTTCCGCATATAACAAAAACAACAATCACGGCAAATGCCCTCTACTGGGTTCCGTTGATTTATTGAGCTTCAGAAACTGAATTTTGTATCTGAGTTTTGCCAACTTACTACAAACCAAGAAGTCTTAATTTAATTTTCCCCTGATGGGAAGTTAATGCTTCATCTGTGATAAGATACTTTAGTATTTTCACAGAGGAAGAATAAAGTGTATAAATTGCATCCAAGGTGATATTATTCATATTGTGCCTTCTTAAATGCCTTGACCTGAAATGCAAACACACACATTCTTATCAAGCAGAACTTTACTAGAATTAATAGAGCAAGGCCTATGCCACCGATTCCAGTTAAAGCTTTTGCAGAAAAAAAAAAAACCTAGTGGACAATATTGTATTGTATTCAGCTGAAATTTACATATGCTTGGCTCTCCAGGCTAAGTTTAAAAAGTATGTTTGACTTTTTAATTAGTTTTAACAAATTTTCCCAAGTATCATCTCATTGACAGAAAAACCAATCATTTTCTAGCATTTTAAAACAACATTAATAGGAATGTTTTGAAGTCATTGCAGAACCCCATGGATGACAATTATTGTCCATATTGAGGTGAGGTCAAAAGGTGCAAGCTGGAGATGGAATTTTAAATCAAATACTGAAAGTTTGTATTATTCACTATATCTCGTTGGGTTGAACTGCTACCATTTATTATGTGAAAAATAAAGTTGGCTACTTCATAGTTTCAGAAACAAATTCTACAAATATTAAAATTTAAATGATTATAGGAGAGTATAGTTATTTTCACTCAATTAATATATCTCAACACAATTTAAGTATTTGATAAATGTTAGCTACAGTTGCTAAGAAGGCAATTTTTAAAATTATTTTTAATTTTATTATTATTATTGTGTGTGTGTGTGTGTGTGTGTGTGTGTTTCACATGCATAAGGGTACCTGCAGAGGCTGAAAGAATGCGTGGACCACCCTCCTCCATCCAGGTCTAGTAAGGTGAGCATCCAATCTGCCTAGGCTCCCACAAAGCCAATACGTGCACTTCCCACAAGGCAGAGAACCCTGATTGCTCTTTGGGCTGACGAGGGAGGGGGACTGGATTGGGGGAGGGGGAGGGGAAGGGGAGGTGGTGGTGGGGAAGAGACAGAAATCTTTGATAAAAAAAAAAAAAGAATGCATGGGATCCCCCTGAACAGGAGTGACAGTAAGTTGTGGGCCACCCAACCAGGATGCTGATAACTGAGCTCAGGCTCTCTGGACCAGGAGCAAGCAGATTCAACTTCTAATACTTCTGTCAAGTCCTAGCAAGTCATTTTTAAGATGACATCAAGGGAACAATAACACATTCCACTCTAAGAAAAATATGAACTGCACATTTACTATGAGAAAATGTCAGACACACAATAGCTTGGTGATATTCCAAATACTTCACAAGCTAGTGACCAGGTGCTTGGAAATAGTGGTAAGAAAATGATAGTCACCCCCCCCCCCCGACATATTGGCCAGGACAGGCAGTTAACAAATAAGATTAATAAGCAAAGCAACTGCTTCACACCTTTTCTCTTTTGGGTTGCCAGGAGTTTGTGTCAGGAAACTGATCGTGTGTGTGTGTGTGTGTGTGTGTGTGTGTGTGTGTGTGCTTGTGTGGCATGGCTTGGTATCCGCTCTTCTAGATGGCGATATCCCTTGACCAAAACATTTCACTTTTAAGGAAAGATCTCCTTGGGGGCAAAATGAAGAAAATTGATGAAAACACAGACTCAAGGACATTCACGATTATAACATGTATCCCACCAGAAGTTTGGAAAAATATTTGATAGAAATACTGGAGTGTTTATGAAACATATAGAAAGTCATATGGGGAATTCTCCCAACACTAAATATAATTTCCAGAACTAAATAACATGAAAATTTATTCATTTTATAATGTCAAATAAACGATATAGCTGTTAGCCAATGTAAATGGCATGATTTCATACATGTTTCTATGTGTCTGAATAAGAAGTCAGCCCTCCCTTATGCATTCATAAAAATCAACCCTGAATTTGAGAATTCTTTTCTTCTCATGTGTCTGTATTTTCTTTTTGTTCTCAACTGATTGTATGTTGCTTTTGGAGAGCTTTTAATATTTTTCTTTATTGATTATGATCATTCTAAAGATGTTATTTTACCTTTGCTTATGTGTATGTCTCTATGTGTATGTATGTCATGCATATGCAGGTGCTTGTGAAAGCCAGAAGAGGGTGGAATTCTAGGCAGCGTGCACGTCCCTGTGTGGGTGTGTGAAACAGAACAGTAATGCTCTCTGGTGTCAGCAAGCACTCTTAATGGCTAATCAGTTCCCTTGTCCCTTGGCTATGACTTTATGGCATAGTATTTCACAATTTTTTTTCAGGGAAAATACTGAGATGCTATGAAAGCATATTAAATATAAAAAATGATGACAAAATATTTTGCTCATAAGTTAAAAGAATAGTGGCCTCTTAATATTTTCTAAGTCCTACACAATGATATTTGTATGTCCGTATGGTCAAGGTATAAAAAAAATCTTTATATCATGCAAATAACAATCTCAGATGCACATAAGTGACAGGACAAGGGTAAGTGCCTACATTTCTCCTTTTCCACTATAAGAATTAATAGTTAATTGTAGTCTTTTTGTATGCACACATATGTGTAAGCACAAATGCAGAAATGTGTGTGTGTGTACATTATATGCACATGTGGATGACAGAGGTCAGTTTTTGCTATCATTCCTCAGGGGCTTTCCAAACTGTGTTTCAAACAGGTTTTCTTGGTAGCTAATAATATTCTTAATGTGGAAAATGACTTGTTTATGAAAGCTCAGGGCAACAATTAAATTCTCAGCTTCTGCTGTGCTTTTCTTTAGAGAGTGTTTTCTGATCGTTGTTTTTGCATGACCTTAGCCATTCTGACTGAGGTAGAATGAAAGCTCAAAGTCATTCCAGTTTGTGTTTTCCTGAAAGTCAAAGACATTTAATATTTTTTTTTTAAAAATGTTTACCAGGCATTTTTACTTCATTTTAGAGGCTTCTCAGTTAATTTCTATGCCACCTTTAAAATTGAGTTGCTTCTTTTTTAATATTTAGGTTTTTGTGTTTTTTTCATTATTTTGTCTGTTTTAGATTCTAGCCCTCTGTGGATGTATAGATGGCAAAGATTTTTTTTCCCAATTCTGTAGGCTGCCTCTTCACTCAAATGATCATATCCTTTGCTGTTCAGAAGATTCTTAGTTTCTTGAGGTCTCAGATCAGTGGGACAGAATTGTCAGATGTGTAAAAGACCTTCTCTTAGAGTCATCTGATTTTGTTTTGCAAAATGATCACCAGTGCACAATGGATAAAAGAACAGCATCTTCAACAACTGGTGCTGGCCAAAAGGCAGAGCTATATGTAGAAACGCAAAACTAGATCCATATCTCTCACCCTGTGCAAAACTCAACTACAAGAATATCAAGGACCTCAACATAAGAGTCGATACCCGAATCTGGTAGCAGAGAAAGTAGAGACCTTTAAACTCATTGGCGCAGGGAAGGACTTTCTGAACAATACTCCAATTTCACAGGTACTAATATCAGCAATTTATAAAGGGAAACTCTTGTTTGTTGTTGGTAGTGCTTGAAATTAGTTTTTATAAGAAGGAAAGTGAATTCTGGACTGTGTATTATGTTCTGAGATTAAGTTTTTATCATTGTATTTAATGATTTGTTTAGAAATATATAAAGAAACTACTACCATGGAGGATACACAGGAAAATTTTGCTTTGAAAAGGTATATTTTAATCTATAAGGCAGTCAAAAGTATGTAGTTCAAGTTAAGCTTTCGTATCCAATACAAATTAGAAGTTCTTCACCTATTGTTTTCTAGTGGTAGAGATTGATGCCAGGCTTTCACAGCTATTAGACAAAGACTCTGTCACTTGTCTTGTATTTCATTCGAAGACATTGCAATTGAATTTTCTAACTCATTATGTTACAACACACACACACGACTCCACCCTGCAAGGAAGTAAAATTATTTGTAATAAGAGACATTCATAAGAAGATGTTCACTGTGCCCACTGCATTCTGTTTGACTATCTGTTTATGAATTTGTGTTTCATCCCCTCTGGGCTGGTTTGCATAACTCTGATAGAACGTTAAAATATTTTTTATATTAATGCCTGGGAAGAAGCATTTTGTCTGGGGAAGAATTGTCAACATGCTGTTAGGGAGGCACAAGGTGGCAGCTTTAAAATTTTCAGACTTTTGTCTTCCCCAAGCGTCCTAAGTGTCTGTGTTTTCAAATCATGGCTTCCATGGACAAAATGTGAGCGTAGACCATAGTAGGTCTTCACTTCTTTAATAATTTACATTGTGACCTTTCTATTCTTCCAGGAAGTTTTAGATTTCAGAGCATTATGTTTCCATCCCGTGTGCTCTTTTCTTGCTTCCTAAGAACAAGGCAGAAAGAATCAACTGTTGAAAACAGAGTTGGGGATAAATCCCGATCTGTAAAGGAAGTCGGAGGAACCGAGAGTTGCTGTTTGATCATCTCTTGCCTAATCCTGAACCTGGAAGAACACCTGATGACTCAAAGCTTGATGCCTTTCACCTGAGCTTATGTCTCTTTCCATTTGCCAGGACACCATGAGGTTAAGAGACTCTCTAGGAAAATGATCTAGAGTAAGGTGAGTGTGGGATATTTGAAAAGAATTTTCTTTCAAAAAAAAATTAGCTGTGGCCTGGCTATGTGGTCTCAAAATAAAGGTCATTGTGGAAGAGGCTTCCCTTTTGTTCTTCCATGTGGCATCTGATTCACATAATACATAATTTCATCTACATAAGTTCATTGAGAGCGACACTACTTGTCGGCTTTTATTTGCCCATAAGCTTACGAATCTGGCAGCTCTATGCCCTTGGTTCTTGTTAACAACTGAATTAGACGAAGGTTCTAGGGAAAAGCTGAGGAACAATAATAGAATGTGGTATGCGAAACAGCCACCGTTCATCTTTTGTTACAACGCAATTGACTTCAAGTTCTTGGAGTCCTTGTAAGTGCCTTTTATATAAAGATGCAGGGCTTACAGATTTAATCTGGAAGTTTCTTCCTCAATCTGACTCAGTACCTCTAGTGCTTTTACCATTACGGTTCCAGGTGCACAATTATGCTCACACATTCCCCGTTACTTAGAAGTGTGCCGTGGCATTGACATAGGGTGAATATACAAACAGGCCTGCCTAGCATTCTGCTTTCCACAAGAAGACATAATAGCCACTTTACTCTCTGGAGTAAAACAGATGCTTCAACTCAGTGGGGCAGAGGGAAAATGCTATCTCTCTACCAATGCATTTGCAAGGTGCGATTAATATTGATATAATGCCACTATAGAGCTCCTTGGCACCTGTTGAACTGTTGTACTTAACCATTAGCTCTCCATTTAATAGCAGAGGCAGTTCATAAATCCTTCCTTCCTGTACAGGAAATTGACTAGAAGACACCAAATTAGCTTTTAAATTTTAAAGAATTAAGATTTGTATAGCTGGCTTTTTTCTTCATTCAGTTACCTGGAGAACAGGCACCTAAGGTTGCTCTTCCTCCAGCCAGAAACTGTTACGATCTCAGACCTCAGACTTTGTCTCCTAAGGAACATTGTTTATTCTCAGGTCTTTTTGGCATTACTTAGGGTCTGCCCAGGCTGGTATGATTGTGTAGGCTTCAGGCCTCAGAGCGGAGAGGCTAGACTTTACATGGAGTTGTTGACTGGATTTCTTTCCATTCTTTGAGAGCCATGGCCTTGTACTATCCATGTTGTACACCCACAACTGTTTGCACCAAGGCTTGCCATATAAAAAGAAATACACCAAGAGCCTTTATGGCTTCCATGGAGATTTTATGTGTATTTTAAATTAAGAAGCAACATGGCTAATTGTCCAGGTAATACACTGCAATTATATTATTTATTTTTATTATATATTTATAATATTTATTATACTTATTACATACTCAATGTAATAAAATGCATATACATGGTACCAAAGCATAAATATAGAGCCCTACAGAAAATAAGTTATAAACTTTGTGAAAGTTAAATTATAAAGTCCTTATCAATCTCTTGAACTGATGTTGTTGACACTAGAGATGTTAGTGTCTGAGATGACAATGTTAAAACAGCAATTGATTTTTCTTTTGTCTTTTTCTATTCACTTTTTATGTGTCCCTTTGCTTAGCTGTAGGTACATCTGCATGAGGATGTTAGATCTCCTGGAACCGAAGTTACAGACAGTTGTGAGCTGCCATGTGGGTACTGGGAATTGAACCCAGGTCATCTGGAAAGGCAGCCAGTGCTCTTAACTGCTAAGCTGTCTTTCCAGCCCTGTATTTTCTTGTTTCATGCTTGGCATTCTAGATATAGAATATATTCCTCTTTTAACACGTCTAAAAGAATGCATAAATTCTTTAAGTACATCTGTGATTACCTTTCTCTCAAAACTTTGCTAACGGGTAAACCTGATCAGAAAATTCAACAGAATTTCTCATTTTCTCCTCAAACTTGAAGGCTTTCATCATCATCCTCCAAGTCCCCCAAGGGTAGTGATACTCTAAAGGACAGATAAAAAGAATCAAAGTTTCCATTTCGGAAAGAGATCCTCTATCATTCAAACAAGAATGCCTCATTACCAGGTCCGGTGGGTGAGATGGCTCCGCTGGAGAAGATGCCTGCCACCCCGATTTTTTACCCTGAGTTTCCACCTGAGGAACCACATGACAGGAGGGAGAAACAACCCCCACAGGATGTCCTCTGACCTCCACAGGTGTGACGTGGCACACGTGTACCCACTCACATATGCACGTATCAATTAACCAATTTTTAAAATGGAATTTAGTAAAGAACCTCCCATTGCCGTCTAAGATAGCCATACACTGCGGGGACGTCATAGGAAAAAGGGGTGTTTGTTTATGAAATACTCACCCAGGGACTCTTTGTCCCTCCGCTGATTATCAAACAATTGGCTTAAACATGTTTTCTTCACAGAAAAGAAGTATAGAATAGTGGTAAAGTACACACACACACATATGTATGTATATATGTATGTATGTAGCAGGAGAATATACAAATGAGACAAAGCCAGACTTTAAGTCAGTCCTTCAGAAGGTGGCTCTGACTTTGAGAAGCTGTCACAGACCCTTGGTATTTGCCATTAGTTCTGAGCCTTCTGTAGACTTTCTGACTCCTTAGTAAACACAGTGTCCAAGACCATAGCACAACCTTCTACTTGTCCTCACTGAAGCCAAAGATCTGTCAGATGGTACATGCCAAGCCATTTAAAGTAAATTCTGGTCCGTCTTGGGCAAGCGCCTAGATGTTTCTAGGCCATGGCTCACAACTGTTCATACAAATCCGCCATCAGGGATTTCCAGAATGTCAAAGCACTTCATCACTGGCCCAAGGAATCTCAATCTTCCATCTCTTTGACAAGTATAACACCTTACTCAAAGTACTGTGCTAAATGGTGCTCAAATAGTACTTAAGAAAATTGATAATGTACATGCCACAGATATATGATATGAGTGTATAAACTACACATCAAGTACCATGATGGAGAGTTATAAAAAACCCGAAAAAAAATCTGGATTGAAAAAAAAAATATTCACACTGGAAACTATTTTGCAATAATACGAAATGATACTCCTATCCCCTACTCTAGAAAAATTATCCCTCCGCATGAATTAATGAACAAAAATAAAAACCACTCCACTTCTCTGAAATGACACACTTCTAGGATAATGCCCTGAACGAAAGTGTTCTAGACCCATCTCTGCCTGTTCTGGGAGCACTGAGCTTCTCTGTGCAGAGGAGAAACTTTAAAGTCTTCTCACATGCTGGTTGTTTGCAAATTTCCTAACTGCGGAGTCTACAGCCTTACATGGACATCCTCATAATCAGTGACTGCAATTGCATGTAGTTCAAGTAAAAACATAGTTTCTGTGTGTTGAACACATTTTGGAAAGGCCATAAAGCATCAAATTAGAAAAGGGGCAGCTAAGAGCACTGACTAGAATTCCAGAGGACCCTGGTTCTATTCCCAGCACCCACATGGAAGCTCACAGCCAGTTCCACAGTATTGGGGACCCTCTTCTGGATTATTCTGACCTTAGGCATGCAAGATGTGTACAGAAACGCATGCAGGGAAAACATCCACCATATATGTTTTTTTGTAAAATAAAATTTTGGGAAAAGGAAGTGAAGTGTTGCTACGTTGTAAGATTCAAAAGTAAGAAAGGGGAAAGTTTCAAACAGCTTGTATTCTGTTCTGTTTTTTTCTTATACGTGTGAGGAAGTGTGTACACACATGTGGCCTTCTGTATGCACATA
This sequence comes from Alexandromys fortis, assembly GCF_014885135.2. Taxonomy (NCBI): domain Eukaryota; kingdom Metazoa; phylum Chordata; class Mammalia; order Rodentia; family Cricetidae; genus Alexandromys; species Alexandromys fortis. The sequence goes on along the minus strand of NW_026067945.1, from coordinate 6,374,101 downwards.
CAGAAGCCAGATGTCTTCCTCTATTTCTCTTTGCTGTATTCACTTGAGATGGGGTCTCTCACTGTACTTCAAGTTCACTGTTTCAGATAGGCTTGCTTGCCAATGAGTCCTTAGATCTACCAAGGTTAAGGCCACACGTGCCAATGCTTTGTTTAAGTGGGCACTGGGACGGTTGAACTTAACTCCGCACGCTTGGCTTATGAAGTGTTCTTACCCACTGAAACATGTCCCCAGCTTCATGAATTGTGTTCTGACATGTAAGAGTTGTCTCACTGTTGGTCCAGCAGCAGGACCATGTCAATCCTGAAGTGTGTTACAATCGTCAACAGAGGTACCAGACATTGCCTCTCTAGCCTTGTCTTTCGTGTGTTTTCTTTGTCTTTTCAGAACATCTCTATGTTTCCATGTACATATGTGGATTCCCATCAGGGATACAGATTGCCAAATCCATTGCATCTTAGAAGCCTTCACTGCCGGGTTTCCAATGCAAAGAAAGACTCTCCGACTTTCAAGTCTTTCTGGACAAAGTCTTCCCACCTGCCCACCATTTGCCTGGACACTGAGAAGGAGAGCTCTGGCTGCCATGTGTGCACACAGGGATTTCTTGGTCTCTTGGTTCTGACAATTGAACTCCTGCCCACGGTCCAGCCTTAGTATTTGTATAAATCTGAATCTACAGAACATCGGTTTCATCACTGCAATGTTGTTGAAATCACAAAACTCCATAACCAGAGTGCAGAAAGCCATATTTTATAAACACCCTAATGGATGGCACATGACTAAGTGATAAATCATGACACGTTTACCAAACAAAGTGAAAACCTTCATTTGTCTCATGGAGGGAGAAATGCTCCCATGTGTTTGGACATCTGCGCAGTCAACATGTGGCAATTCTTGTGGGAAAAATCAGATCACTGTAATTGCAGTTGCAAATTATGGCCTCATTGATTGGTATCTTATTCTCCCTTACATGCCCTACTTCACTGCAAATCAGGGAACACACAAACTCTGAGGCTTTAAAGAGATTCCCCCGGATTCTTGCAGGATAGATTTATACTGGGCAGGCTCTCCTACAGTATCGTGCCGTCTTTGCTTCCTACGTAACGATATCCTGCATTTTTAGTACACAGCTTCCATATATGCTATGTTAAGCAATAACATTAGGCACACATAATCAAACCATCTGTGGGAAATGGAATTAATAAGTGGAGTACCATATTGCTGGGAAGATGTATCGTCAACAAACATGTCCGACACACTATTTTCTGTGAAACTTGGCCTAACTTGTACTTTATTGAGAACATTTGAATGGACCCCAGGATATTTTGATGTCTGGGGATTGCATACTGAGACTGGAAACCTCAGCAGTAAATGTATCCCATAAACTATTTCCAACCCTTACACAAGACTTTCTGCCTTAAACAGGAATATGATCCATGCTATAGGAAAGTTTGGGAAACTGATCAAAATAAGGGTTACGAGGTGTCCGCTTTTGCTTAGCTCGAAAGATGTTTCGTTTTAGATTTGGGTTCTGGTTTCCTTCCACATTCCCCGGTCTTGATTTGGGGGTTGATTATTTTTCAAGATACATGTGAGAGATATTCCCAAATGATGTCAATCCACTCTACTACACCTATCAGAATGTCTTGGAAAAGCAAAGAAATAAAGGACGAAGCAATCAACCGTATGCTGCACCTGGCTTCTATATAAATATACTGAGGGTTGATTATTTATGCCGTGTCTGTCAAGCATATGTTTGTCTTTACTTCACGAGCAAATTTCGTATTGTGCTGGGGATGCTCCAAGACCTGGCTAAGGTAGGGAAATGCAACTTAGCCTTGGAGCCATTTGCATAGGAAGTTAAACACAAGTTCGGATTCATTTCTTTCAGCTTGCCCTTAGATAAAAGAGGGCAAAGCTGTTCTGTTGCTCTCCCGAGCTCAGAAAGCAAGGGTTTCGCTGGGAGAGGACCTGTGTAATTCAAGTTGGCTGGGGATGAGAAAACTCAAAGCGTAGGCAGAGCTCTTTCCTCCTGCTGGCATGAGGCAGTGACATGGGCCTTGTGCCTCCCCACTGAGGTTAGACGGGGAACCCCTGGGATTATTCGCCAGTCTCATGCCACCATTATTGCGACAGATTAGATGTGGAGAACTCTTAAAGATCAGTGCTCCCCACCATGGTCCTCCATCTGACCATACCCCAGAAACGGCAGGACCAATGCACCACAGGCTCAATCCTCTAGAACTATAAACCAGCATAAACATTTCCTCTTTTTAATTTGCTTCCTCAAGCCATTGTGTGTCACAGCAATCAAAAAACAGAAGGAAAAAAAAAAACTACCACCAGAGTTCCATTTGAATGCAACTGTGTACTAAATATTGCTCATTTTTTTAAAATCTTAAATTCAAATTGAATCAGGCATCCTACATTTTACTTTCTACCCTTCTTAGCATAAGATAAATGCTAAAATCCAATACAAGGACCACAAGTTTCATACTACCTCAAAGTAGGATGTCCTTCGCAGGTGCCCAGGAAGCTTGCAGGTGTGACTATACATGGAGGAGTCGATCTATGATTGGGTTTTAGTGAGAAAATTGAAATGTTTTCATCCACTTTGATTACTGAATTTACAGTCCTATGTTCTTTGAGACTCTACTTAATTTGAGAATCATAGAGAAGATGAAGAAAAGCCAGTTGCCATGCTAGGATGCCTGCGGTGAGCTTGGTGCTCTAGAACCACCTTAGTACCTGCAGTCACAGTTCCTAATCAATAAAAATGTGTAAAACCTGCATCAGAAAACATACAATGAGCTACACTCACTGCCTGGCGCAGCCCCTAGCATACAGCTATCACCTTGAGTTTTCTAAATGATCTCGAGACTGTAACATCAGAGAAATGTGCCAGTTGTCACTTACTATAACCCCTGGGCCACCTGACTCTGAAGGCCCCAGTCCTGTCTTCATGTAAAGACAAAGTACGTCATGGATGATCAAGAAGACTTTCTTGTACCCAGCTTCAAGGAGGTCGAACATTTGATATTTCCAAGAGCATCCTCCATAGGTGTCCACAAAAAATGGTCTGACATGGGATGTGCCCACGGATGACACATGTTGAGCTCTCTTTGTCAGTCCCTCTTCTTGATTCGCTGGGGACTGGTTTTCCTCTGTAGTAAAAGTAAAGTTTGGTTGTATGTCAGGAAAAGCCACCCTTGGACATGTGAAGGCATGCGTGGTATAGAGCCTGTGTACAAACAGTACTTTCGGGCGCCTCTTGGGAAAACATCTGGGTGCAAGTTGGTTCCCCCTGTTGCTGGCAACATAACCAACTCAGGAAGTTCTAGAAAGAAGCCAAGTGGGCACTGGCTCACTGAGAAAGGATGCCCACTGAGGAGTGGTCTCCATCCACTGAACAGATGATTGCTGAGGAGTTGAGCACGGGCTCTGAAGGGCTTCCTTTAACTCAAATGGATTTAATTAGGCTCCTTCTTAAAATGCTGTTAGGAAATAATGCCAGTTTCAAAGCACCATTAAACTACAAAAACTGCAGAAAAATAAAATAAGATGTATCTAGCGTGCACAAAAAATACTTGGTGTAGCTATGTGGTGTGTACCACAGGATGAATTACTGCCCTATGCCTCTTTCCATATTGCTGTTTCTGCAATGCTTCCAGATAGGAGAACATTCCAGTGTTCTTCTTTTTGAGGACTCAAGACACACAAGGAAGAAGAAAAGCTGGGGGAGCCTCAACATGAGGCTTTTTTTTTTGTGTGTGTGACAGGGTTTCTCTTTGTAGCCCTGGCTGTCTCGCAACATGCTCTGTAAACCAGGCTGCCGTTGAATTCAGGGATTCTCCTGACTCTGCCTCCTGAGCACTGAGATTAAAGTCATACGCCATCACCTTCTGGCTAACACTTTATGTGTTATAAAGGAACAATTCCTAGATGTATAGGAAACAACTCTGAATGAGCTACCCAGAATACCTGAGGTCATTTTTATGTCACACTGCTAGGCAATTCAAGGGAAATTCTTAGGGAACACTCACCACATCCCTAAATTCTGTGTCAGATCCTGGGATTCTATGTCGTACCCATCCCTAGGCTTGGAATATTTTTTTTTTTTTTTTTGCTTGCAGCCAACTCACCAAAAGTTGTTTTCCTATATCCACAGTACTCAAAGACACAGGAAGTTCCATACCAACTGAGATTGAGGAAGGATTTTTCAAGACCATAAAATCAAAGTACAAAGTATGATTCATAGTATGAATCAAAAAGGCATTTTGAAGTTGAGTGTCCTTAAGAAAATACTAAGACAAGATATAACCCTTATATAACTCAGAGATGAAATAGTCCACAATCTGACATTCAGTTTCACAAGGTAGGAATGGAGACTCTGTTTCAGGGATTAGAGCAAAAGAAAGTCCTGCAAACATCCTCAAAAGGGACACTGACAATCCTAACGAATGGAAATTTGCACAAGTCCTATAGGCTTACAGCCACTTCATTGAGTATCCTACAATCTGCACAAAAGCATGGCCTTTGGAAAAGGCTGTCGCATCATCTCCCAGTGAATCCACAGAGTGCTGCAGCCAGGAGTCATATGGAGAAGTGATCTACTGTCTGAATTTGGACTGCTCTGGACATCAGCAACGCTTTTGTATTCCCATCTCTGGTTTGGAGACACTCCATGTCATTGACTCTAAGAGTTACTATAGCTTATATTCCTAACCTAGAGTACCTTGCACTGTAGGAGACAAGTGTCCAGAAACAGAAGTAAGGGAGGCATGGAGAACTGAGAGGTTAGGGAGGCAGCTTTCAGAGCTGAGAGGCACGGCGACTGGCTTGTGAATTCACACTTGAGAGTTATTGCCTTCTTTCTTACTCCCCCCCTACTTCTGCTACTCTTGTATATAGCACTAACAAGTTAGGAAAAAGAACTTTGTGGTTGCATTGCTGCCCTTCCCACAGGGCTTGCTGAGGAGACCTGGGTCAACATCTGGCTCCAGCTGTTTTCACACTCCTGGGACGCACAGCCCACGGAGTTCTTAAGAGAAATTGCCCAGATACATCTGCTTGTCAGTCTTTTTCCCTTTCCCTGACTGTATATTAGCAAGGAGACACAAAGACAAATTTTGCCTGAGTTTGGCCCTGACTCTCATTATTATCTTTCTAGCAAACGGTAGAGCTGAGAGAATGGAGAGAATGGGGGTGGCTGATAGCCTTATCTCCAGGGGTGGGGTGCATGGTGGGAAGGCCAAGAAGCAGCCCCTCTCCTGGTACACATGCTCACAGAAGCAACAGAAAGAAGTAATACAACTCTCACTATCATCACCCCTACACGGTTCTCAGAGATGGCCATTCTACTCCATTTTGACTGTGTCTTACTGACAAGATTACAAGTAAACATCAAAGAGGGGCTGCTATGGTTCCCTTTACCCCTTCCTCCCAAGCTCCTGGACAGAAACACTGAAAGGTTAGAAGACAAGTTCCTCCACTCCCTCACCATCACAGGGTCACACATGCCAGAGATCTGTACAGGTAACTGGAAAACAACAACACTGTTGACAGGACACCTTCATCACGTATTAAGAGCCATCACTCCCATTGGGAGCTCCACCACACAGAATGTACCCCACACATACTGATGCCTTTGCCATCATTGCTTGATCTACTACGGCCTCTCCACTGTCTCAAGATCCTCAAGTGACAGTGGTCACTTTGGTTTTGACACAAAATGCACTGTGCCCAAATTCAATCACTAGCAAAGAAGGCACAGGGAGACAACATGACAGTGCTCAGCTGGAAATAAAAGCAACAGTGCAGGTCTGGAGAGATGGCTCAGTGGTTAGGAGCAATGGCTGCTCTTCTAGAAGATCCAGCACCCACATGGTAGCTCACAACTATCTGTAACAACAGTTCTAGGGGTCCTGACACCCTAAAATCGTCATACATGGAGGCAAAACACCAATGCACATAAAATAAGAATAAGCAAATCATTTAAAACAAAACAGCAAAGCAAAAGACCCAACATTGCTTAATAAATTGGTACCCAAGATACATCTTCAGGAAAGACCCACATACTATAAAGACCATCCTCTAAATGCAGTAGAAAGGACAATACATAAGACATGCACATTTAAATGGTAAAACAAAAGAAATATGAGAAAATTAGAAACAATATTTTCAAAGAACAACAACTCTGATAATAGATTCCAAAGAATCAAAATGAATAAAATGACTGACATAGAATTTGAAAGGTTGATTTTTTTTAAAAAGGTCAATGAGATATGAGCTAAAATAATAATAATAAAAAACACCTCAATGAAATTAGGAAAATTTTAAAAAGATAGAACTCTTAAAAATAAACAAGGGAGACATCAGAGGACTGAAGAGCTGAATATGTGAAATTAAAATTTTAACCAATAGCTTGAACCACAGACTAAATTAGAAAGAATAGCTGATCCTAAACAAGGGTGTTTTGAAATATTAAATTGAGACAGCAAAAAGGGAAATAAAGGATGGAGAAGACATTTGGGATTTGATGCAGCATCTAATGATCATTGGATTACTCAGAAGTGAGGGTATAAATATGGTGAAGGTGCAGGAAAATTTTCAATGAAATAAAGAACACACAATATCCCTGATCTCAAGAAAGAGATGGCCATCTATGACTAGGGCACAAGACATCTATGGGCATCTATGTCTGGGGCACAAGAAGTAGAAATGGATGTAAGAGAAGGTCTTCACGATAAATGTTTATATAGTCAAAACTTCAAAGAGATTAAAATGTGTATAAGGAAAATGCCAAGTCATATTTATGTGGCACCGATAGCATATTTCTCAACAGAAACGCTGGGAAATCCCAGAAACATGCCCTTCAAAGCCTAAAAGAAAACAGTCACCATCTCACATTACTATACCCAGCAAGGTTATTTATTCTTCTAAACCCCTCCAAGGTTATTTATTCTTCTAAACCCCTCCAAGGTTATTAATTCTTCAGTGATAAAGGGAAAGACTTCCAAGAGAAAACAAAACTGAGAGAATTTATGACCACAGTGCCATATCCAGAAAAGATGTTTGAAGATCTTCAGATGGGGAAAAAGGAAAGCTATAATGATAGCAAGGGCATTCAAAGGTTGCATGCCACTCGAAGAATAGATATACATAAGGGAAATGAAATATCAATACTAAAGCCATCAAACCACAAGATGAAAAGGGGAGGGTGACAGAATCAAGAGCATTGAAACCATCTATAAGATAATCAACGAAACGAAAAGCATTGAAGTCAGTATCTTTTAATAATGTAAATAATGTAAATGGAGAAATGTGTCCAATTATAAGATACAGAGGGCCAGATTGACCAAAGCCAACAATAAGTAGCCTTCAATAAACTTCACCAGAAAAGATAACTGCTAAATGAAAATGAAAAGATGGCACATGATGTCTGCAGTGTATGAGATACTAAAAATAGTAGGAACATCTACATAGGGATCTAGCAAAATGTATTTTAAGGCAAAATGCAAGAAAAGACTGTGGAGCAGACAAAAGGAGTCTGGACGTGCCTGGGCATGAATACTTGTGCAGGCACAGTATTAATTTCGCCAGGAGCCAACCTAGATCTGCCCAGAGGCCCAAACGCTGCAACTGAGTAATAAGAGAAGATGGCCCAGACCAATCAGAGGCTGCCGTGATGATGACTACAGAGCTGCTGCTCCCCCTCCCTTCATTGATGGAAGGTATATAAGGCTTTCCCTTTTTGTAAAGAAAATTGAACTTGTTTTTCAAGCTGATCCCTGATGTCTATGTAACTGACTCTAAGGCTATGTGCCCACTCCCCCAGTATTCTAAGGAAGCACAGCAACAAAGATTACAAAGGTTAGCTATGTAATGATCAAGGAATAAACACCTCAGGAAGATAGTATTAGAAAACAATATGCACCAAATATCAGAGCACTCAATTTTATAAAACAAACAGTATTTTATCTAAAGAGAGAAATAGGTGACAGTACAATAATAGTGAGTGACTTCAATATTCTGTTCTTAGAAATTAATAGATTGTATAGGAAATATCAACAAAGACACACTAAAATTAAACTACGCTACAGGTCAAGGACCATTAACCAGCTTTTACGGAACATTCTACTCAACAACTACAGAACGAACAATCTTCAGATCAGTGTGTGAAATTTCCTCTCGTTTTTGAAGCCAAACAAATTCTCAAAAAATTAAAAAAAAAACTTGAAATTCTATCCCATAAGATTTCTGATCACAGTGGAATAAAATTGAAAGTAAATACAACAGAGACTTTAAAACCTTCCACACACAACAAGACTGAACAGTACAGTTGAATGAACAGTAGGTCCTCGAGAAATTGGGAAGAATATTTAAAGACTTACTGAAATAATAAAAAGGCCAAATCATCAAAAACTGTGGGTTTCAGTTCAGGGAGTACTACAGGGAAATAATATAGCATAGAGTGTCTCTATTAATAGAGTACCTGAATTAATAAGAATAAAAGTGTGTGTGATAAGTGGCTTAGCACGTAGAAGTGCTTGTTACTCTTCCAGTGCATCTGAGTTCAGTTTCTAGCACTCATATCAGGTCACAGCCACCAGTAACTTCAGCTCCAGAGACTTCAATGCCCTCTTCTGGCTTCCATGTGCACTCCATATTCCTATACACAGACACACACACACGCACACAGACACACACACACACGCACACAGACACACACAGAGAAAGAGAGAAATAATTTTTTAAATACAAAATATGAAATGTATTTCAAATGCTCATTCTAATATAGATCTCAAAAATACAACAAAACAAAAACAAACTGAATCTAAGTACTGTAGAATGGACATAATGAAATGGTTACAGCAGACATAAGAGTACTGGAGTCTATACAAACAGCACACACAATGAAACAAAACAAAAACAATGAAATAAAAAAATCTTATTGATGAAACTTTAGCCAAACTACCAAAGATACAAACAAAGAAGACTCAATTAGGAGGAATTGGAGCTCAGAGAAGGAGATGTTACAACTGAAGGTTATGGCAAACAAAATATCACTTAGGATTTATACACACACACAAACACACACACACACACATATATATATTAGTTGCAAGGGAACAAAGTGAAAAATCTAGAAGAGATTAACAAATTCCTACATGCAAAAACCTACCAAACTCAAGGAAAAAAGAAAAAAAGGGTAAAGAAGAAGAAGAAGAAGGAGGGGGAGGGGGAGGGGAGGGGAGGGGGAGGGGGAGGGGAAGGGGAAGGGAAAGAAGGAATAGGAGGAGTAAGAGGAGGGGGAGGAGGAGAAGAAGGAGGAGAAGGAGAAGCAGCTCCAAACAATGGCATCTGCTATTGTGTTATTTTTATCATTTTGTCTTCATGGCATTTCTCTGTGGTAGAGCTGTCTTTTGCTTTCTCCAACCAAAAACACTTTCTTATACATCCTAATTTTTTTCATTTAGAAATAAGAAGGACTAAATGCCTTCATCCACTTTCTATAATAGAACATTGACTAATGAGATCCACCAATATTAGGAACAAGCATAATCTTAAATAAACCACATAAAGTAAAAGTACAATTGAACATTACTGCTATGGGACTAGGGTGATTCTGGGGTAATGAGGTTAGCAGATTCTGCCTGCGATGATCTGAACACTCCTCAGCTGGCTTGATCACATAGCCCAGACTATAACCTAAATGCATTTTAGCTACATTCTGAAAATCAATTGGTTCAATAAACGTGAGACCGAGCTCACAGTGTTTTTTCTCTCTAGCTCAAATCTGGAATCCACTCTCAGTTTGTTCCTGAGGCCACCCATCAAGTAGGAAAGGAAGTTGGAATCATAACACCCAGGTCTCTTGACTGACTTCTTTCTGAGACCACCAGGCTAGGCAGCCTCACCCTGAAATAGTTCTTTTATCCAGGGGAGGCCAAGCCTAAAAACATTGCTAATTCCTTTTTTTTTTTAAATGAAGTTCCCCAAATCATGCAGGCTTATCTGAAGGTTATCTGGATTATTTGTGTCTTTGGGGAGAGCATAATTGGACTGGAAGTTTCCTAAAAACAAACTATCTTGTAAATGTTTCAATCTGTCCTTCTTTGGGTCATTCCAGAAACATCCTTTTATAGCCTGTAGCCTTATTTCTACACCTCTGAGGATGGTGGTGACTGAGACAGCAGTAAGGCCCTTTAAACAAAATAGTGCTAGAGAAATCTATACTCTATGAACAGAACTTTGAAGTAAGGCCCAACCAAGGCCTGGAATTTTCCTGCTTCCCTGGGATAAGAATGCTAAGTTCTTTGGATGCCTCTCCAAGTGGCCACATTAATGGCAAATTAAATAATAATAATAAAAAAGTTCTCTTTCTTTTCCCCCTAGAAAGTAATGGTGTTTTAGTAATGCTATGCCATTACTTCCTTAGGACTAAAAACTAAAGAATAGCAAGAAACCCCGTGTCTGGAAAGCTGCCCAGAAAATTGCATTAGGTTGTTAGAGGGAAGGGAAGGCAAAACAGAGCAAGGAGAAAGGGCATAGTGTTGCCGGCTCAGCTGGGGCTAAGTTATTATTGCTGAAGTTTGGGAGCTTGCAAAATGACCAGCATTCAATTATTCCAAACACAAACCTAAGACGTAATCCTTTGAAATGTTCACTTCTCCTTATTCGGTTTTCAGCCACTCAGAGATTGAAGTGGCTTCTTGGGCAGCCATTTTCCATCTGAAAGGCAGGTGTCGATTTTGCTTTTTTACAAGGCTTATTGATCACTTTCCAAACCAATATAACTCAGAGAAAATTGAGTCAGCTTTGTTTCACTGGGCTGGAGTGTTTTTCCTTCTGACTGTGGCCTCCAGAGAACACGGAGCATGGAGGTCTGAATTTCTCGTCATTGTATCTGACTGTTGAGTGAGGGCTGGTGAGATTGTAGGTGATCTGTGAGAAAGAAGCAAATTCCTTCTGCTGACTGGAGTACAGTATATCCAGAACAAGTTCTTTAGAACCAGCCGGGATCATTGATACATTGCTACCTCCTCCCCTCCCCCCGTTTTTGAGAAAGTCTTTTTCCTGGGAACACATTTTCTGTGTAGCCTTTGGAAATTTTGTTCCCATCTCACTCTTGTATGCGCTGTTGCTTTTGCCAGAAGAACCTGTTTAAAATAGTTCTCCATTGATTTGATTTTAGGCAACCGCTTGCTTTTTATTATTTTCTAATTTATTTCAGGCAAGAACACAGTTAGCTTTGATAATCAAATCTACAAATATATGACTATTGCAAATGATTCTGTCGTCTACATTGCTTGTGTTTGAGTGTGTGCATCCGTGTATTCAGATGTGGGGAAGCCAAAGGTAGATGCTAAATGTTGTATTAATTAGGCTTTCTCTTGCTGTAAAGCGACACCATGATTGCAGCAGCTCTTATAAAGGAAACATTTAATTGAGGTGGCTCACTTACAGTTTCAAAGGTCTAGTCTATTAGCATCAGGGCAGGGAGCAGGGTGGCTTGCAGGCTGAGGTGGTGCTGGAGCTGAGAGTGCAGGCAACAGGAAGTCAACCAAGTCACTGGACAGTATCCTGAGTATAGGAAACCTCAGGACCCTCCCCCACGGTTCTTCCAACAATGCCAGGCCCACTCCAACAAAGCCACTCCCCATGAGATTATGGGGATCAATTACATTCAAACTACCATAAATGTCCTCTTCAGTAGCTCAAGGCCTTATATGCTGAGGCAAGCTTTAATCTAAAGCTCACAAGTTCTGGTAGATGAGCCTCCAGGATCCTCCTCTATTCTCTTCTCAGTTCTTTGATTGAGGGTAATCCCCAGTGTGTCCAGATTTTTCTGTGGGTTCTTGGGATTAAATTTAGTCAGATCCTTATGCCTGAACGGCAAGTGCTTTACTTTACCTAGAGAGCCAGCTCCTCAGACTTCTCCTAATTGTCCAAGTGAGTCCTCTCTTAAGCATGTAGCACACGTTCCTCTGTTGCTTTTATTTATTTCAGAACTAATGGTAGTCCATAATTTTGTTCTCTCTTTTTTTTGATCAGCTCACAGAATGATTTCCAGTCATGCATGACACCGTCATAAGTCACAGTGCCTGCTGTACTTATGAATCTGTGCAGAGTGCCCCTCATGAGGCTGGACCAGTCTAAGTAGGGATAGCCAGTTTACTGTGTGCTGACTTTGTCCTGACAGACAGTGGAAAAAATCTACATTTTAGTGGCAAAGCCAAGCAGACTTGGCCTTAGGGCTTTCAGAAGATTTAAGACCCAAGAGCCATCCCACTCTGTATTGTGTTTGGTGTGGACATCAGTGACTTCTTGAATGACTTCATATCTTCATTGTTTCTAAATGTAAATACCAATCAGAGGTCAGTTTTAATATGCAATATCTAAGTCAATAATGAATTCCTATACAATGAGTGTTCACTGTTGGGGGGGATCAATACAGGGGAAGGAGATGGTTTATCTGATACATTCCATAAATCTTTTAAGATCAAATTGTAGTTTGTGCCTGTAGACCTAAACCATTGAGAGTTATGTGAGGTTTCCTCCGGTGCTATCTAGACTCCAGTTATTTCAAACTATGATATAGAATACAGAGCATAGGAAAAAAAAAAACATACAGAATCCCAGGCCCAGGCCACACCTGCAGAACCCAAATCTGCATTTTAATAAGACCCCAGGTGACTCCTGTGCTTGTTAAAGTTGGAGAAGAGGGAAGGAAAGCCACCTGCCTTTCCTGGTTCTTTGTGAGCGCACATTTGAGCATGCTGAACAAATGCTTTAAAGTGTATGGCAATAAATAGGGTTCTTTGACGGAGATACTATTTGTGATTGACTGTGTTTCACAAACAAATGCGCTCTGATGTCAACAGCATCCCCATTCTCTAAAGACTCCCAACACAGCCCCAGTGTCACCCAGCTGTGACAGCCTGAGCGATTTCAAACACCACTGATTGACATCCTAAACGGTGCTGGGAAATGCCGCGCTCTGCAGAATCCTTCATCACAAGAACACATCTGCCTTAGAGTTTGCTGTCCAAATGGGGTGCACTTCCTTCAGGAAGCAAAACACTGGGCTTTCCTCTCTTCAAAGCAAATTCTTTTTCTTTTCGATAGAGAGAGGAGCTTCGCACTTCTTCCCAATAACAGGGAGTGCCTGTCCTTGGGCAGCACTGCCCTTCACAGCGTCTCTATGCTCTGAATGGTCTCTGGGTGCAAGGATTATGCAGACAACAAACCCATGGGATACCAAGCAGTGGCCAGGTAGTATGGAAAATGTGTTGTGTGAATGGCTGGCAGGAAAAACCCATGGCTATCATGTTACAGGAAAGAGCTCTCATTTATTTATTTATTTTCTTCCTTCTGTAACTAATTCCAAAAACAGACCCCTGCGTGGAAGCCACAATTCAAGAGAACAAGACAAATTCTTCAAAATTCTAATTGGGGAACAGTTGACTTAATTGGTGTCCATTTGGCGAACAATAGAAAAGCCTCCCCAGCTGGGCTGGGAAAGGACTCTGGGGGACTATAGCTTTGCAAGAAACCCCAAAGCTCAGGGGACTGATTGTTTCCTGAGGTGAAACCTGGAGACCAGAGCTTGGACTAACTCTACAACTGTCAAGCTCCATTAGGGTCAATCAAGGGAGACAGAGCATGGGTTAAACACAGGAAACAGAGCTGACAATGGCGGCATATGTCTCTAGGAGCAGGGAAGGGAGGCAGGCATTGAGGTGACTAATAACAAACCTAAACATTTTTGTTTCAGGTTCAGATGAAGCACTGATGGGTCAAAGATATCCCTCCATTTGGGGTGTTAAATGTCAAGTATTCATAAGGGGTTCAACTGCATGGTCTGAGTTTGCACGATCTGATAGTGTGGAGGACATTTTCCGGGCATCTCATGTCTGAAAATGATCCTTGGAGGTGCTGCAGTAGAACTTGAGGGTTGTCTGGACCAGGACCAAAGGTGGGTTCTACTACCTATTGTTAGCACTGAGTAGGCCCTCAGAGCACTCTAGTCTCGGTTCTCATGTAAAATCTAACATTACTGCTATTCAGTTTTGGGAACCCTTTCTCTATCAACACTCCATTACCTCACATCCTGTCTGAGTCCAAGAGACAGACCTTCCTTTTGTGTCTCTCTGTGTGTAATAGGTCTGCACAGAACAGAACAAAGTGTACCATAGCTTTCCAATAGGACACAGCATATGAATTGTGATTTCAATATAAATAATTATAGGAAATCAAAAATATCACCGAGAAATATAGGGGTTTTTCTACAGTTAGTTAATATATATATATATATATATATATATATATATATATATACACACACACACAATGAAAATCAGCTTACATGCCAATATAAAGAAAGACATCGAGAGGAAAAATGGGGTTTGCTTTATTTTTAATTTTTTCATCTGTGAAGCATCCAGAAGTATTTATTTGAAATTGGTATTCTTTGTCAATCTTTACCTAAATGATTCGTCTTCTCAAGAGTCAGGATATTTACACACTATAAGAAATTGTCCTCACTGGCCATTGTGTTTGCCAACGGCAAGGGCTGTGTTCAATTCCACTGTGGCCAGAGTAGGCAGTGTCTGAAGAGAGAAAAACCAGATATGGTCCCAGTAATTGGAGTATATAAAGTGTGGACTGGCTTTGAGCACTCTCCAAGAATAAACCCCAGGTAAACAGAGAAGGAAGATGGAGGCCGCGTTGTCTCAGCCAGGAACACAGAAACCCTGGACAAAAATGGCCACTGCCACCTGGAGCAGCATCAACTGGAAGGAACAATTTCCTTGTGTGTCATTGCTTCCAGAATCCCTAAGCGAACAAACTAAACATCCTACAGCCACCTTTAAAAGAATAGAGCCCATAGGCAGGAAGTCCTTTTGCTTTCGCGAAGGTGGGCATTTGAAATCCCAGAGAGAGCAAGCAAAGAACTCCCTTCCTTTTTTTGTTCACAGACTTTTCCTGAACTCTGAAAATGAAGTCGGGAGCTTTAGACCAGAGACACAACACCAGCCTGCAACAACCTTGACCTTTCAAATGGAAGGCTGGCGAAATCCATTTTGATCTGAGTTCACCTGTCTGCCTGGCCTCTTCTGAAATGTCAATCTTGCATGAGAATTTGGTTTTGTGAGCTATATATAAACCCTTTATAGGCAAAATGGCTATTTAAATGCAATATTTTTTTTCGTTTTTCTCATAAATTGACCAGGAAGAGAAGAACAGCAGAAGGGTTTTTTTTTTTTGGAGATGGTTCCCCTACCTTTATCCTGACAGTCTAGCTCTGAATTAAGAGAAGAACCTTGTCTGTCCCCTGAGAAGTAATTAATTCAAGAGAGGCTTTTCTTATTCGGGTCAAGATATTTTTAAAGCAGGTGATCTATTACTGCCGATGATAAGAGATTAAGAAAAAAAAATAGATGAAAACCTGTGTGACTGGAGATGGATTAAATGGGAAAATAAAAGCAATAACAGTTAGAAAAATAGAAAAGGAGTCCATGGCCCAATTCTGTCTCAAATGTGCAACAGAGTTGATGTTTTTCTTAAAAATTGGGAATCGGGGCTCTTGTCTGCAGTTCACGAGGTGTAGATTTTCCTGTTTATCATCACGACTCCTTGTCTTTGCATCAGAGTGTGCAATGCTGCCCTCTCTTAACCTTAACATGCTCCATGCATTTTTCTACAAACCTTCTTATCCCTGCAGACCTGTAGCGCATCTCTTACGCAGGGCATGCACCACCAGCCCCAGGCATGTCGGTTTTATGATTGGTAGGTTTATATTTTTTTTTCCCTAGTCTCCTACAAAGCAGGTCTTGGAGTAATTTCAAAATAGTTATTTTCCAAGCCGGGCGGTGGTGGCGCATGCCTTTAATCCCAGCACTAGGGTGGCAGAGGCAGGCAGATCTCTGTGAGTTCGAGGCCAGCCTGGTCTACAAGAGCTAGTTCCAGGACAGGAACCAGAAAGCTACAGAGAAACCCTGTCTTGAAAATAAAAAAAAAAAAGAAAAAAAATAGGTATTTTCCTTGGGGAGTTCCGTTGGGGGAAAATTGCTTATTGACTGGTTTTATCTCACATTATATAATCTAATAATAACGCTTGTTCTCAGGGAGCATTTCAGTAGCCACTACCCTGGAAGAGCCGCGTGTAGACATGCTTCTCAAGTGCATCAGACACAACAGGTCATATTCCTCTCCCATGCCATTCTAGAAGAAACCCATTGCGTCTTCTTGGAAGATCCAGTTCTCCTCTTACATGAACGTTCTCCAAGTCTGAGAAAATAGGATTTGATTTTTTTGTAGACACTCATTTAGCTGATGAGAAAATGACCAGTCAGCTGTAGAGTTTTCTGCAGTTTTTCAGGTACTTGAATGCCCAACCATAGCTGTAAACCAGGTTCTCTTCTAAGAATTAGACAAGCTCACCCCTCCGCGTGCCAATAAATTCCCTTCTCCCATCTCATGCTCTAGAGGTTTATACTTTGAAAAAAAAAAAAACACACATGAGTTCCAGCAACTAAGCAGCTCAAAGTCTTGACATTCTCTGGAGATGATAGAAAAGGTAATGGGGGTGGGGCGGGGGTCATCAGCTCCACGGTTGGTAGGAAGCATCTTGGAGCTGGGCTCCACATTGTCCAGTCACCTCTTCCACACTCTGCTTGCTGATACTTGCAGCGCACCACGCCCCCGTGTCTGTGCTCTGTGCACTGGCACCCAGTTACCAAGCTTTAGACAAGGGGCTGGAGGTTAAAATACACAGACACACACAGACAGACAGCGACACGGGTCATCCTTGAATTCCCCAAGAATGCCCCCTTTATTGTGTTCAGGGGCAGATTATATAGAGGTAGCCACGCCCCAGCCAAACCCACCAGAAACCACTCTCCTGCCATCAGGAACTCCTGAAGGTCTCGTGCTCAGAGCAGCTGTAGGCACTCAGATCAGGGAAATACAAGAAATTCGGGATCTGGGGTCTCACTGCTCCTAACAGATACTGAGTCTCATGTCGCTTAGGCTGGCCTCAAACTTACTATATACCTAAAAATCACCTTGAACGTCTGTTCCTCCTGCTTTTACCTACCAACTGCTGGGATTATAGGTCTGTGCCACTAAGCCATAGTTTATGCTCTTAACATTATTCTGACTTTAGTCTTCTATTATGTGCTTATTTTATCCTAGCTAGACGTAGGGCTAGTAAAACAAGGAAAAAATAGGAAGGAAACTGTCATGTTCAGAGATGTTATAAAAAATCTCCCTGTTGATGGAGCATAAAATGACTCCACTATTCATATATGAAACGATTGGTCCCCAGGTTTTGGAAAGGGGACTGGATCTTGATTGGCTGACCTTCTGAGTGGATCAGTTCTTTGGTAAATTCATAATTTGATGGCGTAATTGAGAAGTAGTGCGACTGAGGGTGGAACCTTTTGGGAGGAGGCCACAGAGGGGCGTGCTTTTGAAAGATAAGGCTAACTCCAGTCGCTTTCCCGCTCTGGTTCTGCTTCTTGCCTACTGCAAGAGAAGCGACTGGGCTCCATCCTTGTTTGGCTTCTACCCTACCACATGCCCAAATGCAAAAGAGCCAGCTGACCGCGGACCGAAATCTCTAAAACCGTAATCAAAATGCACCTCTCCTCTTTTGTCTTCCTCTGGCATTTTGCCACACCTGTGGAACACTCACTATCGTACCCCTCAGATGGGAAAGGACGGTGCCCTGAATTCATCACATCTAGCTCCATGAGAGGACTACCTAATCCAAACATGTGAATCAAGAACCTATGGTATGTATGATGCTGGGATACATTTTTCCTTTGTGATAAGCAAAAAGTCTTCTCATTCTCAAAGACTTACCCACTTCCTGGATCCCCTGTGGTTGTTTTAGTAACTGAAAGGGTTTACCAAGAGTTTACAAACTGTGTCCCAAGATGAAGGCCTTCCTACTTCTTCCCTTATCTAGATGGTAATCAAGACACATTAGTGACTCCTTCGTAAATGTATAACAAAACTAAATTTCTGCAAGGCACACTGGCTCATGCCTGTAATCCCAGCACTTGGGACACAGCAACAGGACATTAGCTGCAAGTTTGAGACTATCCTGGTCAATAAAGAATCCATCCAAGCATGGCTGTCTAGTAAAGACCCAGTCTGAGACAACGAAATAGAGAAGCAAAACTGAATTGAATTTGCCATCTAGAAACCTTTTCATCTTTAAACTTGGAAACGTGGTATTCTTTTGTACATTTTTGTCAACACCTCCTAAACTGCCTTCTTCCTTGGAAGTGGGTAAATTAATGTACCCGGTTCCTCCCCTTTCCTACCTTATACCCCCATTCACAGTACTCAGCATGTGTGAATGCACCTTCTAAGTTCTTTATGCATCTTCTAACTAAGAAGATACGCTTCATCCTTCCATAACTATGACTTCCAATACTGTATCCATAATGCCTTAAATAACATAAAAATATTTTCATTTTGTTTCATAGCAGGAAGTGGCGCACATACAGAATTGCTCAGAGAAGACACATTTATGATTCTAAAGTGTCAGACAATAATTGTAAGATCCATCAACAGGAGACTTTTACATGAATTATTTGGCATTCATATAATGAAATAGTGTACAGTAATTAAAAAGAATGAGGCAATACTGTAAATGAATCACCAAAACTTCCTCCATCGAAAGCAAGGAGTATGACCAATTATATCTTTATGTATGTATATATGTATATATATATACATATACAAGCTTGCGTGCTATTTGCTTCTCATGTGTGGGTCTCTTGGAAGGCTATCTGCTGAAACAAGTAATGATGTTGTCTCTACTGAGTAGAAAAGAATAAGAGAGATCTAAAAGAATTCACCATGTATTCTTACAACATTGCCCTATCTGGCCCATACATCAGCTATTAAAATATGATGTCTTTTCGTTTTTAACTTTGGGTACTTTTAAAATATTTACTTGCCTTACCTAACTTCCAGCTTATGCCACCCTGCCAATATATGCTCGACAAAGATTTACCAAAGCAAGCATTTCTTAAATTGTGATGCCGTTTTCTGTTTTACCACTTCTTAAGCATCCCTGTGGCATATACTTGCTGGTGCTGTCCTGGAGCCATCACTACCATCCATCTCCAGAAATCTTCATCTGTACAAGTGTAAACTTTGTACATGCTCAACAAATCCCATTCCTCTGCCATCTGCCCTGCACAGTGAGCACTTGCCCCTTTCTGTCTCCTCAGTAGGACAGCTCCAGGGACATCATGCCATGGTCTCACAGAGCATCCCTCCTGTTGTGTGTGGCTCCTCCCCCTCCACACGCATAACAGCTTCAAGAGTTGCATGTTGGAGGATGTTTCAGAGTTAACTTTCTATGAGGGCTGAATAACATTCCATTATATGCAATAGACACATTTTGCTTTGGATAGAGGATGCCAGGATGGTCATGCTCCCTAGAGAAACCCTTTAGATAAGTGTGAAGGATAAGAAGCTTGGGTTGTAGCACTGGATGTTGGTCCCAATATCCCCTACCATGTCTGTTAGCATTGTATGGAAGAATGGAAAAGAAACGAAATTGCTTTTCTAAATTTGTTTTTATTTACCAACACAATCTTGGTAAGAAATGTCTTCTCCAGATGAGCTATGTGTATCATAGCTTTTGAAAGCTATGTGCTCAACAGCATTGAGCACAAATTGAGAATTTATCTCAAGCAATGCTTTTAAATTAACAGTTTGGGCTTTTGTTTTACTTTGATGTGTGTGACTCTGTGTGTGTGTGTGTGTGTGTGTGCATGTGAAGAGAGAGAGACACAGAGAGAGAGAGAGAGAGATAGAGAGAGAGAGAGACACAGAGAGAGAATATACACATGAATAATACAGGTTCCTATAGAGTCCCAAAATGGTGTCAGATAACCTGGAGGTGGAGTTGCAGGTGACTGTAAATTGCTCAGTGTGGATGCTGAGAACCTAGCTCAGGTTCTGTGTGAGAAGTGAGCCCATCATACTTCTGAGCCATCTCTCCAGTCCCAGCATGGCTTTCTTCACGGTCTGCGTAAGAAGCAATATCATATAGCCTGTGAAACATTTAAGTACATATCTTAATAACTTGCAAGGATTTTAATGTAAGAAAATCAGTACTTCTCAACTAAACACAACATTATTTCATTGCAGTTTACCATTGCCAAAATTTAGCTGGTGAATTTTATAAATTTACAGTGCGTATAAAAATTATATCACTAATTTAAATGAAGTACATTTGGAAATGTGCTTTTTTTCTTTCTTTATTACCGTAATTATTATCATAACTGTACGTACTTTACCTGAAAAAGTCTTAGTGTTCCTAATGTATCTCAATACTCTTTAAAAAAATAACCCTTAAAGTTTAAGTGTGTGTGTGGGGGGGGGGTAGCAATTGGATAATTAACATAGACAACATTTGAATATCAGAATATATCCAGGGTTGAGTCTGACATTGCATTTAGTGAGGGATCAAAGGAGGAAGTATGTCATTCCGTTCCCACACCGGATATGGTGAATCAACTCTGTGTTGTTTACTGCGTGCTTTAATTAGCTACATTGAACACACACACACAATTCCATCTCCTCTGGAACAGGACCCCCTCCCAGTGAATCATTTCATATTTTTAAATTGTGGCATTTATTAAATGAATTCAGCTTTAAGTCATTTCTTAGTATGGAGGAAGGAGCATCCGATCGTGGACCCAAGAACTGGGTGACTGAGATGGAGCTCAACTGCTCATGTCTGTGAACACTGCACAAACACCAACTTTATATACCTGGGGAGCATAAAGGGAAATAGATGGGTTCATATAGAGTTCTAAATGCATGGAAGCCTACAATGCAAGTCTACAAAGACTAAGGGTCAAGAACACCGCAGGCATTAAGGAAACATTAGCTTTCTTCCCTTCTTTAATGTTTTTCCATCAAAAGATTTTATGATGCCATCATTAAGGAGTTACTTATATTAAAGTTGAAGATGTGTAGGAGCTCCCAAACTCCCCTTGTTTTGCCAAATTCAGTTCTTTGCAGTGAAAGTTTCTACAGTTTTCTACATTGATTTATAACCTTTGAGGGGAAAAAAAATCTTAATTCTCCATGGTTCCTGATCACTTAGGCTTTTGTGGACTGGGGTAGCACAGCATGCCACATGTTTTCCTAACAAATTGCATTCGGACACTTTCCGACACCTTCATTATTTTAACTCAGGTAATAATTAGTCACTGTCAGAGAAGGGACTTAGGTTGTGCAAATCAGAATAAATTTACCTTGCCGTAGCTGCAGTCACAAATGAAGCAATAAATTAGAAATACCAAATTGTTCCGGACTTAAGAGATCACAAATCAAAATCGCTCCCTGAAACCCAAGAAGAGGCAGAAGATGGCCACAATCTCTCTGAGAACTTAATTTTTCCATATAAACTTTTGAGCTGGATCAGTTTGTGACAAATCCCACAGAGAGTATTCAACATCACCTTAGTAGGAGCTTCCACGCTGTCTCAGCAAACAGAGAGCTTTTTCCTCCTCTAGGTGGAAGCTCCTAAAAGACACACACACACATACAGGGGGGGGGGGAGTCACACACACACTGAGAGAAAGACAGACACACAGAGAGACACACAAAGGGAGACAGATGGACAGACAAAACACACATGCACACACACACAGACAGACACACACTGAGACATACACACACACACACCGACACACAGATGGACAGACAAGACACATACACAGATACACACAGACAGACATGCACACACACACACACATACTTCTTTGAGCATGCACACACATACATCGCCACATATCTATATGTAAAACCACTTAAGAACTTTGAAAAGTCTTTTGGAGTACACTTGTGCTCTGAAAAAAGTAGTACTTGTGCTTAATATACCTGGGGTCAAATTGGAAAGTCCATGGTAAGATCTGTAACTAGCCTAACATCTGTTCTCACAGGTGGTTAATTTGCAGAGGGTTGTCACTGTCAGGACACAGAAAGTTTAAGATATTATATGATGAATAACCCTGCTACATATGAACCTGAGTGAAGAAGAAAAATGTAAGTGGGACAAATGTCAGGACCTACACGTTCATCCAAAAAAGTAAAAGGTGGATGAGAAACATATAGCTTAGTCCAATGCTCTGTGGAAGCTATTATTGGTTTCAATTTTTAAAACAGGAGTTGTACATGTCATCAATATGACAGGATGTCCAGTGTGTTAGTCCAGCATTGCTCTTGACTACAGAAGTAGATGTGTTTCAGGTAAGGAGCCTGTCATGTGATCCCTGGTCAAATGAAGAGAACAGTATGTGCATTTGTGTGAGTTACAGCCTAAAGAATGCATGGAGACATGAAGCTGAAGGAAAGCCTATGACATTGCCAGTGTGGTAGATGTGTCTTCATGCCATTTGATGGCTAAGTAGGAAAGATGACTATATCTACAACTGGCTGCCTAATGCAGTGTGTGGTTCATTACTGTTCTATTGGAGGCAACCTCAGAGGGACACCCTATAGCCGCATTGTTTAATTGTGGTACTGTGTTTTCTAAAAGCATCTATGTGGCTTCTTACTAGAAGCTATTTGTACTATTATAATAAAATACTGTAGACTAGTAACCCTTGAATCACAGAAACCTATTTCTTGAGTGTTCTAGTGCCTGCCATTATGGCAACAGATCGGATGTCTGGTGAGGGCTCTTGTCTTGTCTGTAGGTACCACCTTACCACAGGGCATCAAATGACAGGAGTGTGAGGGACACCCTGGAGTCTCTTCACACCTACCATGTTTATAACCCAGAATCCAATCATTGCCCTTCCTCTCCTATTGCTATTACTTTCAGGCTAAGATTTCAACCAGAGACCCAAATACCATAGAATTTTCTAATACAAAATTCTAGGGATTCACAGAATTCTGTCTCCTCACATTTCCATGAGGGTTCAGGCATAATGAGAAGGGGATATATAATATATCTAAGTTCCAGGTCTGACTGGGGTGACTCTAAGTCAGCAATTCTCAATCTCTTAGTCTCCAGTCCTTTAGGGACTGAACGAATCTTTCACAGGGGTTGCTAAGACCATCTGCATATCAGATGTTTACGTTACTGTTCACAACAGTAGTAAAACTACAATTGTGAAGTGGTAATGAAAATAGATTTATGGCTGGGGGGGTCACTACAACTTTAAGGAAACATAGCATTAAGAAGGTTGAGAACCACTGCTCTAACCTAACATATTTGAGTACTCTTTAAGATTTATTATTTATTTTTTCATATTCTTATAAGTTTAAATGAGTATATATGTATATATACATATATGTCATATATACATATGTGTATATACATATATGTCATGTACATATATATGTTGTGGGTGCAAAAACCCAAAAGACGGTGTTGAATCCCCTGGAACTCGAGTTACAGGTGGTTGTGAGATGCTGTGTATGTGCTGGGAACTGAACCTAGGTCTTTTGCTAAGCAGTGAGTTTTCCTAATTGCTGAGCCATCTATCTAGCCCCATATTTGAGCATTTAAAACTGAAGGAGAGTTCACACATCAAGTCCATGGACAGAACATGGCTGCCTTAGCTTTCTCGCCTTAGACTACTATATGGAAAATATTGGCCGGGTGATGGTGGCGCACGCCTGTAATCCCAGCACTTGGAAGGCAGAGGCAGGCGGATCTCTGTGAGTTTGAGGCCAGCCTGGTCTACAAAGGGAGTTCCAGGTCAGGCTCCAAAGCTACAGAGAAACTCTGTCTCGAAAAACCAAAAATTAAAAAAAAGACATAAATAGCAATAAAAAAGACTGTTGAAATATTTTCCAACCTGTAAGATGTAGACAAAGTGATTAATTGTTTCAGGAGAACTTATAAAGAAAACACTGTAATTTTAGACAATATGATTTCAAAGTAATATATAATATAGAATTATGATATAAAAGAATAAAAAGAAAAATTCTTATGAAAGAAATCTGGCTAACAACATTATGGCAGATATTGAAGAAGAGGAAAGGGAAGAAGACTGTTTTCCATTCTTGTTCCTTTTTTGAGTTCTGTGTGGTTGAGGCACACGAGCGTTATGTAAGAGACAACAGACTGAGCTCTGTGGTTAGTATCCTTGCTTGGCTTAGATCTCAGAACCCTGACCAGGGCAGTGAAGAGTTGAAAACTAGACAAATACAGGAACACAAAGAAAACCAGGGATCCAGTGGCTTGGGCTGCTGGGTAGAGACACTGCTGCACCCCACATTTAATAAATATGTTTAACATATTTATTACTTACAGTTGAACAGGAAAAGAGCGTTTGTGTTACAGAACTGAATCAAGGAGGCAGCTGAACCTAATCACCGTACTAGCTAGAGCCACCTGACTAGCTTATGCAAAAATTTCTCAAGACTGTAGTCAAGTAAAGGAAGTAGTTCCCCAAGTAAGGTAAAACAGACGACCTTCACATACAACAGACCTCAGGAATCCTACCACTGGCCTTCAACCATGATTGACTGAGTACCATGGGGGACCTGAAGCTTGGTTCCATACCTCAGAAAACACCCGGAATAAACAAAGGTGTCTGAGAAGAATCTAGAGGGAAATTGACACTGCCATTAGGATTTCTCTTTGTATTTGTTTGTTTACTGGCAGTGTCTCCCACTATAGCCCAGACTAAACAGGAGCACACTGTGTAGGCCACCTTGTCCTCAACACTTTTCAGGCAACCCTACTTTTTCAGTCCCTTGATAGCCTGGAGCCGTCACACCTAGCTAACGATTCCTAAATGAGAAGGCCATGAAGGCCAACTTTCTGCTTCCATCATAATCACTGAGCTCTTGAACGATACCTTAGAGCCTCAGATGATCTTATTAACTTTGGGGGCTCATGTGTAGCTCCGAGGATCATTTGGTTTTGTAGGTGATGTTGAAGCATTATACCTGTGGGGTCGGAGCCATTGGAGGATTTTCAAGTTTCAAAATCTGTTCCTTCCTCAGTCCAGAGTAAAACTTCCTTCAAAGTCTTCTTCCACTGCAGCTAAGCTAAGTAGGGCGTCTGTTGGCCTCCTGTAATTATAGACACCTATTCGAACAATTTAAAGAGCTGATATCTCACGAGGGTAAAGTTAATGCCCTGCTTCTGGTTGGTAAATCTTTTTTGCACAGTCTACCCCCACCCCCTTCCTGCCGTCAAAATATGCTCAGTATCCAAAATTTGCTGAACAAAGAGCCCTTGATTCTGTTCAATCACAGAATTGTCTTACCTTTAGCAAGTACTCCTTGTGGGATACAGCTTTCTGAGGACACTTACCAGAAATCAATGAGGTAATGAGTGGAGCGGGCAACACGATTCCCTCAAAGGGACAATGGTTGAATAGTGAAGGCCTCCTGGAAGCATGTGCTGTCATTGCTAGTCAGAAGTGGTAACACTCTCAGTTGGCAGAGTTTTGACTGCAGGTTTCACGGATAAGGTAAAATTGGAGCCGGAGCTGAAAAGCCAGGAACGTTTCCCTCACAAAGAGATATGAGGAAGGTCTTTTAAGTGGGGAGGCTAAAACGTAGAAGATCTCAGGAGAGAAAAATTCACACGGCTCGACATGCATTGTAATAAAAGTTACAAACATTAGAAAAGTGAGGTTAGGTTCAGGGGCCAAGAAGCTGAGAAGACAAGAAGTCGCACCAAGGTGGGTGAGGGGCACCCATGGGACCTGCAGCCCGCACGTACCTCTCTGCCCTTCTCATCTGCTTACTTTGAAACGGTCTCTTTTGTAAGTCAGCCAGTCCAGTTTACTGAGAATCCGTACACATAATTTCGGCAGATTCTGGCTGTCAGTGATGGTCCTTTGGTACTCAGTGTTGATTGGCAATTTACGCTCAGGTGCATAGCATATTCCTTAGCCGCATAGCATATTCTTCCTCTGCCCTGCCCCGTTGAGACAGGCTTTCTCTGTAGCTTTGGGGCCTGTTTTAAAACTAGCTCTTGTAGACCAGGCTGGCCTCGAACTCACAGAGATCCACCAGCCTCTGCATCCAAGTACATAGCATATCCTTAAATGGCATTTTTTCTTATCTTAAGTATTTTCCATTTCTTGGCCTTTCCATCTGAGTTTACACTCATAATTCCCCACAAAGACTTGCCACCACCTCTGGCTCCAAGTGACTGCGTTAGACCTTTTCTGTGTATTATTGGTGGAATACTTTTTCTAAAACCTAGTAACTGAATTTTTAAGACTGGGAGGCACTTTTGGCATCTGCGCCCAGTACTTTCCAAGTTGTCTTCCTTGGAACTCCAGCTGCCACAAACAGTCACAGAAATGTTTCCCACGAAGTTTTTGATCTGCTCTACCCCTGTGCTTGCCTTTGGCCTTCACGATGCCGAGCCTCCTCCAAAAGACAGAGACTTTACAAAAGTCAGCTGAACTTTGTACCGCTCAGGGATCCCCAAACATATCTTACATTTTTTCTGGGGAGGACCCTAAGGAAAGACTGGGATATCTATTTACTCACACCATTTTGTGGCCATTTGCAGATGAGACGCCTTTAGAAAACTCTACACAGGCTGAAGAGGATGGTCCGTCAGTAAAGTGTTGGTCATATAAGGATAAAGAACTGAGCTGAAATCCCCAAAATCCATGTAAAAAATTAGGTAATCCATCCCGGCACTCCCATAGCCAGATGGAAGTGGAGACAGGAGAAACTCCCGCAAAAGGAGGACCAGATAGCCGGGCATATGCCACGGGAACCAACAAAGAGATCTACCTCAAGCCAGGCGGAATGCGAGGACAGTCACCCACGGTGGTCCTCTGATCTCTGAGGATGCACTCTGCATGTGTGCATCTGCACTCACGTCTGCACACTTGTGCATGCACACAAAGACACACATGCATCACAAACAAAGGAAAATCTGAACGCTACGTTGTAGCTTTTTTCTGCTCAAACCTGTTACAGGATGCGGTTGGGTTTGCTTTAGGTTTTCCCACTGCATTTGCTCTTTGGAGAACGCTTTCATTTTAAATTATTTACTCAATAAGTTAGAATGATTTGTTTCATAATTACTTCCCTTCTCTAGTGGTCTCTAATTTCCTGTGAGGGCAGAGGCCTGGCCCCTCTTGTATACTCCTCTCGCTGGCGCTCAGTCCACATCTGGCACGTAGAGGGCATGCTGTAATGTCGACTAACCAGCTACTGATACTATCACAGCAAGAGTTTGTGGACTTGGCCTGCATTATAGCCAGTTACTCCTTCGATTTTACCCAGTTATACTATCATTTTTCACATTCAATTTGGATTGATTCATTTTTGAACAAGATGACTTCACACACAGTGAGCATCACATAGTCAGAAGATTTCAGCTTTGCTGGAGCAGTTGTATCAGCAATGGGCAGATGTCACGGATGGGGGACAACTACAATAGATTTTTATGTACTCTTGATTATTGAATCATTAAAAGAATGAACAACAAAGAGTTCCTGAGATCTCTTGGGCTGCCAGCTCCACTTCCCTTGGTAGTGACTCCTAGGATGTAGAAAAGGGTAATTTATATCACATATCACATCAGTGGTCCCCTTGCGTCCCTCACCTGATTATACACAATTTTACGTATGCATATCACTCCTCCCACGCTTTGGTGTTTAATCCCCTTCCACCCACTTCCGTGATTTCTACTCTGGGCCCCTACAGCCCATTTTCTTTCTTTTTATTTTTTAAACAATCTTCTTTTAATTTTACATACCCAACCCAGTTTCCTCTCCCTCCCCTCCTCCTGCTCCCCCATCTTCCCCCTCACCCCATCCACCATTCCACTCCCTTAGAGAGGTGAAGGCCTCCCATGGGAAGTCAGCAAAGTCTGTTACATCACTTGAGGCAGGACCAAGACCATCCTCTTTGTATCTAGGCTGAGCAAGGTGTCCTTCCATAGGAAAAAAAAAAAAAACATTTTCTTTTAGCTGGGGCAATGACGATGACAATGTTTGAGTTTGTCAGGAGGACCCATGGCTCTGGTCTTGTGGGTGGACCAGTCCCAGATATTCCGTAGCGGAACTTGGAGGGACTGAGCCCAGGACCCTAACTTCCGCTAGTTCTTGTTTATGTCTGTTAAATTGCCCACAGTGATGTCTGCTTTCCCCATGCATGAACTCTGCAGAGAACCAAACGCAGCAATGCACACGAAAGTAGCGTGTTAGCGATGAAGATCTCTGCTCATCTCTTTTCCTGAAAACCCTAATCACGAGAGTGACTCATGATACGCTTCTCCGTGCCAATCTCCTTGAAAAAAAAAAAAAAAAAAAAAAAAAAAAAACAGATCCCCACCATGCAAGGTAGGAATTAAAGGTTTGAAAGTCTTGCAACAAATAAATAAGCAGAGAAGAAACCATCTGGTTTTGATTCGGAGAGTCCCACAAGCAATTTCACGGGCAAATCCTTTCTTTGTATATTTGGTTAATGTAGTGAATATTACCATCTGACAGACACTAGCATCCTGCAGAACACACTTTGGTGAAGGTCTCCCCTAGCTAAGGTAAAATATCATGGGTGCAGTGCCCTTCTCCCAGAAAACTGTCAGTTATGACATGTCTTAAGGTCCCTTGGCCTCTCGAATCAATTGTAATGAGATACAGTGAATCATTGGGTACACTGGCAAAGAGATGCCTGGGAACAGGGAACCTTCTAGATGATGATAGAAGGTAGGCATGCCTTGACTTGCATGGAAAGAAGTCCTGGAGCTCCGAACACCAGTCCTGACGTCTCTTTCCAGGAGTGTACGGCAATATAATTTACTCTCCCGCATGGTAGGTGACATCCTTTTACTAGCTCTTTGTCATTTGTGCCATCCTTGGGTGTCACCCATCCTCCTTTGCTTCTTGAAGAGTCACCAGTGACTTTCATTTTGGTTAGATTCTGTTTGTTAGTTTGTTTTGTTTGTTTATCTTTGTTTCATCAGATGAAGTCTAAACTTCTTAGCAGCGACTTCCCACCTCTCATGGTCTTATCTGTCTCTTCTTCCCAGCCTCCCCTCTGGTCTAACCTTGCTCACCCCTTATTCTTCTCACGTCACCTTGTTTTCTAAGTGTGACACGCCTTTCAGATCCCAAGCCTTTAGATATGCTGTATCTTCTGCCTAGAATGGAGTTAATCCAATATCTCTTGTTAGTCCCAAATCCAACCTAAGTGCTGTTTCAGCTACTTAATCTTTCCCTGCTCTGGGGTTACTATTCTTACCGCAGCGAACATGACTGGTGCTGTGTATCAGTCCCTGGCATGGACGGCAGAGCCATTGCAGTTTGCTTTGGTCTGTTTATGCCTAGTGGCTAAAGCAGTACACTTTCTCTATAATAATTACACGGGCACCGGAGCCTTCTTCCTAACCCACAATCCCCTGTTCTCTATGTTGCCATCTATACCACCCTCACACTGATGGCTTCACCTAATGTCGTTTTACCCCTGCTGTGATATAAATGTCCCATCCAAACTCTTATCGAACTGACCTGCCATCTTAATAGTATTAAGAGGTGGGTTCTTCGAGAGGTCACCTGTCATGAGGGGACCGACTTGACTTCCGGGTCTGACTAAGGCTCTTATCAAAGGAGTGGGCTAGTTGTCAGGGGAGTGAGCGCCACAGCGAGTTTCATCTGATTTCTTCCCCGTCTCACAGGCATGCCTCTTTACCATGCAGCGACTTCGCCAAGTTATAAGGCAGCTGGAAGGGGCCATCAGGTGCCAGGTATAATCTCTTAACCTTCCCTTCCCCAGATTGTAAGAAATAAGCCCGCGTTCTCTCTCCATCACTCAGACAGCAACAGACAGCATCAGAGTCCGGAAGATCCCAGCTACAAACATCAGAAGCTAGGGCTGGGAGACAGGAAATAGTCAATGAGCATGTACATCATTAGGTCCATTATAGAATTATTTAAATTAGTATCTCAAGGACCTAGCACATAGTAGGGTAGTTGACCCATAAAGACTACACATAAGCATTCAATAACTTCTTTTTTGTGGACAAATGCATTGACTAACTAGCAAACTGGTTGCATATAATTTAAGGCACAGAATCATAAACAGGAGATGGGGTTGTCTCGATATGTCACAATAGGCAGCAAAAAAAAAAAAAGAATCAGGTTGGTATTGGATCATTTAAGAGGCTTGGGGGAGGTGGAAGTGAGCAGATGTCTCCCCTGACCCATGCCAAGAACATGGGGTGCAAACTGGCTTTGCTGGATATCTTGGCATCATCAGGCTGAGAGCCTTAAGTGTTTTATGTATTATGTCTGTTCGTATGTGTCTAAGAACAGCTATGTGGAACTGTTTGTCCTCTGTTTTGAGAGATAAAAAGAACTGAATATTTAATAGATACCAGATAAGAGTGTTAGCAAAAAAAAGAAGGAAGGAAGAAAAAAAGGAAGAAAGAAGGAAAGAAAGAAAGAAAGAAAGAAAGAAAGAAAGAAAGAAAGAAAGAAAGAAAGAAAGAAAGAAAGAGAAAAGAAAAAAAGAAAGACAGACCTCTACTTTTTGTTCCACATGGGAATGTTTATCTGGTGTGCATGTGTATATACATGTTTTTGTGTGTTGGGGGTGAACAAATGTTTCCAGATTTGCATGTGTTTGTAGGGTGTGGGTGTGAGTGTCTGTATGTGTGTGTGTGCGTGCATGTGTGTGCATGTGCATGCATATGTGTGTGCGCATGCGCATGCATGTGTGTGTGTGTGTGTGTGTGTGTGTGTGTGCCCAAATTTGGCACCAGGTGTTCACTCAGTCTCCATTTCATGTGTGGAGTCAGGATCTCTTATGAAACCTGGAGCTCACAAATTCTTGCCAGTCCAGCCAGCCAGCTTGCCCCAGGGATCCCTCTCTCTTGGTCCCAAGTTCTGGCATTACCTGTTATGCCTGCCCAGCTTTTCTTTACATGGGGCCCCAGGACCTTCTACTCTGATCTTCACTTTTGAGCATCGGGTGTTTAATCTTTTGCACCTCCTCCCCAGAAAGAGATTCTCTAGAACTGCAAACTCAGGTCTGAATAATGCCCAATTACAGAATACATTAATCCCGTCTAAAGAGTATATATTAGGCTTGAACATCTCAAAATAAAAAGATAGCGATTTCTTAAAAAGAAATCACTGGAAAAAATGTTTCTATAGAATCAGAGAGGATATGCATTAAATTATGCCCCCTTTTTTATATATTGGTTGAGAGCCCACTGAGACACACTGCTCAGGTGAGTGGGCAGGGGGCAGCGAACACTGCGCAAAGTCTACGCTGTCACGGAGCTGCTCGTCTCTCAGAAATTAGGAGGGTGGTCTGTAACAATTAAGGAGGCTGGAGTCCATTTGTTATCTCCCTAAATGGCTGAAGGAGCTGCTGACTGCCGGCTGCTTTCCTCAGAAAGCTGCCAGCCATATTTGCAAACACAAATGCATATTTACTCTCTGATGAATAATGAAGGTTATTTATTGCGTGTGCTTGAAATAATGGTTGATTCTGGAGGGCCGTTCATAAAACCTGCATCAAAAGTGTGTTATGGCCTGACGTTTTCATTGCGGTTCAAGTAAAATCGTCCTTGGAAATTGTCTTGCTTACCAAATTGCAATCATAAAGGCAGGGGGTTCAGGCTGGGGGATCACTTTGTATTGTGAACTTCTGGATAATATGTACCATAACGAGTTTAATTGAATCATTCAGTTGGGTTTTTGCCCAGAAAAGTGGGAATTTAAACGCTGATGCAGCTTTAGCTTCCAACAACACCAGTCAGCACTCCTTAGATTGGATGTAAATAATCCTATCTGCAGATCTGCGGTAGGATAGGAAGAGGCTTGTCCGTCAACTTGCTAGCAAAGGTAATTAAATAATTCCATCATGTCTTAATACATGTGAAAAAATCGCAGGCTTCAACCTAATTTTTGATGTGCATTTTCCTTCTAGCTCCTAGAAGAAGGAACGCTGAATTTCTAAGCGACCTTTATCTGACTTTGGGAGTGCAGAAACAACATAGAATGTACAGAGAAGAGATGGGGAGGGAAGGAAAAGAGGAAGATGGAGAAGGAGCAAAGGGATGGGAGGAGGAAGGAGGAAGAAAGAGGGAGAGGGGTAAAAGGAGGGATGGAGAGAGAGAGAGAGAGAGAGAGAGAGAGAGAGAGAGAGAGAGAGAGAGAGAGAGAGAGAACCAGCTCAGAAGTTGCCATAGCAACAAGAGCATCTGCTCCTGACCTGTGTTTGGAGAAGTTTGCCCTAAACACAATCTGACCTCCTTGAGTTGTATGATTCTTCTTTCCTTAGGATTAGAGATCCAAATTTAGTTCAGATTCTACATTTTAAAGTTCATCTTGATTTAAATTCTGAACTTCTCAAGTCTTATTTCCTGAGCTCCGGGCTTATCATTGCATTCCCAGGAAAATAAATCAGCCTTGGGGTCACTTAGAACATTATCATCAAGTCGACACACAACAGGAATGAAATGCAACTCAAAACAAAAAGGCTGCTTCAGGTTAGCCTGGCCAGAAGAGAACAGTGCTCAGTGCTGCTCAACGGGGGCTCAGCGAGCAAGCAAGGTGTAAGAAAGAAGAGCCCCATGGGAAGACAGGAAGAGGCAGCTCTCACCTCCTTCCTCCCGAAACCCCACCACCGCCTGACAGAATGAAGCTGTCCCTGGGTCCCCTTAGGTTCTCAGTCCTGATTTTACACTGTCTCATGAACTTTTCCTGAGGAGTCTAGTTTGTTTATCCTCCAGAATTCAGTCTTTGAGCCCCAGTGAAACCAAAGGCACCATCTTGGCCCTTTCTTCCTCATATGAACTGCTCGTTTCCCCCAGCGAGGCAAGCCACTGTGCGGTCTTCGGTTTCCTACCATCCAAGTCTTTGTCTCTACTGAAAATCCTGGAGCCTTTTCCTGCACCAACGGAAAACTCATCATTGCTTCCTCTGACCAGCTTCTGCATCTGTGAGCGGTTTCTAATTGGCGTCATGCTTAAACTCCGTGTTCAGATTGATATTTAATTTTCTCTTACCCTTCTGGCTTTTCTTCCCGAGCAGTGACGTGGGTTCATCCACTTTCTACTTCACTAGCATGTCCAGCAATGTGACCTTCTTCATGTCACCTGATGCTGCCTTTAGTTACAGCGACACACACACACACACACACACACACACACACACACACACACACCTACCTCTGGGGTTTATTTCAAAAGATTTCTGAGCTGACCTTTCTCTCTGGCCTTGGATAGCATTTTCTTCATTGCCCCAGGGACATTGTTCTTCAAACCGGCCCGTGACCTCCCTGCAGAACAATGTCTGTTGCTTTGGTCTTCACTGATGTCATCGCTTTACTCTCGCATCGGCCCCTCCACGTCCTCTCCATGTCTTCTGCTGGAAGTCATGACCTCCTCTGTCTTTGGTATACCCAGGCAGATAAAAGCCTAGGGAAAAAGCCCGGAGACCGTGGAGAACGAGAGGCACATGTGATGCTGTGCCATCTTGGTCATGCCCGCCGAGATGATCAAAACTCCACTGCAGGCTGCGTGTGGCCTGTAACCCCGCTCGAAAATTTCCATTTGTGGACACAAGAGAATTTCGGAAGCCACCAGCTTTCTTTGCTGCTCTTCTAGATTAGATTGTTTGTGGAGTGTCCGTAAAAACGCAAGTTTCCTTTTCAGAAAGAGTCTCTCTCTCTCTCTCTCTCTCTCTCTCTCTCTCTCTCTCTCTCTCTCTCTCTCTCCCTCTCTCTCTCTCTCTCTCTCTCTCTCACACACACACACACACGTATATATACATGTACGTGTGTGTGTATATACATATATATATATATGTATCTCCTAAAGTGTATCTCCTAAAGAAACTTCTAATAAAAATGGCCACCTGTGTTAGTCAACTTTTCATCATCGTGACAAAGCGCTCCTGAGACAATCCAACATAGAAAGAGAAGCGATTCATTCTGTCTCATGTTTCTGGAGTTCTCAGGCCATGGTCTGCCATTTTTTTTTCCTTCTGTGCCCATAGCAAAGCAGCAAGCACATCATGGCGGGATCACGAGGTTGAGGCATGCGAGGCTCCCTATGTCTACGGAGTAGAGGGGAAGGATGGAGCTGAGGTCCCATTGTCATTTCAAAGTCGTGCTTCCAGAGACCTTACCTCCTCCACTAGGCCCCCACTTTAGGGGTCTATTGCATCACAACAGCACCCCAATGATGGTAGCCAGGCCATTGTGGCTCATTGAAACAAACCAAACAACGACTCCAATGCGTTCCTCCTTAAAGTTCCTGCCAGTCTTGGTCCTAACTGTGCCAGAACAGAGCATTGTACAAAGTCCTTCAAGCAGACATTATCTGCTTTTGAGCTTGCGGACAACAGTGATGCCATCAGGGGTCCTGAAGCATCTAGCAACTTGGTTGGCACTTTGGATAGTGGATGTGGTTGGAGAAGAACGTTAAGAAGCACGGAGAAAGAACTAGTCAGGGCAAGAAGACTTATTCTCAGGCTCTGAGCAGATCATTCCAGAGCGATAAAACTTTTCAAAAGACACAGAAATTGAACCATCAGTCTCTGTCACAGAAGCCTCTAGAATCACTTCTAGCTTTCAAACATGAGAATGATCACCCCAAATCTACTTTATAGATCGCTGAGGATGTAGCAGGCCCACATTTGTTTTTCCTGAGGTGCATACCAAGTTCTCTTTAATTTTGGCCACATTGTGCTTCTATGAAAGTTTCATATTTGAATTTATGGAACTGTTATATTGAAATGGAATTATGTTACACCTTTAAACCTCAAGTGGATACTAATATTTTATTAAATACAGCTGCCACCAGGCAATAAAACCTCCAAGGGGCCACGCAAAGAGTGTGTGGTGCTTTTGTATCTGTTTCTTCTCCTGGCTGCCATATGCTAGCAATCCGTATGTGCTGTCTACTGCTCAATATGGATGCCGGCATAGTATAGAGTTAGCCTAGAGCGCTGCACAGCACCTGCAGAATTTCAAAACCCTGCACGCTGGATGTCACCAAACAAAAACCCTGAGCTGCGCTTTCAAGCACAAATGCACTTACAGTCGGTTAATGAGATAGGCAGAGCTGCTGCAGAAGCCAGCAAAGTTAATTTCGTTGTACAAGTTTGGGAAATAAGGCTGGACTTTTGAGGACAGATCCTCTGCAGTCGTAATTAGCTTTAAGATAAATCCATTTGGTATGCGCGCAGTTTTTCATTAGGCCACGCATCTTCTCTCCCATGTGCAATGCTTGAAAGGTTTACATTGCATAAAATTAGGGCTGTATAAACTGTGGGCTTCATCGCCTTCTCCAATGTGATCGCGCCTTCCCTTGAACACAGTAGCCTAAATGATAGCCCCCATTGTATGCTATGCATGTCAATAAATACCGAACACGAATGTGAATCAATATTGTGTTAGTATTGGGATTAAGCAAGCTATTTTCTCCTTTTTTTTTTCCTTCCAGGAAGATGAATATGAGTAAATAAAATGAGTGTTTGTCTGAAACTGTGTTGGGGGATTAGGCTTTGTGCTTTCCTTTTGAAGAACAGCAGGCCAACTGGCAGGCCTTGGCTGGCTACCTGGGCAGCATGCATAGAGAAAGAGCTGCTCCCCCTTGCATCAGCAAGACCTGCTGCTTTGAAGGACGCAGGGAGGCGGGTCTCCTCTCGCCCAGAAATACCAGGTGCACTTTCTGCAGCAGGGAAAGGTTATGCTTCATATGACTTCGCTTTCTCTCTGCAAATTAAGGGACAATTTATGAGTGTCTAGACAGGAATTAATCGGAATAATATTGGCTGCTTTTGACCCGAGAGTGCTATTACAATAAAGTATATACAACACAAATATAGGACAAAAATCATTTATATAGCCTATTATCATGCCAGCAAGCCAGAGAAAGCTTACAATAATAAAATGATTTACAAAAGAAAACACTAACAAAAACATATCTTGGATGATGGATGGCTTTGAAAAGGAAACTTAATCTGTTTCTGAAGTTATAGTTAGAGAGAGAGAGTCTCTGTAAGTGCTTCCGAGATAAGGCTATTCTAAATGATGTGGGAACTATAAAGTAGATTGGTGGTGAAGGACCTGCAAATCCAGGACAAAAAGAGTTTCTGCAATTTATATGAAGTCAGGATGCAAAA
Source organism: Alexandromys fortis (assembly GCF_014885135.2). Taxonomy (NCBI): domain Eukaryota; kingdom Metazoa; phylum Chordata; class Mammalia; order Rodentia; family Cricetidae; genus Alexandromys; species Alexandromys fortis. Next base: position 6,337,967 of record NW_026067945.1, on the reverse strand, counting down.
ATCGCTTAAATGCCTGCAAAGACTAAACCCGGAAAATATATGTTCCAACCTCAGTGTGCTAAATGATTGTCCAGTGGAAACAGAAACCATGTTTGCAAAACTAGGCAAAAGGGATTGTTATCATTTTTTATGAAAAATATAAAGAAAAGGGTTTTCCAAATGATGTGTGTGTGTATGCATGTATGAAAATCTTCCATAACTATTTTTAGAGATGTCTTTTGGAATTTGCTGGAGAAAAGTATGAAACATTTTAAAAAAATAAACAAATCCTAAAAATAATAATTCAATAATTCTAGTTCTAATTTGTCAGTTAATTTTGGTGTTTGTGTGTTTTCTGTATTTAAGAAGCTTTTCTAGTAATAATGACCATTGTTGGTTAAGGCTTAATTTGGTCAAATTCAAATACTTTTCACAATAAGAATAAGAGGTGTTATTTACTTTATAATTTTGAAAGGTATTTCCTAATCATCGATTATTGAACACAATGTAAATATGTATAAGAGTATTAATAAGTTGGGAACATTCTCACATATCAATCCAGAAATAATCAGTTAATTTCCTGATATGATCTTTTTCCAAAATGGTGATATTTTTTCCAACTTAACTCTACACTGATTTTGAATAAAGAAGTAAATAAATAAAAGGCACTATTCATTTCTGTCTGAAAAACAAACTAAAGCCCCAGCCACACAAAGTACAGGAAAGAATTATGGTTACTACAGAGCAATTTAATTTTTCTCGTTATTTTTAGCAATCATGATGATTACTGCTAAACTATTTTAACTAAATTATCTTGGTTCCAGTTTAAAAAAGAAAAACAAATCTTCATTTAAAAGCACCTAGCACTGATGTGTGTGTGTATGTGTGTGCAAAATTAGCTACCAGAAGAATATTTATACATTTTCATTCTCTCTTGCCTAAAGTAACAGATTATTATGTTTATCATCACTCACAGATGCACACAAATACAATCATACATGAACATATACAGGTGTGAGACATAGGCATGTACGCATACATACATAGAAAGTTCTTCCTGATTTTTGTCAGACTCTGTGTGTTTCTTCTTCTTTTCTGCATCTATCTGCCTTGCCAGAAAAGACAAAGCAGGTCACAGACAAGAGATGACACTTCTGATTTTGCTCCAGGAGCCTGGACCTTGGTGAATTTAATCAGCTGAGCCCATGGCTGCCAAGCTGGCCAGTCTCCCTATCTCACCCCATGGAGCCAGCTTGCTGAAGCCCCGGTAGTGATAGCCTGTGCTTTCTTTTGCTGCGGATGGTTTCAAATGCGGATCTTGTGGGTCAGACTCTTTAGGAAGAAAATACAGCACAAACAGAATGTGAATAATGTCAGACTAAAAGCTTTTTAATTCAGACTTCTGTCAATAATCTGCAGTTTCTTTGTCCTTTGAGTCCCTGAATTTATACTTAAGAACAGGAGTGACTCTCCATACCATAGCCCGCAAAGGTGCACCTCCTATCCCAGGGCATTCATTACACACCTGGGAAAGCATCTCGGCTTCCTTTCCCAGTGTTATACAGAATTTAAAGGGCAATTTTCCTTCCTTACATACCGGCTTTATTTATTTATTTATTTATTTATTTATTTATTTATTTATTTATTTATTTTGCTATCCCATTTCTTTAATGATTTTGGCTAAAACCTGCTCTATTCTTCCCCAAGCACAGAACTAAAATTTGCGTACAGGCATGCTTCATTCAGGATGCCTCTTGGGCTCCCCTAGGAAGTGGATCAAATGTTGTCTTTTTAAATTACCCCTAAGCCACCATGATGAACAGTGCCAGGTACACACCCAACAGCCAATGCGAACTTCTTCTCTTGCCATTTTTTCCTAATGCAATTTCGTGACCAACCTCAAGCCCTCAGTAACAATCCAGCTCCATCATAGGCATCATGACGATTTTGCCAAAGTCACACACAGCCAGTGGTAGACAACTCCACAAGGATAAGAAAGCTGTTAGGCAACTATTTAAAAAGATTTTGCCTATTTGTAAAATAGTAAGCTAAAAACCTTACTATTTTGCTTTCCCTTTCTGCCATGAATAAGCTTGGCTATGCTTGTTGAGGTGGCTGGATCTCTGGCAGCCTCATAAAAGACGAAATACTAGAGAAGGTGGAGTGTTTGAAAGTCTCGGTGACATGGCAGAGCCTTTGGGCTTACAGAATGGATAGATAAAGAAATCTCAGCTACTTTAGCTCCCATTCTCTTGACAGTCTATTTATTTTGGCTGCTCCAACTTACATATATGAAACTCCCGTGTAAATTCTCTGACATATTATTTCTTCTGGATAAGAGGTCTGTCACAGGTATGCCTGGCGCCTAGGGATGAGGATGGAGAAGTAACCTGCTTTGTATCTCCTTACCCAGTGTGTCTAAAGGCCCAGCAAAATGAAGTAGCGGGAATTAAAATATGCCTAGCTTTCCCTGGGCCAGCTGAGAAACTGTATTTATGTGGATATATGCTTGCTTCTGGTATGTTTAGAAATAATACTAATTATACTAGCAATAAATGCTACCAGTTACTGCACTTTTGCTCTCAGAAGGCTTGTTACTGTGCGCTGGCTATGAATTACTTCGTGTTATTCATAGCCGTAGCCTGGGAGAGATGCTGATCTCTCGCAGTAAGCGTGGGCTCTGCAAGACCGAAGTGGCCCAGCTCACCTGCCGACATCCATGCGTGTTCTTCGTGCTGTCCTTGTCACAAGGTCCCTAAGGACAGGTGCTTCATGAGCAAAAAGAGAGTTTCCATAGTTCACGGTTCTGGAGGTGGAAGGGCTGGCCCTGGTTAAGGACATCCCATTGGCAGAAGCAGATGGGAGTGGCAGAGGTCCCGTGCGGAGATGGAGTCTAAAGAATCTACACTCTTTTTTCTTTAATTTTTATTTATTTGTTTATTTATTTATTTATTTATTTATTAAAGATTTCTGTCTCTTCCCCACCGCCGCCTCCCCTTTTCCTCCCCCTCCCCCAGTCAAGTCCCCCTCCCTCGTCAGCCCAAAGAGCAGTCAGGGTTCCCTGCCCTGTGGGAAGTCCAAGGACCACCCACCTCCATCCAGGTCTAGTAAGGTGAGCATCCACGAAACTGCCTAGGCTC